>NC_092723.1:34278065-34585027 GCF_047496885.1 Scyliorhinus torazame
TATATGTGTCATATGACAAACAATCCCTTTGGTTCTGACAATTAACTATTTCAAATATTGAGTCTCTTATCTTCAGGATTCACGTGGAGGTGATTTTAAAAGAGAGAGAAAAATACTATTTTATTTTCATTTTTACAATCAAAATGTTTTTTCCTTTTCCTTATTTTTTCTGTGTCTAATTTGGTATTGAATTCATGGGCGTCATTCTCCGACCCCCCGCCGGGTTGGAGAATCGCCGGGGGCAGCCGCTGACGCTCCCGCACATGCGCCGCCCCGACATGTCATTTCCGCGCCAGCTGGCGGGGCAACAAAGGCCGTTTCCGCCAGCTGGCGGGGCGGAAATTCCTCCGGCGTCGGCCTAGCCCCTCAATGTTGGGGTTCGGCCCCCAAATATGCGGAGCATTCCGCACCTTTGGGGTGGCGCGATGCCCGTCTGATTGGCGCCGTTTTGTGCGCCAGTCGGCGGACATCGCGCCGTTTCAGGAGAATTTCGCCCCATTTCTCCAATTGTCACTTCCTTCTCAGTCCATGAGTTGATAAATTGCACAATCCTTCAATATGATTAATTAAGGAGATACATTATAGGAAGCGATTCTCCCTGGCCATTAGCCCCAGCTGTGATTCCTGCAGGCCCATTGAATCGGGCCTGAGGCCCAAAACGGGATTCTCGCCAGACGTAAAACCAGTTTCGGGCATCCCAGCCCACTCCCTGGGCGAGATCAGGTTCTCATTCAGAGCGGGTGAGAACCTGATCGCAACTTATTAGATTACATAGAACATACAGTGCAGAAGGAGGCCATTCGGCCCATCGAGTCTGCACCAACCCACTTAAGCCCTCACCTCCACCCTATACCCATAACCCAATAACCCCTCCTAAACGTTTTGGATACTAAGGCCAATTTAGCATGGCCAAACCACCTAACCTGCACGTCTTTGGACTGTGGGAGGAAACCGGACCACCCGGAGGAAACCCACGCAGACACGGGGAGAACGTGCAGGCTCCGCACAGACAGTAACCCAGCGGGGAATCGAACCTGGGTCCCTGGCGCTGTGAAGCCACAATGCTATCCACTATGCTACCGTGCTGCCATTAGCATCCATTCCAATCTCATAGCGATATTCAAGTGGAATTCTGCGGCCTTCTGGGATTGTCTTACTGCTCCAATCTGGAAGTCCCATGGGCACAATCACTATTTGTCCCTAAAAGCAGGGGTCAGGTGCCAGGGACATCGAGGGGGGTGGGGGGGGGGGGGGGGACAAGGAGATGACTATCCTCTCTGTGCTTACTTACAGAGTGATTCAGGGGGTTCTTCAGGGGAGGTGTTGGGGTTGGAGGGGCTTGGGCTGGAGGGGCTCAGGCTGGGGGTCTTTCCCAGGATGGGGGTTGTGTGGCAAATCTTCCCTCTGTCGCCTTCAACCCTTCGATGTCTCTCCCAGCATGTCATGTTCAATGCTCTGTCAAATGAAGATGAAAGCTTTCCCTTTGAAGTGTGGAAACATTTGAAGTTCATTTTTCACATTCAATTTCAAACTTTTCAAACTTCTGGACTCGCTGAGAAGCCTAAAATCTTTGAACTGCATTGTTTGCATTCAAGTTCATGGTCCATTACATTTCACAAGCATCTTGATCGACAGGTCCATACTATTTAATTTAAAAAATCGTTCCATACTCAGGATCAACCTATGGAACCTTCACTGGGCTGCCTCCAATGCCAGAATGTCTTTCCTTAGGTAGGAGGACCAAACCAGACAAGGTCTGACTAGTGCCTTGTATAGTTTTAGCAAGACTTCCTTTTTTTATACTCCATTCCCTTTGAAATACATGCCAACATTCCACTTGCCTTCCCTCTTACCTGCTAAATGTGCATGCTAGCTTTTTGAGATTAATGTATGAGTAACCCCAAATTCCTCTGTGCTGTAGTTCTCCCCATCTAAATAATATTCTGTTTCTTTATTCTTCCCAGCAAAGTCCTACATTATTAGTTTCCTACATTACATTCCAAATTTTGGCCCACTCACCTAACCTGTCTATATCCCTTTGTAGACTTGGTGTACCATCCTCACCACTGCCTTCCCACCTATTTTGTGTCATCTGCAAACTTATCAATAATCCATTCACTTCCCTCATCCAAGTCATTAATATATATATTGTAAATAATTGTGGCCCCCAGCACTGATCTCTGTGGCAATCCACTAGTGACAGGTTGTCATCCTGAAAATGCCCCTCTTATCCCAACTCTGTTTTCTATTAGTTGACCAATCCTTTGTCCATGGACTCTTATCTTATTAAGTAACCTTTTGTGCTGTACCTTATTGAACACTTTTGGATATCCAAGTTTATTATATATACTGGTTCTCCTTTACCTACCCTGCTTGTTACCACCTCAAAATAATTCTAGTTAATTAGCCAGGTATGATTTCCCTTTCATGAAGCCATGCGGAATCTGCTTGATTGTATTTCTAAATGCTCTGCTATTACTTCCTTTATAATGGATTGTAACATTTTCCAAAGACAGATGTTGGTCCGGATTCTCCGCAGCCCAGCGCCGAAATCGCCTTTGGCGTGGGGGCGGAGAATACACTTTTACGACCGAATCGGGCCCTGAGCTGCTCCCACGATTCTCCGGTCCCTGGAGAATCGCTCTCGCGTGATTTACGCGTCTGGGGGCCATTGCCAGAAGCCCTCCCAGCGATGCTCCGGTCCCGACCGGCCGAATTCCTGCCACCATAGTTATAACCACGTTTGGCCGGTCGGGATCGACTCAGTCCGCAGCCGCCCTGGTGGGGGATCAAGTACCGGGGAGGGGGGGGGGGGGGGGGGGTCTTATGGGTGGCCGGGGTGGCATCGGGCGGGTTTGATGGAGCGGCGTGGGGCAGATCATTGGGACATTCATTGTTGGTCCAGGTTCGCCGGCTGAGTCCACCATCGCATTCGGCGCGGCCGCTGGAAACCGCCGGCGTGCGCATGCGTGGACTTGGAACCGAAAGGGCAGGGGCCCGTTCGCACAGCAAACGCACTCCAGGGCCTTACCAGCCTACTGCAGGTAAGTGAATAGGTCTTAATTTTTTTAAGGAACGTCTGGCATGAAACGCCTGCGCTTTTATGCCGGTGTGGGGATATAGGCCCATTTTTGGAGAATCCAGCCCGTTACCTGTTTTTGTCTCCCTCCCTTTTTGAATATTGGCAGTTTTCCAAGCCTCTGGCACTTTTACAGGATTTAAGGATTCCTGGAAGGTTACTACCAGTGCATCCACTATCTCTGTAGCTACTTTCTTTACTATCCTAGGATGCAACCCATCGGGTCTGGGCGATTTGCCGGCCTTTAGCTCTCTTAGTTTCCCTAGTACATTTTCTCCAGTGGTAGTTATATTTATTTCCTCCTCCCTTTTGCCCCTTAATTATTTAGTATGTTTGGAATGTTATTGGTGTCTTCCACCGTGAAGACTGACACAAAGGTTAGGTGTCCCAGCCAGTGGGAAAATCTGATTCTCACTGGCGCTAGGAGCATCTTTGACGTGCCATTCCATGACACGTAGGATTTTTTTTACCCTCAATCAGGTTTTCAGTGCAATTCAATCTCGATCTCAGAATGCTATTGCAGTGCCCCCCCCATTGGAAATCACTGTTAAGGCCCGCCTGCCCACCCCAATCGCTGGCCAGCCTCCCACTGGCCCCCTACCTCTCATTCCCCCATTCAGGCCCCACCCCTTGGTAGTGCTGACCTGGCAGCTTGCAGTCTGAGGGGTGGGGAGGGAGTGAATACCCTCCCTACAAATGCCTCCAAGGTTCAGAGGGGGGACCTTAATTGGAGATGGGGGTCAGAGGGACTTGTGCTGTACTGGAGGGGCTCAGATCTTGTGATATGGGTTGTTTCACTGCTTTTCCCTTCTGCAGCCTTCAAACCCTTTAAACAGTCAGTCAGTATCTAAAAATTAAAGTAATCTGACAATAAAGTGGAAGTCTACCCATCTGGAGCCTTAAACCTTTTAAATAGTCAGTCAGTATCTCAAAAATGCAGTTCACTCATAAAGTGAATGTGTTCTCATCTGTAGCCCAAAAGTTCAAAGATCTGTATTCCCTTTAATGTGGTGAAATCCTTTGAAGTGGCGGTTTTCAGTCAATTTCAATGCCCTTTAAAGCATGTTCGCATGCCTATATAGCTCTGAAGGGATCCATTAACTCAGGGGAGCAGCTGGTTTTCTAACTGCAGTTTCCCCCCCAAAGTGGCTGTCTCTTTGTTCTCAAGTGCTCTTCCGAGAAAGAGCAGGTGCTGCCCCCAGGCGATTCACACTGGGTTTGACGCTCAGTGCAAATCCCAATTTTGGCCCGATGCCTGATTCACCAGGCCATCACGAATCCCGTCACTAACGGATGGCCCAGAGAAGTCCGGCCAAAGGATTTATTTAACCTCTCTCTTCCTTTCAAATATTTAAGACGTTCTTACTGTCCACTTTTGCATTATTTGCCAGTTGACCCCCACAGTTTGTCTTCTTCCTCTTATGCTTTGGTCGTCTTTTATTTTTTAAAAACTTTCCCAATCCTCCGGCTTACCACTTATCTTTGCCACATTATATGTTTTTGTAATCAAAAGAGAAAATGCTGGAAAATCTCAGCAGGTCTGGCAGCATCTCTAAGGAGAGAAAAGAGCTAATGTTTCAAGTCCAAATGACCCTTTGTCAAAGCTGCTGTGTTTGTATATGTTTTTGTTTCAGTTTAATATTACCCTTAATGTCATTGGTTAACCATGGTTAATTTATTCCCTTCCTAGAATCCTTCTTCCTCCCTGGGATATATTTACATAGACTTACATAGAACACACAGTGCAGAAGAAGGCCATTCGGCCCATCGAGTCTGCACCGACCCACTTAAGCACCTCACTTCCACCCTATCCCCGTAACCCAATAACCCCATCCAACCTTTT
The DNA here is from genome assembly GCF_047496885.1 of Scyliorhinus torazame. Taxonomy (NCBI): domain Eukaryota; kingdom Metazoa; phylum Chordata; class Chondrichthyes; order Carcharhiniformes; family Scyliorhinidae; genus Scyliorhinus; species Scyliorhinus torazame. The sequence continues at coordinate 34,282,988 of NC_092723.1, forward strand.
TTTGTCACTAAGGGCAATTTATCATGGCCAATCCACCTAACCTGCACTTCTTTGGACTGTGGGAGGAAACCGGAGCACCCGGAGGAAACCCACGCAGACACGGGGAGAACGTGCAGACTCCACACAGACAGTGACCCAGCGGGGAATCGAACCTGGGACCCTGGCGCTGTGAAGCCACAGTGCTAGCCACTTGTGCTACCATGCTGCCCTTTGTTGTGAGTCACGAACTATTTTCATAAACATCTGCCATTGCTAGTCTAAATCTTTTCTGCTGAACTCCTTTCCAAGACCACTCCTGCCAACCCTGCCCTCTTTCCTTTGTAATTTTTGTTATCCTTATTTAAGTTTAGCACACTTGTTTCTGAACCACGTTGCCCACTGTTGAACTAAATGCTACCAGGTTATGATCACTGTTTCCCAGGTAGATCTTCAACTCTGACATGTCTATTAAACCTGCCTCAGTACACATACCAGATCCTAGATAGCCTGATCACTGGTTGGATCCATGACATATTATTCTAGGAAATTGTCCCAAATGCACTCGGAATTCTTCCTCATGGCTGTCTGCGAATTTGATTTTCCCAATTCACATGAAGATTAAAGTCACCTGTGATAAATGTACTGCTTTTTTTACATCACTTCATTATCTCCTGTATAGCTACTGTTGGTGGGACGATAGACTACTCTCAGCAGTGTCTTCTGCCTCTTATTTCTTAGCTCAACCCATATGGATCCATATCTTCTGATCCAAGATCATTTCTTGCTATCGTATTTATTCCACCTCATACTAACTAACAAAGCTTTCCCACCATTCTTTCCCTCCTGCCAGCCCTTACAAAAAGTCATACCCCTGAATATTTAATTCCCAGCTTTGATCCCCTTGTACCCACATCTCTGTAATGGCTACAAGATTATACCCATTAACCTCAATTTGTGCTGTTGATTTATTTTGTGTCGAATACCATGTGCATTTAAATAAAGAGCCACTAATTTTGCCTTTTTACCATTTTTCCTCCTTTGACCCTATTTGCCACATCCTTTTGCTTTGTGAGCCTATGCATCCTCTCTCCATCCCTCTATTTAAAGTTCTCTCTACTTCCCTAGTTATGCAATTTGCAAGAACACCGGCCCAAGGTTCAAATGCAGGCAGTGCCAAAGATACAGCCCCCATTTTCCCCAGTATTGATGCCCAAAACCCACTTGTCCCACACCGGTCTTGAAGCCATGTATTCATCTAATTTTATGTACCCTGTGCCAATTTGCACTTGGCTCAAGTAATAATCCAGAGATTATGGGCTGGATTCTCCGGTTGGCGACGGGCCGAAGAATCCAAATTCATGGCAGAATCGGGTGTGCCATCGCTTTTGCAATGCTCCGCCCCCTCCAAAGCGTATCCAGCCTGAGGCCTGCCCCCCGATGCTCCGTCCCCGACCGGCCGAGTTCCCGACGGCATGGGTCTCTCATGGTCTCACCCGTCAGGAACTCAGCGTGGCGGCTGCGGACTCAGTCCAGCACTGTGGAGGGGCAGTCCGGAGCGTGTGAACCGGTCGAAGGGGGGGGGGGACTATTTCACAGGTCAGGTCTACAAGTGGCCTCCGCCATGAAGCACGGCACGGCCGCTGCAGTGCGCATGCGCAGCCATGGACCCGGCAATTCTCCAGGCCGTATCGGCAGCTAGAATCGGGTGCTCTAAGCTGCCTTCCTGCTAGCTCCCAGCAAAATGGGGAATCCGTGGCCGTTTTGAGACAGTTTTCCTGAGGTAAAACGCCACTGTTCCCACGCCGGTGTGGGGACTAGTCTCCAAATCAGAGAATCCAGCCCTAAATCCTTTAATTCTGTTGTTTTGGTGCCTAGTTCCTCAAACATTCTAAGCAGAACCTTTTTCCTCATTCCACCGATGTCGTTGGTACCTACATAAACCATGACAACGGGATTCTCCCTTTCCACTGCAGGTTTCTCTCCAGCCTGGAGCAGATGTCCCAAACCCTGGTACCGGGCAGGCAACACAGCCATCTGGACTCTGGTTCCTTGCTAGAGAACAGTGTCAATTCCCCTTACTATACTGTCTCTTACTACCACTACAATTTTGTGTGCTCTCTCCACTTGAATGGCATTCTGTACCACAGTGCCATGGTCAGTCAGCTCCTCCATCCTGAAGCCTCCACTCTCATCCAAACAAGCTGAACAAACCTCAAGCCTGTTGGACGATTGCAGAGGCTGACACTGCTGCACTCTGGGAATCCTTGGGCGGGATTCTCCAGTAATGGGGCTACATCCCCATGCCCATGTAAAAACACCTGGAATAAGTCCAGGGTGATTTCTGCGATTTCCAGGGGGCTAGCAGGGCCCCAGAGTGCTCCTCGCAGCTCTGGCTGCCAATACGGGGTTCTGCACTTCTGCAGGGGTTCACGCGTGCGCAAGGCTGTGGCTTGTGTTGGCCACCCCGCGCAACTTGCCGACCCACACCGTGGACCGGCACCAAGAAGACAGAAGCCCCCCCTAGATTGCACGTGCCCGCGGTGGCCCCCAATCGGAACTCTGGCCATCCTGGAGGCTCCCCACCGTGACTGATCCCCTCACCCCCCCCCCCCCCCCCCCCGCCCCCCCCCCCACCCCCCCCCCCCCCCGGGCTGCCGCGGACTCTATGCAGAGTGCCTGCCGGGTGGAACTATGAGAACCATGCCAGCGGAAACTCGGCCAGCTGCAATTGGAGAATCGCTGCGGGGGCCTTTCAATGGCCTCCGACCGGCACCCTGCGCACGCCCGATTTGCGGCGATTCTCCAGGGACCGGAGAATTGCAGAAGTGGCATCGGATCTGATCTAGGGTCTGAAGCCCAATCTCCGCCCCTTACCTGCCTCAGCTATAGTCACCCAACTCCATCCCTGATCACTTTCCAAACAGAAGACCCTATCCTTAGGGGTGTGACCACCTCCTGAAACAAAGCATCCCAGAAGCTCTCTCCATATCTGGGGCGTCATTCTCCGACCCCCCGCCGGGTCGGAGAATGGCCGTTGGCCGCCGTGAATCCCGGCCCCGCCCCCGCCGAAGTCTCCGAAGGGAGAAAAGTTGGCGGGGCGTTAATGGCGCCGCTGCCGCGGAGAATGTCACGGGTCTGCGCAAGGCAGCCGATTTTCGGCCTGCCGATATTCTCCCTTCCGGATGGGCCGAAGTCCCGTCGACGTGATGACCGTTCACGTCGACGTGAATCAAACCTCCTTTTCATCGGCGTGACCCGGTGCTCCAGGCTCACGCCGACCAGCGAGGAGGTGAGTGACGGCCTGGGGGGTTGGCTCTGGGCAGGAAATGGCGTGGCCGCAGACTGATTGCGTGAGGAGAGGTGTGTCTCGGCTTGTGTGTGTGTGTGTGTGTGTGCGGCGGCGGGGGGGTGGTTAGAGTAGGCTGGGCTCCGGGGGAGTGCCGGGAGGGGGTCCGTGCTGGTGTGGAGGTTGGGGGTTGGAGGGGGTCCGTGCTGGGGTGGAGGTTGGGGAGGGGGTCCGTGCCGGGGTGGAGTTTGGGGAGGGGGTCCGTGCTGGTGTGGAGGTTGGGGAGGGGGTCCGTGCTGGGGTGGAGGTTGGGGAGGGGGTCCGTGCTGGGGTGGAGGTTGGGGAGGGGGTCCGTGCCGGGGTGGAGTTTGGGGAGGGGGTCCGTGCCGGGGTGGAGGTTGGGGGTTGGGGGGGTCCGTGCTGGGGTGGAGGTTGGGGAGGGCGTCCGTGCTGGGGTGGAGGTTGGGAGGGGGGTCCGTGCCGAGGAGGGTGATGGGAGGGCAAATGAGTTGGTCCACCTGGCCAGGTGCCAGCCTCCAACAGTTGGACCCATGCGGTCCATGCCACCTGGCTGGGGGGAGGAGGGGATATGGGCAATGATGACATGTCGTCGTTCCCCTCCCCCCCCCACCAGACCGTCATGTTTTCAGACCATCCAGCGATGTTGGCCGCCGTGGTGGCAGCCGCTCATGTCTATGATGCCCTGATGAGGAGCGTGCCAGAGAGGCGGCGCAGGCTGCCGCAGAGGGGCAGGCGGCAGCCGCCCAGGCTGGAGGGACACCTGACCGACAGGACGAGGAGGGGGAGGAGGACGTCGCGGCCCCACGGCAACGGAGGCACCCGAGGGCGCCCCGTGTGTACCGGCCCCGGCAGTCATACCAGGACCTCACGGACCGGGAATGCAGGAGGAGACTCGGATGAGCCGGGAAACCGTAGCACACATCTGCCACCTGCTGGCACACCTGTCACCGCGTGGCACTGGCGGGGACACTCTCTCCCCGTGTCCGTCAAGGTTACGGTGGCCCTGAACTTTTATGCAACGGGGTCATTCCAGGCACCGAGTGGGGACCTGTCCGGCATATCGCAGACATCGGTGCACCGGTGCATCCGGCAGTGACAGATGCCCTATATGCCATGGCGCCCCGCTACATTCCGCTTCCCGTGGACCGGGCCAGCCAAGATGCCCGGGCCGTGGGCTTCTCTGCCGTGGCCGGGTTCCCCATGGTCCAGGGCGCGATCGATGGGATGCACGTCGCCGTGTGGCCACCTGCAGATAACAGGGCCGTGTTCACTAATAGGAAGGGGACCTATTCGATGAACGTACAGGTGGTCTGCGACCACCGCATGATGATCCTGCACGTCTGCGCCCGTCACCCAGGCAGTGTACACGACTCATTCGTGTTGTCGCGGTCATCCATCCCCGGCATGTACGAGGGACGCCATCCCCGCTGAGGGGCTGGTTGCTGGGCGACAGGGGCTACCCATTGCGATCGTGGCTGATGACGCCTATACGGAGGCCACGCAATGAGGCGGAGAACCGCTACAATGATGCCCATGTAGTGACAAGGGGAGTGATCGAGAGGTGCTTTGGCGTGCTGAAGATGCGTTTCAGGTGCCTGGACCTCTCTGGGGGGCGCCCTCCCGTATCGGTCAGATAGGGTCGGCCGCATCATTGTGGTGTGCTGCGTCCTGCACAACATAGCCCAGCAGAGGGGCGATGTGCCGCAGGCAGAGGAGGGCGGAGTGGAGGAGCAGCAGGAAGAGGCACAGTCCTCCCCAGATGAGGGGGATGGGGGCAATGGTCAGGGCAGACGGGGTAGACACAGGCGGGTGGCTGTCCACCGTTACCGGCTGGCCCAGCGGGCACGGGACAGACTGATAGCCGCCCGCTTCACTGACTAGATGGGCGTGGGAATCGGGTAGTATGGCCACAGACCGCACACCATGGCAACAGCCGACCACCCACACCCCCCACCCATCCACCCACCCAGCACCCTCAACCCCCCTCCCCAACCCCACACACCCCACCCGCATGCACACCACCCCCCCCCAATTGCCAATCCACCGGCGGCACAACGGGCCGGGCTCACCCAGTTGCGGGTGGACGCGTGTCTATCGCAGGCCATGGAGGATGACAACCCGCCCTGCGATGAGCTCCTGGCTCTACATCGTTGGACTATGTCTGACCCATGGCCACAGTACCACCATCCACCCGGACCATCCCTGCATGCGGCTGTGACACTGCAGCGCACGGTCCCGTCCTCTGCCCGGGGGATGTTGATGGCGGCCCAGGGGGAAGGGGGCAGACTCACCTGGGGCTGAGGTAAGACCACCCCTCACACACACACTTGCGCTCAACGTACATGACACGCCCGCACACTTTGGACAGAGCACAAAGGCAGCTTCGGTAGGTGTAACATTGACTTTAATAACCAAAGGAGTTCATGCACGTGCCCTAGCCCCTAAAACTCATCTGTGCCCTGCACCCGTGCCAACTTACTCAGTGTCTAATTGTTTGGCCTTACGGGCCCTTTGACTACGTCTACGTGGTTCCCCAGACGGTACAGCAGAACGGGAGGTGGACTCCTGTGATTCCTGCCCTCTGACACTGGATCCCTTTGGCGGCCGTTTCCTGGGGCGTCCTGGCCTAGATGGGCCAGGCTGCGGCCCGGGCGACTGGGATGGCGAGCTGCCAGCCTGTCCTGCCCGTTGCCCACCCGATGCACCTGGGACGGAAGGGGGGGAGTCCGAGGTGTCGCGGTGTACCGGGACCTCCCCTACAGAGGGAGCCGGGACAGACCACACCACCTCCTCCTCCCTCGGGGTGCCCGATGGCCCCCAGGCCTCTACATGGGTGGGGGATGCGAACGGACTGGCCATCCGACGCCCCCCCGACATCTGGCGCTGCCAGTCCTGGAGGCCCGTGCTGGTATCGACAGGGGTCTGCAGGTTTGCAGCCATGAAGCCCAGGGTGTTGTCAAACCCTGTCTGTGACAGTGCGACGCCGGCTCGCACATGGCCACTGGCGCCGATGCCCTCAGCGATGGCCTGCTGAGACTGGGCCATGGCCTGCAGAGACTGGGCCATGGCCTGCAGAGACTGGGCTATGGCCTGCAGAGACTGGGCCATGGCCTGCTGAGACTGGGCCATGGCCTGCTGAGACTGGGCCATGGCCTGCTGAGACTGGGCTATGGCGTTGAGCGCCTCTGCCATCTGGCGCTGGCACTGGCTCATGGCCTCTTGTGAGAGGGCAGCCATTTCCTGGGCCACAGACGCCGCCTGCACGGAAGGCCCCAGGCCTCGCAAACCGTTCCCCATGTCTGACACCGTCGCACCCATTGCCTCCACCGCGGACGCCACCCGTGCGGTGTCAGCCTGGGTGGCACGCATGACCGGGACCACTCCCAGCTCCTGGACGCGGGTGGACTCCTCCACCTGCGACCGCAGCCGCCGCAAGCCACCCGTCACCCTATTCGCTCGCCTCCGTGTCGGTGGTTGCATCGGATCTATGTGTGGGTGTGGTAACTGCAGGAACCCGGGATCCATCTGGGCGGCAGATGTTCGCTTGGCCTGGGCTGCCCTCCGACCGCCCGGTCCCTCTGCTGCTCCTACCTCCACCTGCTGTACCGGGACGGCTGTGTTGTGCGCACCAGTGAGTGTACCAGACGCCTCATCACTAAAGTGCCCAACCGTGGTGAGTGTTTCTGCGATGGTGGAGGGTGTTGGTGACAGCAGTGGCGTTGTGTCGTGCTCTTCGTCCCACTCTGACTCCATGGCACTTTGGGGTGGGGGTTCGTCTCCACCCATCCACTCTGAGTCACTGTCCGGTGTTTCATCTTCCCGGGTAGGGGTGTCCTGGGTAGTGCTGTCCCGGGTAGTGCTGTCCCGGGTAGGGGTGTCCTGGGTAGTGGTGTCCCGGGTAGGGGTGTCCTGGATAGTGGTGTCCTGGGTAGTGGTGTCCTGGGTAGTGGTGTCCTGGCTCGGATGTGACGGGGGCCTGTGGCTGCCCCCCTCATCGCTGGGTGGTCGCTCCCGCAGGTGACGGGGGTGTCGTCTCCCTGTTTCTCCAGGTCTCTCCGTCTCCCGTGGTGTGCGAGGGGCATCCTGCAGGCGTCGCATGCTGGAGGGTCCGGGTCTCTCCGTCTCCCGTGGTGTGCGAGGGGCATCCTGCGGGCGTCGCATGCTGGAGGGTCCGGGTCTCTCCGTCTCCCGTGGTCTCCGAGGGGCATCCTGCGGGCGTCGCGTGCTGGAGGGTGCGGGTCTCTCCGTCTCCTGTGGTCTCCGAGGGGCATCCTGCGGGCGTCGCATGCTGGAGGGTGCGGGTCTCTCCGTCTCCTGTGGTCTCCGAGGGGCATCCTGCGGGCGGTGTGCACCTGCGGGGATGGGTGCCTGGACGTTTGGTCCTGCGATACACAATGAAGCATGCATGGTTAGACATCAGGCAGTGGTCAGGTGATACGGGGGAGGGGGATTATAGGGGAGGGGGGATATGGGGACGGGCTGTTGGTGGCTCACTTGCTCGTGGGCCCCCGACCTCTGCATATCAGCAACCTCCCGGTCCTCAGGTCCGCCAGCCAGTTCCAGGGCCCTTTCCTCGTGTACGGTCAGTGGCCTCTCATCAGCGGGCCCTCCTCCAGTCCTCACATGCTCCCTATTGTTGTGTGCGCGCTTCTCCTGTGGGGGGGGGGGGGGTGGTGGCAGGGGTAAAAGGCAACAGTGTTAGGCAGGTATATGAATGCACGCCATCGGTTGCGCGTGCATTGCAGAGGTTAAGGTTAGGGCTGGATTCACTTGGGGATATGGGGGATGGGAGGATATGGGGAGGGGGGATATGGGGGAGGGGGGATATGGGGGAGGGGGATATGGGGGAGGGGGGATATGGGGGAGGGGGGATATGGGGAAGGGGAAATATGGGGGAGGGGGGATATGGGGGAGGGGGGATATGGGGGAGGGGATATGGGGAGGGGGGATATGGGGGAGGGGGGATATGGGGGAGGGGGGGATATGGGGGAGGGGGGATATGGGGAGGGGGATATGGGGGAGGGGGGGATATGGGGGAGGGGGGGATATGGGGGAGGGGGGGATATGGGGGAGGGGGGGATATGGGGGAGGGGGGATATGGGGGAGGGGGTGATATGGGGGAGGCTCACCCTGCCTGCTCTGAAGAGGTCGTTCACCTTCTTGTGGCACTGGGTGCCTGTCCGTGGTGTCAGGGCCACAGCGGTGACGGCCTCTGCCACTTCCCTCCACAGACGCCGGCTGTGGCGTGGGGCAACTCTGCGGCCGTGCCCGGGATACAGGGCGTCCCTCCTCTGCTCCACCGCGTCCAGGAGCGCTTCCACATCGCGTGACTCGAACCTCGGGGCTGAGCGACGGCCAGCCATCCAGTCGGGCGTTGCGGTCGGTTGGGGGGGGGGGCTGCGCGGCCTTATGAGCCGTCACGCCGTGCAGCGCGTATGACGCTGCACGGCGTGAACCACTGCGCAAGCGCGAATCCCGTTACGTCGCTGCTAGCCCATTTCGGGCCGGAGACTATCGTCCCATTTTTATGACGTGACGCAAGTGGGATTTGCGCCGTTTTTTGCGCCGATCGGCGGACTTTCCGCCGATAACGGAGAATTTCGCCCCTGATGTGTCTGTGTTGCAGCTCAGCCTCCAGCTCAATGTGTCTGAGCCAAAGTTCCTCAGACATGTCTGCCCTGGATCACTAGGTTATCCAGGAGCACCCACATGTTGCAGCTTCGATAGATCACCTGTCCTGCAACCCTAATTAATTACTTAATGTAATGATTTACCTATTCACGGGGCTTTAAAAAAAATATTTTATGAAATAACTACCAAGTTATGCAGTTTTAAAACCTAGGGAAAGAGTAGAACTTACACACTTAACAGATTCTCACTAAACAGCTGACCCCTTTTCCTGTTGTAGAGCAAAAAGCAATCCTAGAGGGTGAGAAAGATAGAAACAGCAAATGGAAACAAACACCTCCTACCCCACTTCACCAAACTCCCCATTTACCTAACTCTCCAAAAATAAAAGGGTGCTATTTAATGCAGGCAACTGGAATCTTACCCGCCAGCAGGAGAGCTCCATGTTGCCTCCTTGGGAAAGGCCTGCCTGCACCAGTGGCAGATATTGGATGGGATAATCCTAAAGAGAGAGGAAGTACTTGAAGGGTTGAAATCCTTGAAAGTTGGGAAGTCGTCAGGGCCAGTTGGATTGTTTCCAAGGCTACTGAAGGGTAGCAGATGCTCGGAGGATGATTTTCCAATCCTCACAAGATACTGGGGAGGTACCAGAGGACTCGAGAAATACAAAAGTTGCTCTATTGTTTAAAAAGGGGATCAAAGGAAATGCCAAACAATTATAGGCCAGTTCGTCTTACGTCGGTGGTGGGCAAATTAGTAGAATCAATCCTGATAGGATTAACTGTCACAGAGAAAAGCATGAACGAGTCAGGGATAGTCAGCATGGATTTTTCAGAGGTAGGTCTTGCCTCACAAATTTTCTTTGAGGAAGTGACAAGAATGGTTGACAAAGGTAGTACAGTGGATGAGGTGGACATGGATTTTAGCAAGGGCCATTTGACAAAGTCTCACATAGAAGAATGGTCAAGAAAGTGAAAGCCCATGGATTGCAGGACAATGTGGCAAACTGGATAAAAAGTTGATTTAGTAACAGGAAACAAAGGGTAATGGTCAATGGCTGCCCCTGCAATTGGAAAGTTATTTCAAGTGGTGTTCCACAGGGCTCGGTGTTGGGACCCTTACTGTTTGTGTTATATATTAACAATTTGGACATGAATGTGGGGAGCACGATTGGAAAATTTGCAGATGACACGAAGATTGGCCGAGTGGTGGTCAGTGTAGATAGCTATAATCTCCAAAATAATAGAGATGGGTTGGTGGAGTGGGTGATAAAGTGGCAGATGGAATTTAACACAGAAGTGTGTGGTCATGCATTTAGGGAGGTCATGCATTTATAGGGAGTACATAAAAGAGGGGTAGATGAAGTGAGAGATCATGGCGTACATGTACACAGGTCCCTAAAGGCAGCAGTTCAAGTAGACAAGGTTGGAAAAAAAGCATATGGAATTCTCTCCTTCGTTGGCAGAAGTATAGAATATAAAAATAAGGATATAACGTTGGAATTGTATAAAACACTGGCGAGGCCACAACTGGAGTAGTGTGTGCAGTTCTGGTCACATTACAGGAAGGGCATAGTTGCTCTGGAGAGTGCAGAGGAGGTTTTGAAGAATGTGGTCAGGGCTAGAAAAATGGAGCTATGAGAAGAGATTGGATCGGTTGGAGTTATTTTCCTTGGAACTAAAAAGCTGAGGGGTGACTTAATTGAGGTGTACAAAATTATGAAGGGAAGAGATAGAGTGGGGGGACAGGATAAAATCGGTTTCCCTTGGTGGAGAATTCTAGAACCAGTTGACATAAATTCAAGGTAAGTGGCAAAAGATGTAGAGGGACATGAGGAAGAACTTTTTTTACGCAGAGGGTAATTGGAGTCTGGAATTCGCTGCCCAGGATGGTGGAGGAGGTAGAGACCCTAAACTCTTTTTAAGAAGTACCTGGATCTGCACCTTAAGTGCGGTTAGCTACAGGGCTATGGACCAGGTGGAGGAAGATGGGATTAGAAAGGGCACCTGCGTGTCCTTGGGTTGGCATGGGCAAGATGTGTTGATTGGCCTACTTCTATGCTGTTATTCTATCCTTTGCTGTGAGCCTGAAATTATTTGGAGTCCACAGAGAACGTAGACAACCTTGCCAGAGTAAACCATCTCAAGCCTAGAAGGAAGTACTAAAACGAAACCCTGAACATCTGAAAGACATCCCAGTACATTATCCTTTTATTTTATATTTTTTCCCTTTCCCGTGTGTATGTATATATATATATATTATATATATATATGTAGCGATAAACAGAGAGAATGGGGAGTTAGGAAGGGGGAGGGTTAATGGGTAATAGATAGTCTGTGACATTTTCTTTCCGTTTAATTATAATACTGTACATAATAAAAGGTTACTTGTGTTTTTAAATTGCACACCTGGTGACTGTCATTATTTGGGCTCAACCAAGGAGCCATGGTATTTTAAATAAAATCTAACTCCACCTCTGTTGCGACTCTGGGACAAGTGGAGCTGAAATTGACCGCATTCTCCAAGGCTGTTGTGTCATAATTTGGGGGCTCATCCAGGGTCAATTCGCTGAGGAAGCCCAGGCCAAAAACAAGGTGAGGGTGGGATTGGAGTAGCAGGAGGGAGGGGTGTCAGCAGCAAGGGCAGGAACATGGCTGTCAAGAGGGTTTTCCACTCATTCCCGTTGCAAGATATGTATTTTCGGGAATTTTCGGGCTTCTTGCATGGCAACTGCCCCCACGTGCCACAGGTTGAATACTAATGGTGGCAGGATGAGACCATTAAGTGAACATCAAGTCTGAGGTGGGATAGGTCATGGACAACCAATTGAGGCCAATATGTGAGCAATTAACATGCAAGAAGCAGGATCCCCATCCACCACCCTTCAACCAGAGATCCTAAACTCTTTATAAGTATCTGGATCTGCACTGGAAGTGCTGTAAGCTACAGGGCTATGGACTGGGTGTAGGAAGATAGGATTAGAAAGGTAATCGTGCCTCACAATTCACTTTATGGGAGGGTATTTAATTACACACAAACTATCATATTGTTACCGGTCATAAAATATTGAAATAGAAATGTAGGTGTGATTTATTAGCTTGGGAGCTAAACTGAGAGCTTGAACACCAATTTTTGATGTTTGTTCCTACTTGGAGACTTGAAATATTTGGTATATTGGATTGAATTATTGTCCTTTCAGGGCTAGTTTGCACTCATCTAGAATTGGGTTGGGCTTGTGTTAAATGACTTGGTGGCGAGACAGGGTAATTAGTTCATGTACCTTTTTGAGTGGAACAGAGAAGGTTGAATTATGAAAGAATAAATAATGAAAGCATGTTTCTATTGATTGCCAAATCAGATAACAAGAAATCAGACTCAGGATTTTTGCTAGAAGAAATAAAGAGAGGCAATGACAAGACATGGGGCTGAATTCTCCACCGGCGGGTTGCTAGGCCAGCAGCCTGGGAGTTTCCCCGATGGAGTGGGGCTGCCCCACGATGGGAAACCCCATTGACCAGCTGGCGTAACGGAGCATCCCGCCAGCAGGGTGAAACCGAAATGTGGCGCTGCGGAATGGAGAAACCTGCCCATGTTTTTTCAGTGGCAGAAGAGCTCAAGTCCAAGCAGCAAATTTAAGCAGGAAACTCTGATTAAAGTGATCACTTTAGTTAGTGCTGGCAGTGACCTCCTTCTGTGCTGCCATGAATTAAACAAACAATCAAGGTTGAGGTGCAAGTGTAACAATGTATATATATCCATGACAGTACAATGAACACAACCGTACCACCAATCTCAGGATCTATAAAATTGCTCAAACATTTAGCCATAAATTGACTATCTCCAGCCTTCCTCAGATTTTATCCCCATCTCTTCTGAAGGGGGTGATTTCTTAGAAAGTACACTTCCATATAAAGTGACATGTCACCCAGTCAGATACCAACTAAGACAACTGGGGGCACCTGCACCTGTCTTTTCTGTCCTGCCACAATTGGGTTCCCTCACTTATCAGCATGGATTGAAGATTTTTTAGGTTGTGATTGATAGTTCCAAATAACACTACTGAAACAGATTATCTGGTTATTTATCCATGTCTGCACATATTCTCTACAATACAAAATGACTACATTTTGCTGTCAAACACTTTAGAACTCCGAGGTCATGCAAGTTCTTTTATATACTGCCAGCTCTGGAGCATCCTTCTTTCCCATTTGACAGGGATACCAGCAGGATGAACTGTCTTTGTGTATGTGATGGAGCATCACAATTTTTGCCTCATCTTTACAACCAAGTAATGGTTTCCATGGGAGAGTTCTTGTCAATGAAAGAGAAACTAGCTGATTTCCCACCTCAATTGTAGCCAAACAACAGCTGCCCTGACCACACAGCATATAGTTTGCATGTGACTGTGTTAGGAGACTTTGACCTTATTAAATAGAAGTTACACATGAAAGAACCACAATAATGTTATAAAATACATTTACTGAGGCTTTTCACAAACATGTTTGATGAATAATAGGTTTTATTACAAAATGAACTACAATGTGTTGCTTAACACTAAAACAGAAGTAAAAGGTTTAATAGAAATGTATCGAAACTTTACAAGGATCATTCTCAAATGTTTTTGAGATACTTCCTTTACATTTTCAGACTATAGCAAGACTTATTTTCTTATTTTAGTGTGCGTGTGTATATATATCCATGAAACAGGAAGGCAACTACTTGGTCAAACTAGGAAAAAGTAGCAGATTCTGTTCCCTGATGAACATTAGTTAACTGGCTGAGTTCTATGGCCAGCCAACAACATTCCAAAAACTGTCTATTCCAGCCTTAAATGCATTCAATGATGGAGCATCCAGTCTTCATGGGTATAGAATTACAAAGAGAGGCACAACCCCTGAAGTGAAGTAATGTATCCTAATTTCAGTCTGAGATGATCAGCCTCTTATCCTGAGGCCATATGTTTTAGATTCTCTGACCAGTAGAACAATTTCTCAGCATCTACCCTATAAAGCCACTTCAGGATCTTTTATATTGTAATGGGGTTGCCTCATTATTCTAAACTCCAGAGATAAGACCAATAAGCCTCTCATCATTAGGCTACCCCTCATCCCGGGGACCAATTTAGTGAACCTTCTTGGACCACCAATGCTGTATATCCTTCCTTAAATATGGAGACCAAAACTGTGGTGGTCTCACCAAAACTCTGTACAATTGCAATAAGAGGTTTTATTCCTGTACTCCAATCCCATTTGCCTCTAACTGCTTGCTGTACCTGCATATTTTGTGCATTCATTGTAGCAGCACATACAAGTCTCTTTGAACATCGACATTTACAAGTTTCACAACTTACAAATATTTCGCTTTTCTATTTTTATGATCAAAATGAATAACGTCATAGTTCTCTGCATTATATCCATCTGCCATCTAGTTTTAGTTTTCATTCACTAACCTTGCGATATCTCTTTGCAGCCCATGTCCTCCCCAGTTTGCCTTTTCACCTAGATTTGTATTCAGCAAACTTAGATATTACTGTCTCTTCATCTAAGTCATCAGTATAGATAGTATATAACTGGAACCCGAGCATGGATATTTGCAGCACTATATTAGTCACAGCCTGCCAACTTGAAAGTGCCTTGTTTATGCCCATTCTGCTTTCTGTCCTTTAACTAATCATCTACTTATGCCAATATATTACCCCAACTCCATGAGCCCTTATCTTTGCCTATTAACATTGTGTAGCACCTTCTCGAATGCCCTTTTAAAATCCCGGTTTTTATATTACAATTACTGGTTCCCATTTATCTACTCGACTAGTCGTATCCTCAAAACAAATTTATCGAACAGAATTTCCCCTTAGTAAAAAACATGTTGACTTGCTCTAATCACACTGTATTTTTTTACGTGAACTGTTAAGACTGCCTCGATAACAAATTCCAGCATTTGCCCAACAACTGATAGGCTAACAGGTAAACTGTTCCCCATTTTCTTTCTCCATCCTTTTGAAAAGTGGTGTAACATTTGCTAACTTCCAATCTGATAGAATCAAACGAATTTTGGAAAATCAGTTAGCTGCAGATAGATTTACAGTCCTAAGATGTAGGCCATCAGGACCCAGGGATTTGTCAGATTTTAATCCCTTAAAATAAATAGACAGGAATTCCTTTGTGCATTATCGTCTCAGATTTTACAAATACATTTTCTCTGGTCTCCAAATGGTTCCACTGCTATTTTTGTGGGATTGAAGTTGCAGTCAAGCCAAAAGTTATAAAGTTGGAGTTTTTAAGATAGATTTTCACAATTCAGAATTTGTGTTAGCACAGAAATAATAAGAAATTGGAGATTCCCAAACAAACAATCAAAGATAATGTCACTTTTCATCTGAAGTTATTAACACCGAGTAACCCTTCAGTGAAATATCAGAGAAAGCTTTGAAACTTCATCTACTTTAAATTTACTATCTTGTAAACTGAAGTGTTCAGTCGTTTCCACATACACATCATCTCCCTTACAAGACCACAGCATTCCACAGTAAAGTTTGAATAAATTTGGATGTACACAGGTTGGTTAGACAGTCAAGAAAGGTCATCCCTCAGATTCAGTATTTGTTGAACACCTGAATGAAAAAAAATCATCTGAAAAAGAAAGCAAATTTAATTTAGAAACTAGAGACAAAACTGTACACAAGGTTATATTTAAAAGTGGTAATATCCTGTTCCATAGAATGCAAAACAGCAATGCTGCATATATCTGCAGAATGTTTATCATATACACTAGATGAAGCAAGAATATTTCTAATAAGCCACATATTAAGATGAACATTACATTTGGTTTCAATCCTTTTTAATTTATGCCACCTCTACCATGTGTAGGATAAATGATACACAGCAGGAGGAAAAGCACAGCAGGAGGAAAAGCACACCTTTTTATGTTGGGTTTTTATTCAAGAGGCAGGAGTTAGCATAAAACAATCCCAATCTCCTTTTTCTGGTAAAATAGTTCCTCTACTTCAATGTGTTCTGTTAAAAATGCGATTTAATTGTTCATGAACTTCATCCTTCTATGTTTCAGGTACCGTGTCATTTCAATGTGGAGAATTTTAAAATAGTCTGAGCAACGTCCCAAGACCAGTTCTATTAGATCTAAATTTGTAGCATATTCTATGATTTATAGTTCCTTCAATGGGCAGCAATTAGATCATACCAGATGAAGGAACAGGACAAGTCTTAATGTATGTTTCTTACTAATTGTTCTGAACCCATAAATACAAATACCCCAGTAACACTAGTGTAATGCGCAGCTTCCGTTCTGGCAGAAAGTACTGGAGAATAATTACATTTTTTGTAAATCTTGCTCATATTTCTAAAATATGTATGAAAATTCAATGGTAAAATGCTGGTACAATAGAAAAAATCTTGCCTTTACACTGCACTTCCATGCCACATGATGCTACACAGGCTACTGCTCCAATGTAAGGAAATTAGACAGCCAAGTTGCACAGAACAAGGCCCCACAAACAGACTCCAGAACTGTATTGAAGCATTAGCGTAATTTTAAGTCAAGACTCTGGAGCAGAACTTAAATCCACAACTTTGACTTAGATGAGAATATTAGCACTGAACTTCACAATACTAAACTTCACAATGCAGATCTTTCCAAAAATTGTAGCATCACAGAAGCAAGTGACAAGTTTTCAGTGAAGCAATACTTTTACATGAAATGCTAGACTGATCTTAGTACAGAAGAACAAATGACAAAATATGATGGATATGAAAACACAAAACCAAACATTAATGCTCAGTGATGCGAAAATAGTTCAGTAAAATTTGTGCAACTTTATACTTAAATAAAAATGGGGATCTATATGCAGATCTAGTCCACAATGACAGAATGAAAATCACCCCATCCCACACACCAGTTCCTAGCGAGTATGCATGATAGCCCCTTTCAGAGAGGTGTAGAGATGAAAATGTAAAAATGCTGAATAGGGGTTGTGCTTACGTAACAGTCTGTAACAAGGTAATCAAAGTTTCTTCCAATTCCTGTCCACTGTCACCCAAATCTATTTTTAAACTGTTCATCCATACTCAAAGAATCACCTGCAATGGCTTCTCTTCCCACTCCTGCACCATTACCTCTGGTGCTCACCAAAGAGACATATTTGGCATCCTCGATTGGCTGCCCCTCAGGAACATCATCCCAAAATACGGTGCCAGTTTCCTCAAGAATACCAACAATATTCCGTTCTACCATACATCTCTCGACTCCTCCATTGTCTCAAATTTGTCACCCTGATTGTCCAAAGACTAAAGCCAGTGTCTTCTGTCTCTGCCATAAACCCTATTCCCTTGTGACTAACTCACCTCATTTTCCCTGGTCACTGTCTGAGGTGGAACCAGACGATCAGAACCCGTTTCATCTTTGACCCCAGGCTGTGCATCCAATCATCTGTCCTTACTTTCACAGGCCACCTGCTTTCACTTCCATAACCTTTCCTGATTCTGGCCCTGCCTCAGATTATTTGCTGATGAAAACCTCATCCATGCCTGGTTACTTCTGGACTTAACCAAATTAAACAAATTCCCGGTTGGTGCCCCATGTCCTACTTTCTAGAAACGTGAAGGCATCCAAAATTCTGATGCCCATGTCCTAATTTGTCCCAATCATCTATCACCCCGTTGCTCATTGATCTATAACTGGTTCCTAGTCAAGAACACCAGAGGCCTTGCTCCTCCCCGTCTCTGCAATCTCCTCCAGCTCTACAACCCTATAAGATAACTGTACTCCTCCAATTTTGGCCTGTTGCCCATCCCAGATTTTAATTGCATCATCATTTGTAGTTTATCTTCAGCTGCAAAGGCCCCAAGCTCTCAAATGTCCCCCCTAGTCTTTATTCCCAATCATTAACCTTTCTGGTTATTTCCCCAAATATACGTGTGGCTTGGTATTTCATACATTGCTTCACAATACCAATGAAGTGCTTTCAGAGGTTTTATGTTAGAAGATGCTGCAAGTTGTTGTTGATGTCTGTGCAGTAGGTAAAAGGTAATTTGACGAGGTCAAATGTCACTGCTGTTAATTTAACTGACAATTTGATTAAATGCCTTATTTAACTGGTTGCAGATTTTACCGGTGTTTGGTCGATAACAAATCGGACTCTATTTTTCTCCCTCTCCCCTTAATGTACTGGTTTAAATTACAACTAGTGGTAAAAGCTTCATAATTATTCACATGACTTTGCTACTAATGCATTACCGTTTTGCTGAAGATAAATTAACCCTCATTTACTGGGCGCCTACCAAACCAAGATGACCAATTAATGTCTGTAATGCTAAACTCAAATCTAGAAAATGACTAAATACTAAGAGTTAGTGAGCCAGAATAAAACTGTTAAAATTTGGAACTCAAATTTACTCATGCAGCAGCTCACAAGTTTGTAGCTGTCTACCACAAATATGATTGTGCTGTTTAGCGTTTTAATCTGGCTGGCACTTGAGGTCAATGCTCAAGTACTTCCAGTGGAAATCCAGATAAATTTAGGTGTTTGCTAATTGTAATCAATATCAAGCTCCTGGATAAAATGCCTACTATTAATATTTTGTATCTTTAACAAGCATAATGATACATGCTCAGCACATGCAGTTTGTCCCTCGTTTAAAAATTGTAATTACTATGGAAAAATTGGCAATTGAAAAGATTTAGAATATAACTTGTGCTCTCACAAAATGTATACATCTCAAAGTTTGTACTTTACCAAAAAATAAAGCAACGAGCATGGTTCATGTTTTCCTCACAGTCGCACAGACATTTAAAAATATAAATTTAGAGTACCCAATTCATTTTTTCCACTTAAGGGGCAATTTAACGTGGCCAATCCACCTACCATGCACATCTTTGTGTTGTGGGGGAGAAACCCACGCAAACACAGGAGAATGTGCAAACTCCACATGGACAGTGACCCAGAGCCGGGATCGAACCTGGGACCTCGGCACCGTGAGACTGCAGTGCTAACCACTGCGCCACCATGCTGCCCCTACAGTAGCACAGACATGATTAGTAATTCGCTGCATGAAACTTTGCATCTCACCATTTTGTGCCTCAATAAAAAAACTACAGCCAGAACTACAACCTTTCCTTCTTTAAAACAAAACCCAGTGTGTAATTATTAATTGAATTGGACTCTTTGAATATAACATGTTCTACAGTACTTCAACAGGAAATTATTTCCTTTGTATCAATTTTGTCTTGAAAATCAGAGGAGACCAACAAGTACTCTTTACTTTTTCCAACTGAACTATAAGAATTATGCGGGAAAGTAATTGTTTTGAATGAATCAACTGAAATAGTGGTCTGCATGCAAGAATAAGACACAGCATTAACAAATTTGTCGTCCCAATCAGTTAAATTGGTTGTATTCTTATCTATAAATCAAAAGATTGTGGATTCAAACCTCACACCAACATTTGTGCAGTCAAGACTGAAGCAGTTGTATGATCAGACATGCCATTCTTCAGATGGGACATTAAACTGGAACCCTAGTCACCTTTTATATAAATGTTAAGGTTCAATAGAACTATTTACAGAAGATTATGGAGTTCTTGTGGTTCCTTGGTCAATATTCAACTCTCAAACACTACCAAAATAGATTAATCAGTCTTTTCAGTTTCATTACTTTCTCTGGGTATCTTGCTGTATGCATACAGAATAGCACAGATTTTAAGCAATTTGTATTAAGCAAAACAAATTGAGATGTTTTGCAGATATAGTTCCAGACAACTCATCACACTTTAAGCAATTGAGGAAACATTACCTTTTTACATTACTTGAAGTTGTTTTCTTGGGTGGAGTCCTATTTTGGATTGCTGAAGCACTTACACTGGAATTCAGATGTGTAGTGGAAGCAACTAAAAGAAACAGAAAAACAATTGACAATATATAGTGAGGCAGAAATCTGAACACACTATGCCACTAGAAAACCTTTCCTTATTTAATATTGGAATTGCCTCATAATTGTAGAAACGGTTCAAAAAAAAAGAAGAAAAAATTTCACCTGTGGTTTTGAGTTGCCTTTCTGATCCCTTCCCTTTAAGCACAGCTGAACTGGCCCTTTCATTTTTGTTCCCTATGCGAATAGATGAGACAGATCCAGGTCTCAAACGATTTCCAGGAGTAATCAGCTTGCTTGGTGGTTGTATTCGACTGCTCATCTCTGTGCTGGTAGCTCTGTTAGCACTTGGAAGTGGCTTCAGATTATCAGTAGAGGGTTTAAAAGAGATTGATGAACTAGGCATCTTTCTCTCGGATATCATTGGTGCTTTATCTTTACCTTGTTTGTTGCGAAGCACAGTACTCTTTCCCGAGGGATTTACTGGGTTGTTTAATGATGTACCTTTTACAAAAATAAAAACCATTACATTTTCTTCCCTCCTACAATTGCCTGGGTGCAGGTCACGCAGCAGGTATTTACAATTTAATTCCACTTTTAACGCCTTTTGTTATTATACAACAAGTTACTGCAAAATCAAAACAACAGAAATATACAAAATACAAACTACAAATGGCAATAATAAATGAAATTACGGCAGCTTGACTGAATATAGTGTAAACACTTTTCTGGAGTGCTTAAATGCTGAAATGTTGGTATGAATATCAGCTACTTTTTAAAAAAGCATAATAACATTGGGTTAATCACTTTTTTCTGCACGTATAATGCAAAGTGCTAAAACTGTTTCATGTACCTACTTTTGGCTTGCTTCAGATTCCCTGTTGAGGACAACGGTGCATGTAGTGAATCCTTTTTAGGATACTGGTAGGGTTTGGATGGAGATATTGAATGTATGTTTCCTTTCCTGTTAAAACCAGATGGAAGTTTCAAACCAGATGGTCTGGTAAGCACCGACTGCTACAAATAAAAGCAAAGAAAAATATTTATGAATACAGACGGGAAAGAAATGGGAAAATGTGCTTATTTTCCAGGAGTCAATTGATGTTGTGGTTAAATGAGTAATAAGGCAGCAAAAATAAGTGCTATTAGAATAAATGTTTAGTTGGTAGTAGCTAGTTTGTTATTATGGAAAATGAATTACTAAAGTGCAAACTAATTTCCTATTGCAAGGCACAGTATGCTTAGACATGATTAATATTTTAGTAATTCTACTATTAAGTGCATAAATGGTATTTCTGTATCTAATTTAAGCTCAAAACTAAGTGAAATATAGCACCTTCTTAACAGCAGCTTCCTCTCTTTCTGCAGATAGGTTACCTTCCTTTGATAGATTTGGTTTGTCAGCGGTTACTTGTTCAAACTCACTGGTCAACTCTGTTCTGCAGTTGGCGATTTGAGGTTCATTAGTATGTGTTTTTCCAGTGTTAGTGATTGGACTGTTTTCATTTGCAACCTGAAGATTCACAGAAGGAAGAAGAGCTTTATTTGGACTATCCAATACAAAAAATGTATCTCTCCTTGGACTTCGCGGGCTTTTCTTACATGTTCTCTCATCTTGTAGAAGTCTGATTTTGGCTTTGGATTCTTTTTCTAATTTTAATTGGTCATTGCCACTTCTTCCCTCTCTTCCCTGTATTTTTGCATTTTCCTTTTCCTTCAAAGCACATTTTTCAAACTGATTTGCCAGGCGATTTGCTTCCTTCACAATTTCTACAAGTTTTTCAGCACTGAGGGGACTCCACTTCAGCACGCTTTCGTTTGTTTTCGGCTGGTTTCCATTATTACTGTTCACATCGATTCCCATAGCAACACACCTCTCAGAGTTTCTGGCCGGGCCAATGAAGACTTCCTCAGGATCAGTTTCAAGCAATGATTCTTGGCTGTATAAGCATAAACATTTGAACTGAATACAGGTTAAAGCAGGGCAATTTACTTGCTCAATAATTGAAGAACTGTCCAAACCCATAAAAAAATCCTAAAAACCATATGATCCTTTGAGAAAAATACATTTGAAGGGAGGTGCAGTTATATGAAGACCAAAACCGAATTTTTTTTAAAATGCAAGTTTAAAAAATCTTAAAAACAAAATGCAACAAGTCAGACAGCGCCTGAAAGGAAAAGACATGTTAATATTTCAGGTATGCTACTGCAAAGGAAAAAATCCGGAAACATTAACTATAGCCAATTCTTCATGAAAGGAAGGGGAAGTAAGAGGACACCTTCCTTGGCATGGCTCAGTGTCAGAAGAGTACAATGGGGCACCTACAGAAAGTGCAAGCTATGTAGAAAAACTTACAATTCAAAACAAAAAAAAAAAACAATCTCCTGACTTGGGTGCTTGGTTTAGATAATGGCAATTAGAACATGGTCCAAAAACTAAAACAGACAAAAATTTATTCCCGAACTATAAATATACTTGAAAATACAAAGTAATTTATTGCCTCTTCAAATAAAGTTACACTTCTTGACAAAGCCCACCTTACCTTTCAGTTGGGAAACTAATTCCAAAATCAAATGTTTCTTCAGTTATAAAGTTAACATCTAGCGGGAAAAGAAAAAGGTTTCATCTTGTGTTGAGCTACTGTACAAATATTACCCACAATATCTTTAAAGAGTTTCAGGATTTACAAAAGTCTACATTCCGAAGTAATTCACTGTGTGAAGCATTTTGACATTTCATTATGAAAATACACAAAATGTATTTAACCAAACTCAAAGAACAGTAAGCGAGCTTACATTTACAAATCATTGACATCCTCAAGATGTCACAAGGCAGTTTGCAAACCAAGATTTAAAACAGTCACTCTTGCTGTGTAGGCAACCAATACATCCAGTATTACACAGCAAGGTTCCAAAAGAAAAGTGAATGAATGAATTGACCATGTAAATAGTTTTGGTGGTGAGGGGTGAAGGGAGGAAAGCTGGCACTAGGAATTCTCTACATTTCTAGTGATGTCATGACATAGATGCCTTAATGTCTAAATGAGCAGGCAGACAGGTGCTCAGTTTAATGTCCCATTGAACGTCAATTCAGTGCTCCATTAATTCTGCATGGAAGTGCTAACCTGTATTACATTATTAAATGGCTCCCTTAGTCACCCTCACTCTCTCCGCATTGGTCGCCCAGTGGTAGAACAGAAGATTACCACTTGGATCCCCAGGTACCTGAACTTGATTTGGGTTACTTTTGAACAGTAGTTACTTTGAACGGTAGTTCCAGCTCCAGCTCCACTCGCCCCTCGGGGGTTTAACAGGAAGATTTTGCTCTCAAGTTGAGTTTGTAACCTGAGAAGGCACCAAATTCCCTGAGAAGTCTGGTTATCTTCCCCATGCTGGCTAGGGGGTTCGACACAGAGGAACAGGTCATCCGTGGAGCGAGACTCCATGCTCTCTGCCCCCTTTTCGAATGCCCATCCACCAATCTGTTGATCTAAGGGCAATGGGCAGCAACTAAATTGCAAGTGCGAAGAGGAGCGGGGGAAGCGGGCACCCTTGCCTCGTTCCCATGTGCAGCAGAAAGTATTTGGAGCTGGTGCCGTACGTCCGTATGTTTGCCATAGAAGTACTGTATAGTAACTTGACCCACATGGTAAATCCCACTCCAAACCCAAACCATTCAAGCACCTCCATGAGATACCTCCACTCTACTCGATCAAAGGCTTTCTCAGCATCCAGAGAGACAATCACCTCTGGTGTCTTCTCCATGGATGGGGGTCATAACTACGTCTGATGTTCGCTTTTAGTTGTCTTCTCTTAAACCCGGTCTGATCTTCCGCAATCACATCTGGCAGGCAGTTCTTCAGTCGCCTCACCAGAGCTTTCGCTTTTCAAGTCAGTGTTCAAGAGATGGGTCTAATGGGAGAAGGGGATTAAGACACTAAAAGATTTGTTTCTTCGGGGTCGGTTTGCAGGATTTAAGGAGCTGTAAGCGAAGTATGGACTGGAGCAGGGGGAAATGTTTAGATACATCCAGGTTCGAGATTTTGCCAGAAAGGAGATACAGAACTTCCCGGTGGAGCCGGCCTCCACATTGCTGGAGGAGGTGCTGACGACAGGGGGACTGGAGAAAGGGGTAGTGTCAGCGGTTTACGGAGCTATTTTGGAAGTGAAGAAGGCACCACTGGAAGGGATCAAAGCAAAGTGGGAGGAAGAGTTGGGAGAGGATATGGTGGAGGGCTTCTGGTGTGAGGTGCTCTGGAGAGTGAATGCCTCTCGTGCGCAAGGTTGGGGCGGATAAAGCTGAAGGTGGTATACAGAGCACACCTCACGAGGGCGAGGATGAGCCAATTCTTTGAACGAGTAGAAGGTGTGTGTGAACGTTGCGGGGGCGGGCGGGGGGGGCTAATCACGTTCATATATTTTGGTCCTGTCCAAAGCTAGCGGATTACTGGAAGGAGGTTTTTAGGGTAATTTCTAAAGTGGTGCACGTGAAATGGACCCGGGTCCCCTCGAGGCCATATTCGGGGTGTCGGACCAGCCAGAGTTGGAAACGGGTGCGGAGGCAGATGTTGTAGTCTTCGCCTCATTGATCGCCTGAATGCGGATCCTGATAGGTTGGAGAGCAACCTCTCCACCCTGTGCCCTGGCGTGGCTGGGGTACCTGTTGGAATTCTTGACTCTTGAGAAGATTAAGTTTGAACCGAGAGGAAGGAAGGAGGGGTTCTACAATTCATGAGTATTATTCATTATGCACTTTCAAGAACTGGATAACATCGAACATTAGTTGGGGCGTGTAGGTGGGAGGATTGGGGGCAGTGTGTGTTAATGGCGGCTGTGGGTGATCCCTAATTCCTTTTTGTCATTTGTTTGTGTGAACATGCAGGCTAATCTTTGGGGTTTGGTGGGAGGATGGGGTCGTTGTTATTGATATGGGGATTGACATATTTATTACTGATTCTTGTTTATTGTTGGTAGGTGTAAATTTGGGAGAAATGTGAAAAAGGAGAATAAAAAATATTTTTTTTAAAAAAAGTTGGGTCTGTATGGTCCACACTCGTCGAGTCTTTGTCTTTCTTAGAGATCAATGAGATTGAGGCCTGTGCCAGCGTGGGGCACAGGGCCCCTTAAGACAGTGTCATTGAACATCTCCTGCAGGATCGGGGCCAGCGCTGCTCAGAATTCTTTGCAAAAGTCTGCTGGGGACCTGTCCGGTCCTGGTGCTTTCCCTGATTGCATGGAGTTGACACACTCCACGATTTCGCCCAGAGTCCGAGCGGTGCTTCCAGCAACTGTTTCTTGTCCTCCCCCACCACTGGCATGTCGTCTGTCAAGGAACTGTTCCATCCCAGAGGGCCCCTCCAGGGGCTCAGAGGTATATAGCCCTCGGTAAAAGTTCATAAAGGCCTTAGTGACCTCATTTGGGTCCACTACTATCCTACCATCACTGTCCCTATTCGTTGCATAAACGCGGTTTGTTCTCACTGGAACGACAGAGGTTGAGGGGCAACCTGATAGAGGTCTACAAAATTATGAGGGGCATAGACAGAGTGGATAGTCAGAGGCTTTTTGCCAGGGTAGAGGGGTCAATTACTAGGGGGCATAGGTTTAAGGTGCGAGGGGCAAGGTTTGGAGATGTACGAGGCAAGTTTTTTTTTTTTTTAAACACAGGGGGTAGTGGGTGCCTGGAACTCACTGCCGGAGGTGGTGGAAGCAGGGACGATAGTGACATTTAAGGGGCATCTTGACAAATACACGAATAGGATGGGAATAGAGGGATACGGACCCAGGAAGTGTAGAAGATTTTAGTTGAGACGAGCAGCGTTCCTATGCTGTACTTTTCTTTGTTCTAATCAGAGCTATCTCTTTTGCGGCGGCCTGTTTTCTTAACTACTGTGCTAGTTTGCGGCTGGCGATGTCTCCATATTCGTAGAAGGCCCCCCTTGTGGAGAGGTCAAATTCGATTGACAGCTTTTTCCTTTGCTCCAGCAGTTCCACGGTTGGGGGTCATGGAATACCGCCATTCCACCTCCAGTATGGAGCCGATCAGCCGGTGCTTGGTTTCCTTCTCCCCCCAGTCCCCAAGGGCCCTATAAACTATAATTTTCCCTCTAATCCCAGCCTTCAGTGCCTCCCAGAATGTGGAGGGTGAGACCTCCCCATTCTGGTTGCAGAATACACAACTGTTGATGGCTTGAGATATTTTAGTGTTAATTCCTTTTCGGCAAGGACAGCTATATCCAGCCTCTAAGGGGGGGCATTGGGCTTGTCCCTTTTCCAGCCCATATCCATGTGATGCGGCACATCGGAGATTATGATTGCTGAGTATTCCACCTTTTGAGACCCCTGGAAGCACACTCTTCCCTACTACAAAAAGGTTTAACTTCGAGTAAGCCTTATGCACGTGCGAGGAGGAGAATTATTTTTCCCCACAGGTGGTGGAATCTCCACAGGTCTACCTACTCCCAATCTGCTCCATGAAGGTGTTTAGTTCGCGTGCCATGTCTTTCAGGCTACCTGTCCTGGAGTTGGATCTGTCTAGCCCGGGTCTTGTACAGTTAAAAGCGTCCCCCATGATCAGTCGGTGCGTGTCCAAGTCCGGGATTTCGGGCAGTTTTCCTGACGAACTCCGCGTCATTCCAGTTCGGAGCATATATTTTTATCCAAACTATTGGGCCGCCCTCCAGGGTCCCACTAACCATAATGAATCGCCCCCACAGATCTGTCACTATGTTCATCGCCGTGAATGACGGTCTCTCTCTCGCTCCTCCCCCCCCCCAATCACCCCACACTCTCCTGCAGGATTAACCATACTCACCTTGTGAGCACAGTCCTGTCCGATCGGACCTGCTTTCATTCTTGGGCCATTCAAAATGGCCAACATTCTCACTGTTATGTTTTTCGATGTCAAGAAAGTAATAATTCAAGACTGTGTTTATATAGTAGTGATTGCTTTACTTGATCATTATACAGTAAAATTTATTGTGGAACCTTGTGGCTTCATTCTTTTAGTAAATAACTGTTTGACTTTCTCTTCAAACGTTAATGATCGCTACAGAGATTGTAAAAATAGCTAGTAAATTATTGGATGAGCTAACTTTTATATGGGCCGGATGAAAGAGAATCAGGCACGTAAGCAATGGTTTAGTTGAAATAACTAAATGAAAAAGAAGCAAGAAAGGTACAGCTGAACACTTTATTGCCAGACGGGTTGAGGTAGGATGGAAGTGATGTTATGGAGATGGAAATAAGTGTTTTTGTAATGGATAACAAACAGATTGGAAACTCAGCTCAGAATTGAAGAGGATGCTGCAATTACAATAGGTATGGTTCAACTCAAGACAGCAAACATGCATGTACCATCATCGGTTGGCAGATTCATTCTGGTGTTCAAAGTGAGTTTCCAGTCAACTCAATAAATGCTTTAACTGAAAAAGGAAAAGAAACCAGTTAGGCTAATGTCAGTAAAACAGTTTAGTGTTGATTAACTGAAGAAAAAAAAGTGCCACTTATTCCATCAGTCACTATAAAACTACTTTAATGGATTTGTTTTCCAAAAAGATTGAGAATTAATTATTTTGAAAGTAAAAAATAAGGTATAAATCAGATGAGACTTTTTTAAAAATCTGGTGCACAACACCCCCACTATTTCAGCCTGGAGGACAGTATGCTCACCAAATCAATTATTCCAAGACAACACAAGTTCAAAGCTTCTCTCTCACCATCACTTCTGCATTTGAAGCAGCATCTGACTAGTCAGATCTAACTCCATGGTAAAAGAATGGCATTCCACAACATAATAATTTTCAAACCAGAGTTTAACTAGTTTAAGAATTTAGCATCCTGCAAGAGTAAAAAGTAGTTTAATGGATATTCGGCAAGATCTGAAAGTTTT
Organism: Scyliorhinus torazame; assembly: GCF_047496885.1. NCBI lineage: Eukaryota > Metazoa > Chordata > Chondrichthyes > Carcharhiniformes > Scyliorhinidae > Scyliorhinus > Scyliorhinus torazame. The sequence continues at coordinate 34,310,675 of NC_092723.1, forward strand.
CATTATCACTTAAAACTGGGACATTTCTAAGCAGCAGCGTCTCTTTTAATGACATAGTTCAAAAAGAATCTTTGAAATGACGCAAAGAAGGACCAGAAATTACTAGTTTCAAATTTGCGGCCACAATTCATAGGCTTCACCAATACTAAATGAAATCCTAAATGCCAGGAATTCAGAAAGCACTTGATTATATCTCCTGGATAACCATATAGAGCCACAATAGATGTTGAGGTTTTCACATCGTAGGAATTTTCCAGAAAGCCAATTGCAAAATATAAAAATGGAAAATACTGCAGACTGCATATACCAAAAATATAAATGGCAACACCTGATACACAGCATCAACATACAAGAAAACAGCTAATTAATAACGTGATGTTCCAGAACGCCAAGTTCAAATCACTAAATGGAAATGTTGCAGAGGCCAAAATGCTCAGCATCAGGAGAAACACAGGGTCAATTATTTTACGTTAAAGTTCACCTGTTTCTCCACGAAGGAGAAGGTTCCATTTCAAACCCATATTAACCATATTTGCAGGAAAAGGATGAACCATGTAACCAGCATGCGGCTGCACGTTGGCCTCCCAGGAGCCGTAGGGACTATGCAACTTCAAATAGGGTTACAATGGATTACTATCATCTGGATGCAGAGAAGATCAACTTGTAAAGTGAGAGCTTGGAAAATGATGAACATTTTCTGTATCTTGGGTGTCTCCTCTCGACAAAAGCAGACATAGATAACAAAATTCATCATCGCCTCCACTGTGCCAGCTCAGCCTTTGGCCAACTGAGAAAAAGAGTTCTGAGGAGCAGCACCTTAAGGGCATGGTTTACAGGCAAGACCAAAAGACATAGGAGCAGAAATAGGCCACTTGACCCATTGAGTCTGCTGCACCATTCAATGAGATCATGGCTGAGCTGATATAATCCTTAACTCCACTTACCCACCTCATCCACATAAACCCTGTAGCCTTGAAATGAAATGAAAATCGCTTATTGTCACAAGTAGGCTTCAAATGAAGTTACTGTGAAAAGCCCCTAGTCGCCACATTCCGGCACCTGTTCGGGGAGGCTGGTACAAGCCTTACTGGTTAAAATAAGACCATAAGACATAGAAGTAGATGATCACTGCACTCCTATGTTGCTTAGACAACCAACAGAAGGCACCTCAAAACACTGGAGAAGTAGAACCAGCAGTGCCTTTGCAAGGTCCCGCAAATATGGTGACAAAAAAGGCAGTGCAACAGCAGCATCCTTTCCTCAGCCAACTTGACCAGGTGGGGAGGCCATATCATTCATATGCCCTACATGAGAATCAAAGGCAGCTGTTCTACAGAGCAGGGGAGTGCCCAGGAGAATGGCACAAGCGCTTTCGAGATCATAGAATTTACAGTGCAGGAGGCCATTCGGCCCATTGAGTCTGCACTTGGAAAGAGCACCCCACTTAAGCCCATGCCTCCACCCTATCCCCGTAACCCAACCTACCCTATTTGGACACTGAGGGCAATTTGGCATAGCCAATCCACCTAACCTACACATCTTTGGACTGTGGGAGGAAACCGGAGCACCCGGAGGAAACCCACGCAGACACGGGGAGAACGTGCAGACTCCAAACTGACAGTGACCCAAGCAGGAATTGAACTTAGGACCCCGGAGCTATGAAACAACTGTGCTAACCATTGCACTACCACAATTATCCTCAAAGCTTCCCTGAAGGTCAAACAAACAAGAGGCCCCGGCTTGAAGCCAACCAAGATGGAAAAGGCTCAATTGGGGGAGGGGGCGCGTGGTGAATACGCAGGCTGTGGCAGGAAGGAGGGTGATAGCGATTAGCACTGCCACCTCACAGCAACAAGGACCCAGGTTCAATTTCAGCCTCAGGTGACCGTGTGGTGTTTGCACGTTCTACCCATGTCTGCTTGAGTTTCCTCTGGGTGCCCCCGTTTCCTCAGAGAAGGATTACAGGGCTAGGACAGGGGAATGGGCCTAAGTGGGGTGCTCTTTCAAAGGGTCGGTGCAGGCTCGATATGCCAGCTTCATTCATCACAGTAGGAATTCTACAACAGGTGGCTAGAGCGCACAAATAAATGACCAACAGTACTTCAAGCACCACCTCCCTCCCCATACATAGACTCCCTGCAGCACACGAGGCCATTCGGCCCATCAGGTCTGCACCGACCCTCTGAACAAGCACCCAACCGTAGGCCCACTCCCCCCACAGGTTTGGACTGCGGGAGGAAAGCGGAGCACCCGCGCAGACAGCAGGAGAACGTGCAAACTTCACACAGATCACCGAAGATCGGAATTGAACCTGGATCCCTGGCGCTGTGAGGCAGCACTGCTAACCACCGTGCGCAGCAGGGCTCGCCAGCCATCCCAGCACAATTCACCCCCCTCCCCATGAGCTGCCTGAGAGGCAGAGGCAGATGCTCTGGGTGCAAAAACAAGTGGCGGTGAGGAACCTCCTCCCTGACCAGTGGGGGGCGGGGGGTTAGAGAGACAGGTCAGCCGCTTCATTTCACACTCAAGTTTCCCCAACGCATAAAAGAACGTCGAAAAAAAACACAATGCAGGACGTCTATCCGCCGCACCTCCGAACGGCGTGTCTTCACAGCCGACGATGCCCTTCTCACTCGCCAGCTTGTTTACGTTCTGCTCCCCGCGGCCAGAAAGGGGAGGGGCCACATTCAAACCACACCCACGTGATCCCACACGGCGCCTCTGATTGGTCGGGATGCCCGAGGCAAACGGACGTCTTCGATAACGTGCAGATTCGATTCTTGCCGTCCATCAAAAAGCAACTGCAATCCCCACGCGTCGTAAATTAAAATCCACCATTGTTTTATTTCTGCCCCCTCTTCCGTTTCCCGATGTCTCGAGGCCGGGTGGGAGGGAAATACATGTCCTCATTTTTCATTGGTACAAGCCGTGGCGCGCTGATTGGTCGAGGGTGACGTCGGTCATCTGGGCAGACGGTTGGCGAGCAGTTTGAAATGTTCCGGAGTGTGCGCAGTGACGGTGGGCGGGACTGTTTCCCCAGGGAGGCAGACCATTGGGCGGCTTAAGTACCAATCAGAGACCTCGCCCGACCCACTTGGCCTGCGCGTGTGCGGTGACATGCAGCTGGTGCTCTGTTGACTTGCTGTATGAAGCGGAAGGCAAATGTGGCTCTCAATACATTTTATTCGTTTAAAAAATTTATGATGTGGATGAAATTTATGTTAGTGATTTTTTTTTCCAGAACGAATTTGGCCTTTGTTGAAAACGAATTATGCCCAATATGGTAACATCATTTTGCGGGAGAAAGCAAAGACTTGCATTTACATAGCGCCTCTCCCGACCACCAGACTTCTCAAAGCGTTTTGTGGTCGATGCAGTACTTTTTGGATTGCAGTCCCTGTCGTAATGTAGACCAGCGTAATGTAGCCCCAGAGACTGAAGGAATGGCAAATGCAACTAGCAGCTTTTCACAGTAACTTCATTGCAGTGTTAATGTAAGAACATAAGAACTAGGAACAGGAGTAGGCCATCTGGCCCCTCGAGCCTGCTCCGCCATTTAATGAGATCATGGCTCACCTTTGTGGACTCAGCTCCACTCTCCGGCCCGTAGACCATATCCCCGAATCCCTTTATTCTTTAGAAAGGTATCCATCTTTTTCTTAAAAACGTTTAAAGAAGGAGTCTCAACTGCTTCACTGGGCAAGGAATTCCAGAGATTCACAACCCTTTGGGTGAAGACGTTCCTCCTGCACTCCGTCCTAAATCTACTTCCCCTTATTTTGAGGCTATGCCCCCTAGTTCTGCTTTCCCCGACCAGTGGAAACAACCTGCCCGCATCTATCCTATCTATTCCCTTCATAATTTTATATGTTTCAATAAGATCCCCCCGCATCCTTCTAAACTCCAATGAGTACAGTCCCAGTCTACTCAACCTCTCGTCATAATCTAATCTCCTCAACTCTGGGATCAACCTAGTGAATCTCTGCACTCCCTCCAGTGCCAATATGTCCTTTCTCAGGTAAGGAGACCAAAACTGAACACAATACTCCAGATGCGGCCTCACCAACACCCTATACAATTGCAGCATAACCTCCCTAGTCTTGAACTCCATCCCTCTAGCAATGAAAGACAAAACTCGATTAGCCTTCTTAATCACCTGTTGCACCGGCACACCAACTTTTTGCGACTCGTGCACCAGCACACCCAGGTCCCTCTGCACAGCAGCATGTTTTAACATCTTACCGTTTAAATAATAATCCATTCTGCTGTTATTCCTCCCAAAATGGATAGCCTCACACTTGGCAACATTGAATTCCATCTGCCAGACCCTAGCCCATTCACCGAACCTATCCAAATCCTTCTGCAGACTTCCGGTATCCTCTGCACTTTTTGCTTTAAAACTCATCTTAGTGTCGTCTGCAAATTTTGACACATTGCACTTGGTCCCCAACTCCAAATCGTCTATGTAAATTGCGAACAACTGCGGGCCCAACACTGATCCTTGAGGGACCCCACTAGTTACAGGTTGCCAACCAGAGAAACACCCATTTATCCCCACTCTCTGCTTTCTGTTAGTTAACCAATCCTCTACCCATGCTACCACTTTACCCTCAATGCCATGCATCTTTAGTTTATGCAGCAACCTTTTGTGTGGCGCCTTGTCAAAAGCTTTCTGGAAATCCAGATATACCACATCCATTGGCTCCCTGTTATCTACTGCACTGATAACGTCCTCAAAAAATTCTACCAAATTAGTCACACACGACCTACCCTTTGTGAACCTATGCTGCGTCTGCCCAATGGGACAATTTCCCTCCAGGTGCCCCGCTATTTCCTCCTTAATGATAGATTCCAGCATTTTCCCTACAACCGAAGTTAAGCTTACCGGCCTATAATTACCCGCTTTCTGCCGACCTCCTTTTTTAAACAGTGGTGTCACGTTTGCTACTTTCCAATCCTCTGGGACCACCCCAGAGTCTAGTGAATTTTGATAAATTATCACTAGTGCGTTTACAATTTCCCTAGCCATCTCTTTTAACACTCTGGGATGCATCCCATCAGGGCCAGGAGACTTGTCTACCTTTAGCCCCATTAGCTTGCCCAATACTGCCTCCTTAGTGATTACAATCATCTCAAGGTCCTCACCTATCATATGTTTATTTCCATCAGTCACTGGCATGTTATTTGTGTCCTCCACTGTGAAAACTGACCCAAAAAACCTGTTCAGCTCCTCAGCCATTTCCCCGGCTCCTATTATTAAATCTCCCTTCTCATCTTCCAAAGGGCCAATATTTACCTTAGCCACTCTTTTTTGTCTTATATATTTGTAGAAGCTTTTACTATCTGCTTTTATGTTCTGAGCCAGTTTACTTTCATAGTCTACCTTACTCTTCTTTATAGCTTTTTTAGTAGCTTTCTGTTGTCCCCTAAAGACTTCCCAGTCCTCTAGCCTCCCACTAATTTTTGCCACTTTGTATGTTTTTTCCTTCAATTTGATACTCTCCCTCACCTTCTTAGATATCCACAGTCGATTTTTCCCCTTTCTACCGTCTTTCTTTTTTGTCGGTATGAACCTTTTCTGAACACTGTGAAAGATCGCTCGGAAGGTTCTCCACTGTTCCTCAACTGCTTCACCATGAAGTCTTTGCTCCCAGTCTACCTTAGCTAGTTCTTCTCTCATCCCATTGTAATCACCTTTGTTTAAGCACAAAACACTAGTGTTTGATTTTACCTTGTCATCCTCCAACTGTATTTTAAATTCCACCATATTGTGGTCGCTCCTTCCAAGAGGATCCCGAACTATGAGATCATTAATCAATCCTGCCTCATTACACAGGACCAGATCTAGGACCGCTTGTTCCCTTGTAGGGGTTCCATTACATACTGTTCCAGGAAATTATCCCGGGCACATTCTATAAACTCCTCCTCAAGGCTACCTTTACCAACCTGGTTAAACCAATCGATATGCAGATTAAAATCTCCCATGATAACCGCTGTACCATTTCTACATGCATCCGTTATTTCTTTGCTTATTGCCTGCCCTACCATCCTGTTACTATTTGGTGGCCTATAGACTACTCCCATCAGTGACCTTTTCGCCTTACTATTCCTGATTTCCACCCAAATTAATTCAACCTTGTCCTCCATAGCACCAATATCATCCCTTACTATTGCCTGGATGCCATCCTTAAACAACAAAGCTACACCACCGCCCTTACCATCCATTCTATCCTTTCATATAGTCTGATACCCTTGGATATTTAACTCCCAGTCGTGACCATCTTTTAACCATGTTTCAGTAATGGCCACTAAATCATAGTCATTCAAGATGATTTGCGCTATCAACCTTATTTCGTATACTACGAGCATTCAGGTAAAGTACACTTATGCTGTTTTTTATGTCTTTGTTATGAATCCTAACACCTTGATCAGTAACTTTTCGCAATTTATTTTTCCTCTTACCCTTTCTCCTAATTTTCCTTGTCTTTGAACCCATATCTCTACATAATAACCTGTCACGTAACCTGCTGCCTTGATCTCCATTAACCATTATACTGTCCATAGCTTTACACTTCCCTTCCCCCCAACTTGCTAGTTTAAAGTCCTTGTGACCAACCTATTTATCCTATTCGCTAGAACACTGGTCCCAGAATGGTTCAGGTGAAGACCGTCCCAACGGTACAGGTCCCTCCTGCCCCAGTACTGATGCCAATGCCCCATGAAATGGAATCCATCTTTCCCGCACCACTCCTTTAGCCACGTGTTAACTTCCCTAATTTTCTCAACCCTATGCCAATTGGCACGTGGCTCGGGTAGTAATCCAGAGATTATAACCCTGGAGGACCTGTTCTTTAATTTAGTCCCTAGTGTTTGATAATCCCCAAACAGGTCCTCTTTCCTAGTCTTACCTATGTTGTTAGTCCCAACATGGACCACAACAACTAGATCCTCCCCTCCCTCTCCAAAATCCTTTCAAGCCGATCAGAGATGTCCCCCACCCTGGCACCGGGCAGGCAACATACCGTGCGGGACTCTCGATCTGGCTTACAAAGGATGCCATTAATCCCCCTAATTATAGAATCCCCTACAACTACCACTTTTCTTTTTGCTCCCCCCTCTTGAATGGCTTCCTGTACCACGGTGCAGTGGTCAGTCAACGCATCCTCCCTACAGCCCTCTTCCTCATCCACACAGGGAGCAAGTACCTCATACCTGTTGGACAAGGTCAAGGGCTGAGGCTCCTCAACTCCTAAACTCAGGATCCCCCTACCTGCCTCCCTTGCAGTCACACCACTCTGTCCCTGACCACTGTCCGAATTAACAGTACTTATTCTACTGGGTGTGACTGCCTCCTGAAACAAAGCGTCCAGGTAATTTTCCCCCTCCCTGATGTGCCGCAGTGTGTGCAGCTCGGTCTCCAGCTCATCAATTCTGAGCCGAAGTTCCTCGAGCAGCCAACACTTGCTGCAGATGTGGTCACTGACGGTCTCAATGGGATCCACCAGTTCCATCATCATACAGCAACAGCACATCACCTATCCAGCCATATTCAATTAGTTAATTAATTTAAATAATTATTTTTTTAATTAAATTTTTAAAATTTTTTTTATAGAACCTCAAGGATAAACCCGAACACCAACAAAAACACAGCCCTCTCTCGCCACTCACCCGAACTCTGGGTAAGCCTACTTGTGACAATAAAAAGATTATTATTATATTTCCACTCACCGCCCTGACTTGAAAATATATCGCCAGTTCCTTCACTATCGCTGGGGCAATATCCTGGAACTCCCTAACAGCAAAGTGAGTGTACCTACACCTCATGGACTAAAGCGGTTCAAGAAGGCAACTCACCACCACCTGAAGGGCAACTAGGGATGGGCAATGAATGCGACCTGAATTTAAAAAAACATCCTCCGTGAAGTACAACACGCAGCAATGTGATCAGAAGTCTGTTTTGTGATGTTGATTGAGGGACATATTGGACAGGACACCAGGGATAAACTCTTGCTTTCCTTCAAATAATAGGATCTTTTACATCCATCTGAGCAGACCGGTGGTTTAACGTTGCATCCAACAGACAGCACCTCCAAAAGTGCAATGATATCTTGAAGTTTCAGCCTAGATGGAGTTTTTAAAAAATTCTTTTAAATAAATTGCTATCATAATTAGCTTTTCTTTGTAGATGCTGAAATGCTAATGTTTGTATTCAGGTGAACTGTTTGCCTGGGATTATAAAATCATAAAATAGTACAGCACAAATAGAGGCCATTCTGCCCATTGAGGTTGCACTGGCTCTTTTAAAGAGCAACCCATAAGATCATAAGAAATAGGAACAGGAGTAGGTCGTTCTGCCCCTCGGGTCTCATCCGACAATCCTCATGTCCATTTTCCTGCCCTTTCCCTGTAACCCTTGATTTTCTTACAGATCAAGAATCTATCTATCTCCGATTATGTCCCCACAGTTCTCTGTGATAAGGAGTTCCCAAGATTCACAACTCTCTGAGAGAAGAAATTCCTCCTCATCTCAGACTTAAATTGGCACCCCTTTATTATTAAACTATGCCCTCTGGTCCTAGACTCTCCAATGAAGAGAAACATCCTCTCAGTATTTACCCTGTCAAGTTCCTTAAGAATTCCATATGCTTCACTGAGATCACCTCTCATTCTTATAAATTCCAATTAATAGAGTCCAAACTGTTTAACCTTTGCTCATAAGACAATCCCTCCATACCAGGGATCATCCTAGTGAATTTTTTCTGAACCACCTCTAATGAAATAAATCTTTCCTTAAATAATGGGACCAAAACTGCTCACCGTCCTCCAGATCTGGCCTCACCAATAACTTGTATTGTTGCAGCAAGATGTCCCTACTCTTATACTACAACCCTTTTGAAATAAGAGCCAACATTCCATCAGCCTTCCTGATTATCTGCTGCCCCATTCCATCAGCCTTCCTGATTATCTGCTGCCCCTGTGTGCTAGTTTTCTGTGTTTTATGCGCAAGTACTCCCAAGTCTCTTTGTGTTGCAGCTTTCTTCAATTTTTCTCTATTTAAATAATACTGTTTTTTTTGTTCTCCCTTCCAAAACGAACTTCACATTTTCCTACATTATACTCCATTTGCCGACTTTTTGCCCACTTACTTAACCTATCAATATCTCCTTGCAAATGATTTGTATCCCTCTCGCAGCTTGCCTTTCCACCTCTTTTTGTGTTATCTGCAAATTTGGCTACAGTACATTTGCTTTCTTCTGTCAAGTCATTATATATGGTAAACAATTGCAGTCCCAGCACTGATTCTTGTGGAACCCCACTATTTACAGGTCGGCAACCTGAAAAAGAACCCCTTATCCATGTCGTCACACTCCCCTGCTCCCTCTCTGCATTCCTGCAATATTTTCTCCCTCAAGTATTTTGATTCTTTAATGTGTAGTATTGCAGCAGTTATTTCATATTTTACATATTGTAACGGCAAATTGAAAGTATGATTTTTCATTTGTAATGTCGAATCTTAAGTTATCTGCATTTCACGTTTGTGAGTGAACTGTATTTAGCTTATGTGGGTAAGCTTTCTGTGAACATTGATAACAGTTGGCAATTTAAATAGTTAAACAGTTTGAACCCAAATTTCTTCAGCTGATTTTTAAAGAGTTAATCATACTTATAGTGTAGGCTTCTACGCTCGTTACAAAAAAGGTATAGAGGAGAGAAATTGTTTTTTTACAAAGAGTACTGGGACTAAGTTTGTAACAATCAGGAAAGATTGACCAGGTAAGTAAGGATCTTTTGTCTAGATCAAAGAAGGCCTGATGGAGGTCTTTAAAATCATTAAGTTGTTCAAAGGAATAGATATAGAGCAGATATTTCCACTTGTGGAGAAGTCCAAAATTAAGGGTTATTATTATAAGGTAGTTGTTCATAATCCCCATCACAATGACTGAAAGTGAAGACAAAAATACAGCATTTCTTGATCAGCGAACCTCTCCACACTGATGATCCTGCACTAGTCTATCACATGTAACCTTGGATATTGACTCAGATTGTCTCTCCCTATAATTTATACTCCCTGACCGTAAGGATCAAGAAAACTGGTCAAGGGACCATGGGAATCTCATCATGTTACATAACACCCCATTGGCAGTGGTTAGCAATTTCGCAACCTTGGGTCCACAGTCCCAAACGATCTGTCACGTTTTGCAGAACTCAATGTACGCATAGGGAAAGCTGCTGATTCACAAAACAGTCACGGAATAACAGGAAGTTGACTCTTAGGGCCACAATGTTGGTTTATGCGATCTCAGCATTTTGATGCATGGCTTTGAAACATGGGACAACTTTCAGCAATCAAGAAATGAAGCTCAACAACTTTCATATTCACTATTGCCAAGCATTCTGGGCATCTCATGGAAGGACAAAATGATGAATGTGACAGTCCACTGAAAGGCAAAACTCTCCAGTATGTTGGTATTCATCAAGTAGAAATGTTGGCTCAGGCACATTTGTAGAATGGAAGATGTTGGCATTCCTAAGGATTTTCTGTATGCGAGGTTGCCATAGCCAGATTACCAGAAGGATGGTCTAGGTTCTGTGTAAAGTTCTGCTTGCACACTTGGCATGAAGGCTGGGAGACAGTAGACAATGATAGAGCAAGTTTGGCCATATCTCATGGAGGCCAGCGTGCAACCACCACGATGATCAGTGGCGACAGTGGCTTGGCAGCAAACGCCAACACCGAAAACAATGATACCCGATACCAACTTAATACGTGGCATTTGTGCCAGAACCTGTCTCTTACAGACTGGTCTCAGCAGCAAAAGTGCACCGTATGAAGTTAGCCCATCCCCAATGGATTTGACATGCTGCATATGTCATTCATCTTACTTAGATGGAAGAATGGTGAAGACAATGGAATAATTCCACTGGAGGATTCAGAAGAAACTTTGTCCAGGTAGTGGTTAGAACATGGAACTTGCGATCACTTGGCAATCTTGAAGGAAAATATAGTATATTTAAGGGGTGGATAAACAAGTACATGAAAGAGAAAGGACTAAAGGTTATGCTGAAAGTGTTAGATGAAGCTGGTGTGGGAGGACGTATGTGCGGACCATAAACACCAGCATAGATCAGTAGGGCCAAATGGCCTGATCCTGTGCTGTAAATTTTACATAAAATTGTTTTGTACAAAATAAATAAGGTGTTGTTCACAATTGAAGGACTTTTTTATAGTTCACATTACCTGCTGTAACCAAATTTGTGGATCTTTCAGGATGTTCTGCCTGCATTGAACTGATTGCAGACAAGGTCAGTCTGAATATAAGTGCTTAAGTTTCCGTTCCGTTGTTGGCAGTTCCAGAAAAACATGTGTAAAAACTGTGTGAACGTACAGGAAGAAGGAATGTGTTAGCATTCCTGTCTGATATAATTTTTATAGCTCCCACCCCTGCCTCCAAGCACCTGAGAAAATTGTCCCCATCTCCTGTTTGTGTTCAGCTATCATCCACGGCGAATGCTGTGATTTTGTTACATGGCAGGACGAGAAGGCAACCTCCATGTTTACCCCAGCTGGAACAAGGATCAGGCCCCATGCTGTTGTTGTTATTCTGAACCAAATGCCCAGCCAATTGATCTAACCGTCTCCCCCTCTCCAGCTATCCTTTCCTATTAGGTCACCCCTCACAGTCCAGGGTGACCAACCATCCCTTATCTTATGAGATTGTCCTGTATTTGATGCCATGGGCCCCTGTCTTGGGCTAAATGCTGCCGGCATGCAGTTTTTCCCTGGCGAGGTTGCCAGAGCCAGATTATCAGGAGGGCACCCAAAGTCCCGCATCAAAGCTACTTGCACATGTGACATGTGGGCCGTAGCCATTGATTCCCACATCTATAAATCGCATGTACGCGCAGTACCTTTTCTACCCCTGCTCCTGCAGTCTCACAGCTCTGGAAAGCCCCACCCATCCCAACACTCTAACAAACCCCTGCCGACCTGACCCCCCACAACACTCTAAACAGAGCCCCAAATACACTCTGACCCCACCCACATCCCAAAACTCTGTAACAGACTCCACCCACTCCCACACACCACAACAGATCCCCACTCCCTCACTCTATAACGGACCCCAACCCACCCCCACACTTTATAATAGACCTCCATCCATCACACCCAACACTCTAACAGATCCCACTCAAACCCCCACACTCTATCAGACCCCCATACTCGAGGACACCCACCCCTAACACTCTAATAGACCTCCACCCACCACCTCCACACTATAACAGACCCTAATCCATCACCCCAACACTCTAACAGATCCCACGCATCATCCCCAACACTCTAACAGACCCCAACCCATCACCCCCACATTCTATAAAAGACCCCAACCTATCACCCCCACTCTATAACAGATCTCCCAACCCACCACCCCCAACAGTAACAGATCTCACCCAGCTTCCCACACTCTTAACAGATCCCCATGCACCCCCCACACTCGATTAGACCGCCACCCACCCCCAACACTCCGACCTCCCTCCAACAGACCCCTACCCACTCCAACAGACCCCTACCCACTCCAACAGACCCCTACCCACTCCAACAGATCCTCGTGCCCGGGTGTCACCCTGCCTCCGAGCTCTTTCCAGCCGGCAGGATTTGCTGAGTGTTGTAACCTCTCAGTTCTCTCTCTCTCTATCCCTGATCATGCTTCCATACTGTGGCAGTCTCCAGGTATATTTTTTTTACAATTGTCTTTTAAAAAAAACACGTTATGACAATGGGCGAAAATTGCAGCCCCGCTGTAAAAGAAAAAGGAAAGGAGGACGTGGTCCTCTGCAGGCTGGACCCTCTGCCTTTGGGAGCCAAGGTGCTAGCCGAGGAGTATTTGCAGTGACACTGGAGGGCGGGCCGGCGTGGGACGCTCTTTGTGCAGGTGGGGGATTCCCCGGGAGCGCGAGCGGTGGAACACTGAGAATGTCGGGGATTCCTCCGGACACCTGGCAACCCCAGAGTATTACACTGGATACCACGTAAGGCCGGGACAGGGGAGGATGCGGGTCAGGGGAGGAGTGGGGGCAGTGAGCAGTCTGGGAGCTGCTGTGCTCAGGCACACCAGTATGAATGAGCAAGTGGGAGGAAATGGCCTCTTCCACTCGCCCCAGCGGCCTCCTCCATTGCAATTCCAATGCAGAGTTTTGGGGAATCTGCACAATTGATTTTTTTAAAAAAGAGCTTGACAATGAACAGGATTTATTTATTGCGCTTTTTTAAAAGAAAAGAAAAACGTCTTATAAATATATATACATTTTGAGTATTCAAAACACTGACTAGGATCATCCTGCTCCCCCCCCCCCCCCAAAAAAAAAAATTAACCCGATCGAATGTTTCCTATCCTTTCATTAATTAATTGCAAGCTTCAGAACTCTCCCAGGTTGGAGGCATCAGTCAAGGAACTTCCTGTTCTTGATTCAACCCAAAGTTACCTCAAAATTGTGTGAACCGACAATTCCTGGTGGTGAAGTGAACAGTGCAGGTTTTATGTTGCACCAGGTACATTTCAATGCGAGGAGAGAAATATTGCAAAGGAATTTCTGTTAAAGTGCAGAAGTTTTTAACTTAGTGGATTGGTTTTCACAAAATTAACTTTGACAACCAGTGTGGGTGCTTGTGACCATAAAAGAGGTCTCTGGTCGGAATTCAGTTGGAATTAGATTAATAAGCTGTTCTTGTAGCTGCTCATTAAAAATACATTCTTTAAAATTTTAAAACAGGATGGGAACCATATTACTGGAGCTATATTGGAAGCATGCACCAAAAACCTGCAGGAACTTTGCTGAGCTGACTCGGAGGGCTTATTACAATGGTACAAAGTTCCATAGAGTCATCAGTGGTTTTGTGGTTCAAGGCGGAGATCCAACAGGAACAGGTAAGATTGGGAAAATCCAGAAAGGTGGTGCAAGCATTTATTTTTGGTGTTCACCCTGTGAGATTTGAATGTGTGCTCACAATCACTGGCACTGAGGACAAAAATACTAGAAGCATGTTAGAGTTTTATTTATCCTTATACAAGTCTGCAGAGTCGGGTGCCTCCTATACAGGAGCACACCAAATAGCTTGTTTTGTCTGTTTATATGCACTTTATTCGTTTATCATTCTCCTGCCCTCTCCTCCTGATTGGATCAGGTTTCACTGAGGTTCACATTCTTCCTTATACGCCTTCATCATACATTATATGTCAGTATTCACGCTTCATCATACATTATATGTTCACGTTTCCGTACTCTTTCTGTCCAGTGGGTGGTTCCCTTGGACATTTGCGCAGCCTCAGAGGCTTGTTTATGTCTTTAAGACTGTCCACTCATCTATTTTGCTAAGCCTTCCCCAATCTATCTTGCTCAACATTCAGACCTATTATTATCTCTTCTGTTAATGCTATACCTACTTCTCCATTATTTCCACTTCCTCATGTGCATCTGTTTCCTTGTCCAAGCAATACTTTTCCACAAGCCTGTGTTAGTCTTTTAGTCTGTTATTCATTTAATACATTTAATAATCCAAATATTCTCTTTCTCTCAATCCACCCTTTTTCTTTTTATCATGTGTTAAATAAATAACCTCAAGTGCCGCGGTCAAGGCGCTGTAACATCAATTTAATCTGCCTCTTCTCGGTGAGAGCCGGGCGCAGGACCATGACCTGAGATGTTGGGGCCGATCGCTGTGCCGGGACTGCAACCATCCGGCTGACCACACTCGTGATAAGTCGCTGGAAGCAGGGTATCAGGCAAGGTAGGACCATAAAACCCAACATGACACAGAGTACAATAAATGCCAAGGTCTTCCACCAAGTACCGTCAAAAATGTTGTTCCACCATGCCCCACCGCGAGGAGTCCAGCGTTGGACCGGGACATGAGCAATCTTTCTTAAATCTTTGGCTATCGCCTGCACCGCCTCTCCGTTATTGTCAATATTTAAACAGCAATTCGAGAGATTAAACTTCCCGCAGACCCCTCCTTCCTCCGCGAGGAGGTAATCGAGAGCTAATCGATTTTGATGTATCGCCGCCCGCATCTGCGTCTGCTGTCGGGCCAAAAGGTCAAAGCATCGGCAGTTTGATTCGTGATAATCTCCAAGACCGCCTGCAGGCGGATGAGACGATTTAAAATATATATTGGGGTCCGATAGCCCCAGGAGCCGTCCTCAGCCCATGTTGCCGGTCCGTAATAGGAGATGATACGCACAGGAGGCCACTCATCATCCTTCCAATCCCCTATCTGGAGGTTCCGCTTGGTGCGGGCCTCCATTTTTTAATTCGCAAATAGCCGGATCCCCAGGGTATCACCTCCATCTTTTGGGAGAAGGAAGAACCCCGGCTGGATGAAACCAAGGGAGCACGTCCCCCTCCACTTGGGAGGTAGTATGGAATAGCCCCTGTCACTGCAAATCCAGAATAGGCCTTCCGGTGCCGGCCCGCCAGTGCTGGCGTTACCCCAGTGTTCTAAGCCCGGTACGCCCACATACGGGTTCTCATTGTAGGCCAGACACTTCCACAGTCCTGGGCGTGTCTGGTTACAAAGAGGGGAGCGCGTATCATTCTCCTGACTCCAGTACGAGGCCGGGACACTGGGGTACCAGGCAGTGTTACCATCCTGGTCGAAAGTTTTAGTATACTCGCAGGGGCTTGTGCCTACAGGACGTACCGTTGGTCCGGTCGGATTATTGGAGACACAATGTCGTGCATAGGGCGTGTCCGTGAGCACCCAGGTCTGTGGTCGGCGGACCATGCCGGTGGTCATATTCCAGTCAAATAAATCAGGGGCATCGACGGTAGCCCCTCACCAGGGCCAACGTGAGGGGTCCGCCGCAGACCCAGCAATTGGTAACCTTAAGGGTCTGTGTAATACGGAGCGCAAGGTCTACAAATAAGTTCCCCCCAGACTTTGCCAACTGTATCTCCTCCTTGAGCTGCTCATAGTGTGAGGAGTTTGGGGGTTGTTTTCCCTTCTTCTTCTGCCCTTTCTTTTTCCTCCTTTTTACTATTCTCTCTCGCACCCTATCGGTCTTAGATCCCCCTGTACCTGGCTGGCTTTTAACACAGAGCCAATCTTGTTGTGGACAGCCTGTCACCCTAGTATTTTTAAACATTACATATTGCACGCTGCCTTCTGTGCAGGTAGTACCCTTCTGTGTGTGGTACTTCTGTGGTACGACTGTATGCGAGGTGAAGCACTCATTGGTGAAGTATTGGGGCGGGCAGCAGGTGCCTGAGCGGAGTTCCGTGTAACACTTAGTGCATGGAGGCACAGTGGCTGTGCAAATGCTGAGGAGGGCACATACGAGAGTGATGTACCTGATCATTGTGTCTTTCGGGTAAAAGTCAATGTCAGCGGGCGGTCTCCGGGTTGGACAGCCCACTCAGCTGGTAGTTCGTCCGGCATAGGTTCACTGGGACCTTTGGTTCGAGCGGCGTGAGTCCAGCCTCTTTCCTTTGTACGGACGGAGGTCTCAGTGGTTAACAAAACCAAGAATGGTCCTTCCCAGACAGGTTTAAGTTTCTCGTCTCGCCATGACTTAATCAGTGTCCAGTCTCCTGGCCGGAGCTTATGGATGTAAAAGTCCAGAGGAGGTGTTTGAGACAGCAAACCCCTCTCTTTTAATTCTGTAAGTGAACGAGACATCGCCAGTAAATAGTTCCTCATAAAAATATCATTACATTCTATAGTGGGTGTACCCTCAGTTCGTCCCAGATAGGGTAATCCGAATAACATCTCGTAGGGTGAGACCCCTATGTCTTTCCGCGGCGCCGTCCTAATACGTAATAGCGCCAGCGGTAAGCACCTAGTCCAGGGCAGATTTGTCTCAGCCATCAGTTTTGTCAGCTGGGCCTTTAGGGTGCTATTCATTCTCTCCACCATCCCAGAGCTTTGAGGGTGCCAGGGGGTATGCAAATCCCACCGGATATCTAGGGTCTCACAAATGAGCTTATGGACTTTAGAAGTGAAGTGCGTTCCGCGGTCGGAGTCAATGGACTCAATGACCCCATATCGCGGAATTATTTGTTCAAGGAGGATTTTGCCGACCGCCTGTGCCGTAGCCGTGGCGATTGGAAAAGCCTCCACCCATCGTGTATAGTAATCAACTATAACCAGAACGTACCGCCACCGTTGCACGAGGGGAAGCTCGGTGAAATCAATCTGAATACGTTGGAACGGTCTGACTGCCAACGGGCGGCCCCCTGCAACGGGTCGCCGCATATTCTTCTTGTTAACTTTCTGACAGATTATGCACCGGTCGCTCACCTGTTTGGCGAGAGTATGGATCCCGGTACAGGCATATACACGCAGGAAAGCATCACAGAGGGCCTGCGTGCCCCAGTGAGATTGTGAGTGTAACTGACCCACTAGTTCTCTCGAGATCTCTTTATTTAACACCTGTCTGCCATCTTGCAGCCTCCATTCCCCCTTTTCATTTTTGGTAGCCCCTTGCTCCTGGAGCTGTGTCTGCTCCGCCAATGTAAAAATCGGATTCTTGGTGAGGAGTAGTGGCTGTGGGATAAGACTCATCATGCGGGTCGGGCCAGTCACTGCGGCCTGCCTGGCTTCCTCGTCAGCTAACCTATTACCGCAAGCTTCTGGGGAGCTACCCCCTTGATGTCCCGGCACATTTACAACTGCAATCTCCTCGGGCAACTGGAGAGCCGCCAACATCCGCTCTATCAATTTCTCATGTGCTAATCCCTTACCCCGGGTAGTGATCAGTCCCCTTTCCTTCCAGATTTTCCCAAAGGTATGGACCACGCCATAGGCTTATTTAGAATCAGTATATACTGTGCCGTCTTTTCCCTGCAGTAACTCCAAAGCCCGCAAGAGAGCATATAATTCACACGTTTGGGCAGACCAGTCACCTGGCAATCTGCCCGTTTCCACTCTCTGGCATGTTTTTCCATCTACTATCGCGTACCCACTACACCGCTTCCCTTCCACACAACGGGATGAACCGTCTATGAACCACCTCTCCCCGAGCGCTAGAGGTTCCTCCCCTAAATCCTCCCTGCTTTTTGTCTGATATTCTGTGAGGTCCAAGCAATTATGTTCCGGATCCCCCTGTTGTTCAGGGTCACTAAATAGAAACTGTGAGGGGTTTGTATTTTTATCGGTGACGATTTTCAAGTCGTCTCTTTCCATTAATATGGCCTCATATTTCAGGATTCTCGAGTCTGTAAGCCAACGGTGTGACCGCTGTGTTAGGATAGTATTTACCGTGTGTGGTGTGGCCACAATCAGTTGTCCCCCGAAGGTTAGCTTTCGGCTTTCTTCCACCAATACAGCGGTGGCAGCCACTGCCTGGACGCACAAGGGCCACCCACGGGACACCGGGTCAAGAATTTTTGACAAAAATGCCACCGGCTTCTTGTTGCTTCCCCAGCTTTGGGCTAGTACGCCCATTGCCGTTCCGCCCTCCACGTTGACAGTCTGTTATTCATTTAATACATTTAATAATCCAAATATTCTCTTTCTCTCAACCCCGTCAAAGACATTTATGCTGGGGGAAAAAGCATGATTCCCATTCAAGTTGTACCCTTTCTGTTTATGGTCCTCCCAATCCTTTTGATTTATTTGACGGAGATTCCCAATTGGTGCTGGATTGGGCTTGCTATGTTCAGTGCACCTTTCACACCAGGAGCTAGGTAGTCCCATTTCAACGGGATTTAAAAACTTAATCCCAGTGTCTGCTGCTGGATTTGAATTCAAATCAGGCCCGACAGCTGAATTAGGAATGAATTTTTTGGCAGATTTTCTTTTCCACATTCTCCATGGTGCATTTCTTTTTGCTCCTGTTCCCAGAGCATCAAAGCATTTCTGTGTGTACGTCCCATCAGCCATTTTCTAGACGGTGAGGGCTCAGATTGAAGCTCTCACCTGAGTGCCCTGCAGCAGAATTCCGGTGCAACTTTGCCCACTGGGGAACTGGTACCTGCATGATCCTTTCCCACTGCCTGGCTGCAGCTAACTCGTGTCTGTTTGCTCACCAGAAAGTGATCTTGCCTCTCTGCTAACCTGCAAATTTTGTGCAGTCCTGGTATCTGAGCTGGAGGCTGCAGTGTTTCTTCCTTCCTCACTCTGTCCTCCCTCTAGGCCTTTAGCCTAGGGTACTGCTGGTTGCCCAGGTGGCAGTTGCAGAAGGGGAGGGTTGGGGTGAAGGAAGGAAGAGGTCACCATTTACACCAACTGTAGCGTGTGCATCAGAATAGATTGTGGGATGAGGGTGAAGTGGGATTTGAGAAGAAACTTGCCATCACCCATAGATAAAAGCAAATTACTGTGGATGCTGGAATCTGAAACAAAAACAGAAGACACTGGACAATCTCCAGCTTTGGCAAAGAGTCGTCCAGAATCAAAACGTTAGCTCCTTTCTCTCTCTCTCTCTCTCTCTCTCTCTCTCTCTCAGATACTGTCAAACCTGCTGAGATTGTCCAGTATTTTCTGTTTTTGTGCCATAATCCATGATAGCTTCTGCAACAAAGATGTGCAGGTTAGGTGGATTGGCCTTGCTAAATTGCCCCTTGGTGTCAAAAAGGTTAGGTGGAGTTACGGGGATAATAATCTCTATTGTTACAAGTAGGCTTACATTAACACTGCAATTAAGTTACTGTGAAACGCTCCTAGTCGCCACATTCCGGTGCCTGTTCGTATACCCAGAGGGAGAATTCAGAATGTCCAATTCACCAAACAGCATGTCTTTCGGGACTTGTGAGAGGAAACTCACGCAGACACAGGGAGAACGTGCAGACTCCGCACAGAGAGTGACCCAAGATGGAAATCAAACCTGCGACCCTGGCACTGTGAAGCTACAGTGCTAACCACTGTGCTACCGTGCTGCCCATAACAGATAGGGTGGAGGCATGGGCTTAAGTAGGGTGCTCTTTCCATGAGCTGGTGCAGACTTATTGGGCCGAATGGCCTCCTTCTGCACTGCAAATTCTATGATTCTATGGCTGACCACTGCCACTTCAGTTATTCCCAGTGCCTGTCTTCCACATGTGTCGTCGTGCCTACAGGGCACACCCTGGGGTTGGCGCCTCAACAATCCAATTACCCCACATCTGGTTTTGGGACTATCCAATTTACTCTACTTTTTGATAACATAAAGTTAAACAGTTTATTTTATGCTGTTAAACAAATCACCTTCAAATGAGATTAAATCCCAGAAAAGTGGTTTGCACTGTTTACTTATTCTTGAATACAAGACTTACCGGAAGCCACCTTACATACATTTTATTTTTGCTTCGGACTGTGTTAACCTATTTTACTACCCAACATTCTGTTCAGGGGCTAAAACCCTATTTGCTCAGATTGGCAGAACAGTCCAGCGTAATTGATGTTCCAAGCTGTGGAGTAGCCAAAATTATGCTTCTATCGTAAATAACTATATGTGAATGGCACTCTTCCTGTCTTTATCAGGGTCACCATTTTCAAATGAATGAGCTGAGCTAGTGGTTACCATGTGTTCACATCAGTCTGGAGCCTGATATGTTTAATAAGGCCAGTAACAATTCCAAGGGTCTCACTATTGATTTGAGGGTGTTAGAGCCAACACTTTAAAGATTTGCTGTGCAAATCAAATACAAATCCTGTGTTTTTTTTAAGGTCTGTGGAAAGATGGGGATGAAAGTGAAATGAATAAGGTTGTTTATGGAAAGGGGGAGAAAAGATGTGTTGTGTTTGAAATTGCTTTTTTTTTTGTGTGAATGTATGATATCTATAGTACCGGTTTTACTGTTCAAAATGCAATAAAGGATGATACAACATGAGCAGCACAGTGGCGCAGTGGTTAGCATTGCTGCCTCACTGCGCCGAGGACCTAGGTTTGATCCCGGCCCTGGGTCACTGTCCATGTGGAGTTTGCACATTCTCCCCGTGTCTGCGTGGGTTTCACCCCCACAACCTAAAGATGTGCAGGTTCGGTGGATTGGCCACGTTAAATTGCCCCTTAATTGGAATTTTAAAAAAAAAGGAAATAATACAATGATATAAATATAACAATCGCTTATTGTCACAAGTAGGCTTCAATGAAGTTACTGTGAAAAGCCCCTTATCGCCACATCCCGGTGCCTGTTCGGGGAGGCCGGTACAGGAATTGAACTCGAGCTGCTGGCCTGGTTCTGCATTAGAAGCCAGCTGTTTAGCCCACTGTGCTAAACCAGCCCCTAAAAAAAGATGGTACAACGTCAGATATTGGAGCTCCCGGCCATGCGTTTATCATTTTTAATCAATATATAAACCTTGGCATTTCACAGTGGCGAAGGATAAACCAGTGTTACAATTGCAAACTGTGTGGTGAGGGAATGTGGTAGCTGACTCATTATCCCAATTCAGACATGCTTTAAATTGATATTTATATTTGTCTAGCAATTAAGAGATTGATTTTTGTTTTGACGTCCATCTTTTTATAAATTGAAAAGCACGGCAGTGCTAAAATGTTTCAAATAACTCCAACCTCTGACTGTTTGCTTGTACAGGTAGAGGGGGGTCATCTATCTATGGAAAGCATTTTGAAGATGAAATACACAAAGATTTAAAATTCACAGGTAAACTCTCTGTATGTTTTGAGCTTTCTGCAAATGTTTTGTTTTTGCTTAGCGAGTCTTGCATGTAAGAGAAATATTCTGACTATTTACAAATATCCAGTATAAAGTTAATACATTATTGTGTATCAGACATTTTGTGTGTCATTAATACTAGGGTATGGACGAAAGTAATAATAGGGGTCTCATGATTTTTTGAGATTTCTGATAGTGCCTTCCTAAAGGGCACACTGGTATTTGCAAATGTCTTTGTTTGCAATGCTGTTCTTCCAGAATATTTCTGGAATTTACAATATTACAATTGAAAGGGGAAAAATGTATTTAGAAGCAAGACTGTTGTGTGAACCATACTTGCAATAATGATGCCATGATGTCAATTCATGTATATTAGCCGTTTATCTATTTAAATATTGTTATAAAGTTAAATAGAGTATAAATATGAACTACCAAAGGAACCAGTCTATTTTTTAAAAAAGTGGATAATTGATTTAGTGACACAAAATATTGTGCAATTTGGAGTTGCACAATATTTTGTGCTGAGAAATGGTCTTTTATGATATGGCTACTGTTTTGCGTTTTTATGTTTCAGAATCACTCTATCATTTTATTTTGCTTAGATTAATTTTGGATAGTAATGTTGTACTGGCTGCTTTTTTTATCCTAAGGAAAGGTTACAGGGACATTTTA
Organism: Scyliorhinus torazame; assembly: GCF_047496885.1. Lineage (NCBI taxonomy): Eukaryota > Metazoa > Chordata > Chondrichthyes > Carcharhiniformes > Scyliorhinidae > Scyliorhinus > Scyliorhinus torazame. Next base: position 34,332,941 of record NC_092723.1, read on the forward strand.
AAACATTTTTTTTTTTTTTTTTTTGCCCAATTCATTTTTTCCAATTAAGGGGCAATTTAGAGTGCCCAATCCACCTACCCTGCACATCTTTGGGTTGTGGGAGTGAAACCCACGCAAACACTGGGAGAATGTGCAAACTCCACACGGACAGTGACCCAGAGCTGGGATCGAACCTGGGACCTCGGCGCCGTGAGGTAGCAGAGCTAACCACAGTGCCACCGTGCTGCCCTAGTTACAGGGCCATTTAGGCTTTCCCATATTTGACCTCTCAAATTCAAAGGGAAGCCACCAATCAAAACAAACCAAACCAATCACAAGAGCTGTACATATTTGAAAATTATAATTTTTGTTTCCTCTTGAGCCATTTACTGATGAGACAATAATAGAACCGTGGCTAGGCTCCCTTTAAACAATTAGATTTTGATCGACAACCACCAGAATAATGGTCCGGATTTTGTGACCCATGGCAATCTACACTTGCTCATTGACGTTTTGTGCCCTTTTTCACTGGAATGTGCTGTAATTAAAATCCATTTCAGCAACTGGGACCCACGTGGACATTTCAAGCAACTGTATCTCAGTAACAAATTAAATTGAAGAATTCTCAGTCAGAACCAGGAAGTGTAAATTAGAATATTAAATTGAATGTCAATTCAGATACAGAATGTGTAATAAAGAGGGAAAAAAATGAGCTTGAGTGAGAGAGAGCGATGAGACACCAAGAAAAATGTAAAAATATGTACTTTTAAAATCTCCTCAAATAATTCAAGTCTGATAGAATGAGAATCCACATTTGTTAAATTTAATTGTCAGCTGAGTTTGGTAGTAATTAAAACTTAACATAATATTAAAACTTAACTTGCATTGGAAAACATAAGCCCAACATTTTTCTGCCAAATTTGGTGATTGTGCTGATATTGTTATTGCCCCACAAATCTCGAGTTATTATTAAATGAAAATATACAAGTGTCGAACTCCCCACCATAACTTTAGAGATTTGGTTGAAACTCTCGAAAAACAACAGAAGTGGCTTTTTATGCCAAGTTTTCAAAGTTTCCCTTAAAGTAACAATGGGGTATCAGAAGAACCATGGAAAAATTCTATCTCTTGTTTTTCTGGAGTGCAATGTAAATACAATTGTTGAGTTTAAAATAAGTTATCAAGTATGATCAATGAGTTGACCTCTAAAGGAGGGACACATTTGTTGGCTCTTCCTTGCTCTCGAAAACTTGAGTTATCCTTATAGTTTGAATGGCTATTAGTAGAAAGAAATTCTCATCCTTGACAAAGAATGTAGCAATGTTATATTTGACAGCAGAGAAGGCAAACAATAGAAATCGGCTGGCATTTGTCCATAATCAATCTCCCCATCAGCGCTGAGCTTTTTTCTACTATAGATTCTTCCTCTGAACCAAAGCTTTAGTAGTATTATTAACCATCTACACAACAGCAAATTTGCTCATAATTAATTTTAATATATCTACTCTTTCCCTTCATAGGTGCGGGGATCCTTGCCATGGCAAATGCAGGCCCAGATACCAATGGCAGCCAGTTCTTTATAACATTGGGACCCACGCCACTGCTGGATGGAAAGCACACGGTCTTTGGGCGTGTCTGCCACGGGTTGTCAGTAGTTAAACGTATTGAACTGGTGGAGACTAACCGCGATGACCGACCTACAGATGATGTAATCATTTTGAAAGCCATAGTAAATGTATCGCATTAAAACCCCACTGTTATTGTTAATGTTATTCACAGAATTGTTACGGCACAGAGGCGGCCATTTGGCCCAGCGTATCTGGGTCAGCTGTCCGAATGAACAATTCATCCAATATCACCCCCATGCCTTTTCCCCGCAACCCTGCACATTCTTCCTTTTCAGATCACCGTCTGGTTCACTTTTGAATGCTTCAATTGAGCATGCCTCCACCGCGCTCTCAGGCAGTGCATTCCAAACCCTAACCACTCGTTGCCTAAAAGAGTTTCTTCTCATTATCTCTTTTGCTATTTACTTTAAATCAGTGCCCTCTCGTTCTTGATCCTTTCACTGGGGGGAACAGTTTCTCCCTACCCACCCCTTCTGTCCAGGCACCTCATGATTTCGAACACCTCTTCAATGATTTGGAATAATCCCCAAGTTTTGCTTTAAGTAATCTTCCTGTACATGCGTTTTGTGTATTTGCAATTGTGGGATTATTGGGAAATCATTGCTGCAGCACACGTGGCTTCACCAGGACATTTGAATTCATCCCCTTGCTGGGCAGCATGGTGGCAAAGTGGCTAGCACTGCAGCCTCATGGCGCTGAGGACCCGGATTCGATCCCGGCCCCGGGTCACTGTCGGTGTGGAGTTTGTGCATTCTCCCCGTGACTGAGTGGATCTCACCCCCACAACCCATAAAGATGTGCTGGGTCGGTGAATTGGCCATGCTAAATTGGCTCTTAATTGGAAAAAAGAAAATAGGAACTCTAATTTAAAAAAAGAAAAGAATTCATCCACTGGCCATTGATAACCCCCAAGCCATTTCTTATTGGTACCTTGTGGCACGTTTTTGCCTACAGCTTGTAAAATAACAATACATGAAAATGCCAAATTAAGCAGAAATTTCAGAATACAATTTGTGTAATATTTATTGCAAAGGGAACATTTTAAATATTTTTATATAAACAAAATGCTACCATAAAAATGTCACATGTAAGGGATACAGAATCCTGAGAGCAGCAATCTTCCCACAGGGGATCTGGCCCAAATTAAATACATCAGCTTACTGCAAATACTGGAGCCCTTCATGCTTTTTTTCTACAGGAACATAATTGAGAACGGAAGATCATTTAGTTTCTTGAACTAAAATTCAAATGTACTGCTTATACAGTCCCATATATATCTATCCTGTTCCAATATATGTGTCTTTCTGAAGAGATTTTGATTTCAATACACTTGACAACTGAGTGAGAAAGGAAGGTTCTGTTTAAGCATGTTTCTAATTTCTTAATGTGGATAAATTGTTCTTGTGCTGTTTTGTATGGAGACATAGTGGTGTAGCAAATAAAACTCGATTTGCATTGGTGTAGTAGGGCTTGTTCTCAGGGTTAAGATGTATTCTGGTAGCAGAGTGCAGGAAGCTTCACTTTGCAAATTGCTGTCTTCGTTACTTGACTTTGTTGTGTTGAATCTAAAAACGAAAACAAGTAGCAGATTTTGAAAATTAAATAGGGTGGCATTGAAAAAAAATGCAAAAGCGCTCGACTGCCTGCAACCATTTATGAACTAGATTGCCAGGGTTTTCCTTTGGCACGCCATCAGCCAGTCTGAGCCTTCCCGGTCTTTTCCAACATCACCTGAGCACGCAAACCTTTCAAAACATTCCTAGCTTGGCCTAATATACGCAGCAGACTTACTCCAGCACCTACTCTCCTGGCGTCGACACCTGTTCTCAATTGGAGAGTTATCAAAAGCAGGATCTGCTGGTGCCCTTTCTACTTGCTGCTATCCTGGTTGACAGCGTTGTCGGGGTTCGGATCGGGAGTGGGAAATCCTGCGGGTGTCCCAAAATGCAGTTTACGCTGGTGGTATTTCCTGTTCTGATTGGTGTCTCTACTCTGCCAATAATGGAGCGGGCATCCTGACGTTCAATACGTGATCCCGATTTGAATTCACTTCAATCTAATTATCAAACCTTTGTGCCTCACAGTCCCTTTCCCCAACCCCCACCCTCCCGCTTAGATCATTAGGTTGGCAATTCATGTCGGTGGGAGGGCATGCCAATGTGAATCATGACATGTCCGCCACAATTTGTACCTGGTGAGCAGAACCTGCTGGAGGTGGGCAGGTGAATACATTCCCCAGGGAGAGAGAGCGCCATGCCCAGGTAGTACCCTCACCCTGCCAGCATGATGTTGTGCGACCCGGCCCTTAAATTATTTTATACAAGTCCCTTATAATATGGCGGAGGAAGCTGCCGTTGGGACCCATGGCTTCCACGCTGCACCACTCTGCCATAAAATGAGAAAATTCTGCCCACGTTGTCAGTAACAACTACAAAATCTTGATTCATTTTGGTTTTGTGGTTGTTGTACATCCTGTTTACATCAGTATGAAGATATCTTTAATGACCTACGAACTAAGAAATCCAAAAGGTTTGCTCACCTAGTCACTATCCTCATGAATTGATCTATTTTCTATTTGTAGTTTCATACGTACTTCATTTCTTTCCACTTACCAATACTGTTCACACGCACTCGTCATCCAACTCATTGATTAGCTCTAAATCCTGCAGAATGACATATTTCTTGTCACATAGTTTTCTTACAGATTGATATGATAAGAAGCTTTGTATGCCTTTGGCAAGGCACTTGATTATGTTCAGTAAGATCCCAGATGTGAACTCAATTTGAGAATTCCCTCCTTAAATTATTTGAACCTATATATTTCTTATTGGTCCTTCAAAAGGATGACTCATCACCACCTCCGCAGTAAAACTCCGAATGCCCATTGCTTACACGTGAAAATATTTACCCAGCATTTTGACTATATAAAATTGAGTTCCAACAGGTCATATTTCTTGATGCAGTTGAACTCTGCCGCACACTTAATTGCTGATGTAAGGCCATAAGGCCCATCGAGTCTGCACCGACCCCGCAAGAGCATTTTACCCATGCCCGCTCCTTCTTCCTATCCTTTTAAGCCCACCTAACCTTTGGACACTAAGGGGAAAATTTAGCATGGCCACTCCACCTAACCTGCACATCTTTAGACTGGGAGGAAACAGGAGCACCCAAAGCAAATCCATGCACACGGGGAGAACAGGCAAACTCCACACAGGCAGTCACCCAAGGCTGAAATCAAACCCAAGTCGCTGGCACTGTGAGGCAGCCGTGTTAACCACCCTGCCGCCCCTCTTGTACTAACTCTTTTCCACCCCCTAATACTTGCAATAATTTGAAATTTGGGAATGTAATGCCTGGGTGAGTTACCATGCTGCTAAAGAGCTCGGGCTTCACCCGTTTCCTTCCATACGTTGGGAAGGTGCAAGCCAGTCACAGAAGAAGAGTCTGGGAGCGAAGTTACAATTATATTTTTACTAAGTTGCTGACTTGAAAACTGTTCACAGAATAAACAATAGCTTATTTGTAAGTCAGCGATAAAGATGTTGAATGTGAATCTTGACATTTTAGCCTGAACGTGCAAGGCATGCACTTCAGGACAAATCTGATCTACTAATTACCATTTGTGCAAGGTCTAGTCAGTATTCTCCGAGGCTTTTAGATGTTTGCAGCACATAAAGCTGTTCAGACTCTCATGTCGGTTGAGTCAGAGAGAGTGAGCCTGAGGGAAAACAAGTGCTAGAGATGCACAGATAAAAGCGGTGGTGGGGACTTGGAGTGAGCATGCCTAAGGGAAAGAATCAGAGCATTGGAAGAACTACAAATCAAAATAAAGCTGTGGCATCACAGGACAGCAGGTAGGTGATCAGAGAACCCTGAGGTGAATACATAGCTGATGTAGTTTGGGGTCAGAACTGATCTGGAGGGCCTGTGATAATTGGAATTAAAAATTGTCAGGTGAAACAGTAATTGAACAATGGGCACAGTCAAGTTTAATTTCCACAAGGAGAAAGGTGGAACAAACAAGCTGTGAGATGAAGCAGAGAAAGGGTGCATATGACAGATGTCAGTGAGATAGTATTGAGAACCAGGCTAAATATTTAAAAAAACAATATAAGAGGGAATCCAAACATTTTCCACAGCCATAATTCTAAAAGGCTAATAAACAAGGAGTAGGACGGATTAGGGATCAAAAGTGGATTTTCAGTTAGAAACAGAGGGCATGGCTGAGGTACTAAATGAATATTTTGCACCTGGCATTACCAGAGAAGGAGACGCTGCCAAAGCTGCAGTGAAAAAGGATAGCTGAGACACTGGAGGGGCTAAAATGCGATCAAGAGTAGTGGTAGAAAGGCTGGCTGTACTTAAAATTGATAAGTCGCCAGGCATGAATGGAATGCATCCAAGAATACTGAGGAAATTGTGGAAGCAAATGCCATAATCTTCCAATCTTCCTTAGATACAGGGGTGGTTCCTTGAGAACTGGGGAATTGCAATGTTTTGAGCCTTTGTTCAAATAAAGGTATAAGGATAAACCTTCAATGACAGATCAGTCAGTTTGACCTTGGAATGCTTTAAGGAATGATAATCTGGGGCAAAAGTAACAGCCAACTGGTCAAATGCAAATTATTAAGGAAAGCTACCATGGCTTTCATAAGGGAAAATAGTGTTTAACTGACTTGATTGAGATTTTGTTGAGATAACAGAAAGGGTTGATCATGCTAATGGAATTGATGTAACGTACAGGGACTTCTAAAATGTGTTTGATAACATGCTTGTCAGCAAAGTTGAATCCCTTGGTTGATTTTGGCCTGGAAGGTGGGTAAACAGTGGGGTACCCCAGGGTCTGGTATCAGGACCGTTGCTTTTATTGATCTGTATTAATTGGGTGTGCAGGGCAACGTTTGCAGAATACACAACACTTGGAAATTTTGTGCAATGTGAAGAGGTTAGTGATAGACCAAGAGGATGTAAACAGACTGGTGGAGTGGCCAAGCACATGAAGATTAAATTTAATGTAGAGAAGAGTGAAGTAATACATTTTGGCATGAAGAATGATGAAAGGCAATATGAAATAGAGGATACAATTCTAAAAGAGATGTAAGAGCAGAGGGACCTGAAGGGTATATGTGAACAACTCATTGAAGGTGGCAGGACAGGTTGAGAAAGTGGCTAATAATACTTATGGGATCCTGGGTTTTAGAAATAGAGACATGGAGTACTAAAGCCAGGTTGTTTAATGAACCTTTATAAAACACTGACACACACCTGTGGGGAGCGTGCAGAAAATATTTATGCGATTGGCCCAGGGCTGAGAGACTTCAGTTGCCAGGATAGACCGGCGAAGCTCATTTTCCCCTTCAGGGAAGGTTCAGAGATTTGATGGAGGTGTTCAAAATCATGAGGGGTCAGAACAGAGTGGATAAAAACTGTTCTTACTGGTGGAAGGGTCGAGAGCCACAGTCCACCAATTTGAGCTGATTGGCAAAAAAGCTAGAAGTGACATGAAAAAAAAATGTTTTCACGAAGCGAGTAGCTAGGACCTGGAATGCACTATCCAAGAGCGTGGTGGAGGCAGATTCTTTTTTTTTCTTTAAATATGTTTATTCAGATTTTCCAACAAAATTTTAACAAACCCCCCGCCCCCCCCCCCGCAACAAAAAGAAAAAAGAACACAAACACAACAATCGAAAATAATACAAAATTTATACATTGGGTTTCCCCCGTATATAGCAACCCCCCCATATGACATTCAAAGGTACCCTGGGGAAGCCCCCCCCCCCACCCACCCAAATAGCCCCCTCGAAAGAGACCCCCCCCTCGCTCCCCCCTACCCTTGGGTTGCTGCTGCTGCTGACCTCCTCCTAACACTCCGCGAGATAGTCTAGGAACGGTTGCCACCGCCTGAAGAACCCCTGCACAGACCCTCTCAAGGCAAACTTTATCCTCTCCAGCTTAATGAACCCTGCCATGTCATTTATCCAGGTTTCCACACTGGGGGGCTTCGCGTCCTTCCATAATAGCAAGATCCTCCGCCGGGCTACCAGGGACGCAAAGGCCAGGATACCGGACTCTTTCGCCTCCTGCACTCCCGGCTCATCCGTTACCCCAAATAGTGCCAACCCCCAGCTCGGCTTGACCTGGACTTTCACCACCTTGGACATAGTCCTCGCGAAACCCCTCCAGAACCCATCCAGTGCCGGGCACGACCAGAACATGTGGACGTGATTCGCCGGGCTTCCCGAACACCTCTCACACCTGTCCTCCATCCCAAAGAACCTACTCAACCTCGTCCCTGTCATATGCGCTCTATGAGTAACCTTAAATTGTATTAAGCTGAGCCTGGCGCAAGAGGAAGAGGAGTTAACCCTACTCAGGGCATCAGCCCACAGACCCTCATCTATCTCCTCCCCAAGCTCCTCCTCCCACTTGCCCTTTAACTCCTCTACTGAGGCCTCCTCCTCTTCTTTCATCTCCTGATAGATCGCCAAAACATTGCCTACTCCTGTCCATACACCCGAAATCACCCTGTCCTGAATCCCCTGTGCCGGGAGCAATGGGAATTCCCTCACCTGCCGCCTCACAAACACCCTCACTTGCATATACCTGAACGCATTTCCCGGGGGTAACCCAAACTTCTCCTCCAGTGCCCCGAGGCTCGCAAACGTCCCATCTATAAACAGGTCCCTCATTCTTCTAATCCCTGCCCGATGCCAGCTCCGAAACCCCCCATCCATCCTTCCCGGGACGAACCGATGGTTCTCCCGAATCGGGGACCAAACCGAGGCTCCCACCTCGCCCCTATGCCGTCTCCACTGCCCCCAGATCATCAACGTTGCCGCCACCGCTGGACTCGTGGTGTACCTTGTCGGCGAGAGCGGCAGCGGTGCCGTCACCAGCGTCCTCAGGCTCATGCCCCTGCAGGACGCCATCTCCAACCTCTTCCACGCCGCCCCCTCTCCCTCTATTACCCACTTACGGATCATCGCCACGTTAGCTGCCCAATAATAGCCGCACAGATTCGGCAGCGGCAGCCCTCCCTGTCCCTACTACGCTCCAGAAACACCCTCTTTACCCTCGGCGTCTTATTTGCCCACACAAAACCCATGATGCTCCTACCTACCTGTTTAAAGAAGGCCTTGGTAATCATAATGGGAAGGCACTGGAACACAAAGAGAAACCTCGGGAGGACCATCATTTTAACCGACTGTACCCTGCCCGCTAGCGAGAATGGCAGCACATCCCATTATTTGAAATCCTCCTCCATCTGCTCCACCAACCACGTCAAATTGAGCTTGTGCAGGGCCCCCCAACTCCCAGCCACCTGGATCCCCAAGTACCGAAAGTTCCTTTCTGCCCTCTTCAATGGTAGGTCATCTATCCCCCTTCCCTGGTCCCCTGGATGCACCACAAAGAGTTCACTTTTCCCTACGTTGAGCTTATAGCCCGAGAAGTCCCCAAACTCCCTTCGGATCCGCATGACCTCCACCATCCCCTCCACTGGATCTGCTACATACAGCAACAGGTCGTCCGCATACAGCGACACCCGATGTTCCTCTCCCCCTCGGACCAACCCCCTCTATTTCCTGGATTCCCTTAGTGCCATGGCCAAAGGCTCAATTGCCAATGCAAACAACAAGGGGGACAGGGGGCACCCCTGCCTCATCCCTCGGTACAGCCGAAAGTACTCCGACCTCCGTCGATCCGTAGCCACACTCGCCACCGGGGCTCTATGTAGCAGCCTGACCCAGCTGATGAACCCTTCCCTGAACCCAAACCTCCGCAACACTTCCCAAAGATACTCCCACTCCACCCGGTCAAAGGCCTTCTCCGCGTCCATAGCTGCCACTACCTCCGTTTCTCCCTCCACCGATGGCATCATAATCACGTTGAAGAGCCTCCGCACATTAGTGTTTAGCTGGCTGCCCTTTACAAATCCCGTCTGGTCCTCATGGATCACCCCCGGGACACAGTCCTCAATTCTCGTAGCCAGCACTTTTGCCAGCAACTTAGCATCCACATTGAGGAGCGAGATTGGTCTATACGACCCACATTGCAGTGGGTCCTTGTCCCGCTTCAGGATCGGAGAGATCAGCGCCCCGGACATTGTCGGGGGCAGGGTTCCCCCCCTCTCCCCTTGCCTCATTGAAAGTCCTCACTAGCAACGGGCCTAGCAGGTAAATATTTTCTATAAAACTCGACCGGGAACCCATCTGGCCCCGGGGCCTTCCCCGCCTGCATGTTCCCCAATCCTTTAACCAGCTCCTCCAACCCAATTGGCGCCCCTAAACCAGCCACCTCCTGCTCCTCCACCCTTGGGAACCTCAGTTGATCCAAAAATCGTTGCATCCCCTCTTCCCCCGCTGGGGGCTCAGATCTGTACAGCTCCTCATAGAAGTCCTTGAATACCTCATTTACTCTCACCGCACTCCTCACCATATTCCCCCCGCTATCCTTAACTCCACCTATCTCCCTCGCTGCCTCCCTCTTACGAAGCTGGTGCGCCAGCATCCGGCTCGCCTTCTCCCCATACTCGTACGTCGCCCCCTATGCTTTCCTCCACTGTGCCTCTGCTTTCTCTGTGGTCAACAGGTCAAACTCCGTCTGGAGGCTTCGCTGCTCCCTGAGTAGTCCCTCCTCGGGGGCCTCTGCGTATCTCCTGTCCACCCTTAAGATCTCCCCCACCAACCTCTCCCTCTCCCTGCCCTCTCGTTCTCCCTGTGGGCCCTGATGGAGATTAACTCTCCCCTGACCACCGCCTTCAACGCCTCCCAGACTACCCCCACCTGCACCTCTCCATTGTCATTGGCCTCCAAATATCTCTCGATGCACCCCCGCACCCTCACGCACACCTCCTCATCCGCCAATAATCCCACATCAAGACGCCACAACGAGCGCTGATCCCTCTCCTCTCCTAACTCCAGCTCCACCCAGTGCGGGGCGTGGTCTGAGATGGCTATGGCCGAATACTCCGTTCCCTCCACTTTTGGGATTAGCGCCCTACTCAAAACAAAAAAATCTATCCGGGAGTCGGCTCTATGTACATGGGAAAAGAATGAGAATTCACTGGCCAGGGGCCTGGCAAACCTCCATGGATCCACTCCCCCCATCTGGTCCATAAACCCCCTAAGCACCTTGGCCGCAGCCGGCCTCATCCCCGTCTTGGACCTAGAGCGATCCAATGCTGGATCCAGCACCGTGTTGAAATCCCCCCCCATTATCAAGCTTCCTACCTCCAGGTCCAGAATCTGACCCAGCATGCGCTTCATAAATCCGGCATCATCCCAGTTCGGGGCGTATACGTTTACCAGTACCACCCGCACCCCCTGCAACCTACCGCTCACCATCATGTATCGACCTCCATTAACCACTACAATATTCTTTGCCTCAAACGGCACCCGCTTCCCCACCAGTATTGCAACCCCTCTGTTCTTCGCATCCAGCCCCGAATGGAATACCTGTCCTACTCATCCCTTTCTCAGCCTGATCTGATCTGCCACCTTCAAATGTGTCTCCTGAACCATAACCACGGCTGCCTTCAGTCCCTTTAAGTGCGCGAACACCCGGGCCCTCTTAACTGGCCCATTCAGGCCCCTCATATTCCAAGTTATCAGCCGGATTGGGGGCTGCTCACCCCCCCCCCCCCCCCCCCCCCCGCCGACTAGTCATCTCCTTTTCTAGGCCAGTCACCTGCCCGCGCCTCCCACACCCTCCAGTCCCCCAGACGGTGGACCCCCGCCCCGTCCACCTCTCCTATTTCCAGTTCCCTTTGGCCAATGCAGCAGCAACCCTATACCCCGCCCCTGTCCCCCCCCTCCCCCCGCTAGATCCATATCTAGCTCTTTTGCTCCCCCCATAACACCCCCGTAAGTCAGCTGACTCCTGCTGACCCCGGCTTCTCCCGCCTTCCCATTGACCCCGCCCCAGTGTGGGAATCCCCCCTTCCCCTCCTCCCTGGCCATCAGTGTGCGCTCCTCTCCAGTACCGCCCCTCCCCCCCCCCGACCCCCACCTCCGTCCTTCTCTAGCGTGGGAAAAAGCCCGCGCTTTCCTGAGCCGGTCCCGCCCCCTCTGGCGGAGCTCCTTTTGCGGCCTTACCTCAATTCCCCATCCCCGGGCCTCCCCTCCCTCCAACACCGACGCCCACACTCTCCCACAGTCTCCCCATCAATTCCCTTCACCCATCGCCATCCAGCACCCATCCAAGGGAACATTCCCTAAACGTAGTTAAAACCATATATACAGCAAACATCCCCCCACAACAACAAACCCTCAATTTGAGTCCAACTTTTCAGTCTGTATAAAGCTCCAAGCCTCCTCAGGCGTTTCGAAATAGTGGTGCTGATCCTGGAATGTGACCCACAATCGCGCTGGCTGCAGCATACTGAACTTCACCTCCTTCCGATTAAAGCCAGCCCTCTTCTTGGCCACCTCTGCACTCCAGTCCTGGTAGATTCAGATCTCCGTGTTCTCCCACCAGCTGCTCCGCTCTTTCTTGGCCCATATCAAGACACACTCTCTGTCCATAAAGCGGTGAAACCTCACCACCACAGCCCTTGGCGGCTCGTTGGCCTTAGGTCTCCTTGCCAGGACCCGGTGCGCTCCATCTAGCTCCAGGGGCCTCGGGAAGGCTCCCGCGCCCATCAGCGAATTGAGCATCGTGCTCACATATGCCCCGGCATCGGGCCCCTCCACTCCTTCAGGGAGACACAGAATCCGAAGATTCTTCCTCCTCGACCTATTCTCCAGGTCCTCAAATCTTTCCGCCCACCTCTTGTGCAGCGCCTCATGAGCCTCCACCTTCACCGCCAGGCCCAAGATCGCTTTTTGCCACACCTCTCGGATCGCCGCCCCTTGGGCCTTCTGGGTCTCCACTAGCTTCTCAATCGCCGCCTTCATTGGCGCCAGCATTTCGGTTTTCAGCTCCTCAAAGCAGCGTTTAAGAAAGTGGAGGCAGATTCAACCATGGCTTTCAAAAGGGAATTGGATAATTATCTAAAAACTAAGATTTGCAGAGCTGCAGGGTAAAGGCCTGGGAATGGGACAAGCTGAGTTGCTCTTGCAGCGAGCTGTCACAAATGCAATAGGCTGAATGGCTTCCTGTAATTCTATTACTTTTCAAAATCCCACTGCCCTGCTCTCCCCATAATTTTTCTCTGCTTTAGGTATTTATCTAGTTTTCACTTAAATTTTTGAAACTGCCTCAAGTAAAACTGCAAAAAGACACTTGCTCAGACCTTCGTCCAAATTCTCATTATAACCATTTTGAAGTACTGATCCTCAACGAGAGAAACCAGATTTCCCATCAACTCTTATCAGAGGATTTCCTCAAGCCCCTCCTCATAGTCCATTCTTCACATTTGAGGATTAGGTGATTACTTGAATAGAAACAGTGTGCAGGGGTACGGGTAAAATGCAGGAGAAAGACAATCATGATGTTTGTTTGGAGAGCCAATGCAGATACCTGGGTCAAATGGCCTCCTTGTGCACTGTAACAATTCTGTGGTTAACCTGGTGAATCTACATTGTGTCTCTAATATCCTGCAACTGACTTAGCCCATGTTAGCCAACTTCTCAAAGAGTTATAGAATCCTAGAGTGCTACAGTACAGAAGAGGCCCTTTGGTCTGCACTGACAAAACAATGCTAAATCTACACTAATCCCACTTTCCAGCACTTGGCCCATAGCCTTGAATATTATGACGTTTCCTGTCTCTACTATCCTCCCAGGCAATGCATTCCAGACTCCCACCACCTTCTGGATGAAAAGTGTTCCTTAAAATCCCTCCAAACCTCTTGTCCCTCACCTTAAAATTATGCCCCCTCGTTACGGACCCTTCAACTAAGGGGAACAGCTGCTTCCTACCCACCCCTGTCCATGTGCTTCATAATCTTATAAACGTCAATCAAGTCCTCCATCAGCCTTCTCTGCTGTAAAGAAAACAACCTAAGCCTACCCAGCCTCTCTTCATAGCTCAAACGCTCCATCCCAGGCAACATCCTGGTGAATCTCCTCCGCACCCTCCCCAGTCAATCACATCCGTCCTATACTGAGGTGACTAGAATTTCACACAGCACCTCGACTGTGGCCTGACCAAAGTTTTGTGCAGCTCCAACATAACCTCCCTGTTCTTGTAATCTATGCCACGACTGATAACGGCAAGTGTCCTGTATGCCTTCTTAACTACCTTATTAACCTATCCTGCCACTTTCAGGGACCTGAGGACAAACACCCCAAGATCCCTCTCTCTGTTGCTCTGAACATCCTAGTGTCCTGCCATTTATTGAGTACTCCCTTGTCTTGTTCTTCCTTCCAAAGTGCATCACCTCACAGTTTTCAGTGTTAAATTCCATCTGCCACTGATTTACTCAACTGACCAATTCAATTTCCTGAAACCTGAGACCTTCCTCTTCATTATTAACCACCTTACAAATCTTTGTATCATCCGCAAATTTACTTATCACCCCCCGCCCCCCCCCCCCCCCCCACCCCCACATTGCCATCTATATTTTTTTATATATATGCATGCACAATAAGGGACCCAGCACTGATCCCTGTGGCACGCCAGTGGAAACCGGCCTCCAGCCACACTAACAGCCTTCTATGATCACCCTCTGTCTCCTACTCAGTATAAAATGCTGCTATCATTTTTATGGCACATTTATCTATCTGCACTGACGCATTTTGGAATTGTGTACAGAGAATTGCAATGTAAACATTCCTCATACTAGAGCTCCTATTAAATGAAATAAATGCAAATTACTGTGAATGCTGGAATCTGAAACAGAAACAGAAAATGCTGGACAACCTCAAGAAGTCTGACAGCATCTGTGGAGAGAGAACAAAGCTAATGTTTCGATTCTGGATGACTCTTTGTCAAAGCTGGGATTGTCCCGCATTTTCTGTTTTTGTTTCCTATTAAATGACATGCTGCTATGAGGGGAAATACATTGGAAAAGTGTTTTTATTCAGCAGATGATTTAGACTCAAGGTTTTTAATGTTGAATAGCTGGAAAGATGCTAAGTTAAAAGGCTCTGAAATTCCTCTGGTTTTCTGATGCTCCATCATGAATCCAGAGGGAAACCTGCACAGCCCCATAGCAAAACAGGAAAGATCCAGCTGTGACAGAAGTTTGCTCTTTCTGGGTCGATTCTCAGTGGCAGAACCTCTGTTCACTCCGTCAAAGAGAAGCAATAGGAGGGAGACAACAAGTTGCGGAGATTCCCTGTGTGTGGAGTTCCAGATACTGAGGCACATTGAGGATTCACTTCGGTGAAGACTGGCACTTTGATTCAGCTGAGGAAAACTGGTCTTCCAAGGACAAATGTGGGTCTGACAAAGGGGGCTAAAACCGAGGAAGCAACATGAACTCATGAAAACCTCTGATGATATTTCATGGTAAAAGAAATAAACCAGATTAATTCCCTTGCTCACAGGACAGGAGGGGATCCTAGCACAGATAGCCGTGCAAACCTACCCAGTGTAGTTGGTGACTAGAATGTCTGGTCGCGAGGGTATGTGGATTCCACTGATAAGCCTGCAATGAGCGCTTGCACCCACACACCAATGAGGTGCCCGCTTAATGCCACCTGAATCTCTAGTCCCAATATCATACCATTCAATGCATTTTTCCATTTGTCCTCCAGGGAGTAAATGGCCAACTTCCAAGCTTGGCTATCTTCTTCTATTTTCAAAACTAAAGACTAACCATTACTTTTATTGCGTTTAATCCTCCCTCATCTGGCCACATTTCAAATCTTGATGTGACAGGAGATGCTGCCTGACCTGCTGAGCATTTACAGCAATTCTTGTTTTTCTTTCAGATTGTGAGCATTTGCAGCATTTTGTTTCTGTTCAGAAATAATGTGTTTGTCTTCAAAACCAAGAAGTACTTTTGCAATTTTGCACTCACAGAGGGGGGAGCCTAGACTGGTCAGAGCACTTATCAGAAGTTTAGACACACGCTGTGAATGACCATTGATTTAACAATAACGAAGTAGCAAATTACACAAATATGTTGTGCGAAACATTATAAAAACAATTATTAAAAGCAAATAGTGCGGATGCCTGGATATCTGAAATAACGTCATAAAATGCTGGATAAACTCTGCAGGTCTGGCAGCATCAGTGGAGAGAGAAATATAGTTAACAGTTCAGGTCTAAATGACCCCTCTACAGAAGGATCAAAGCGTTAACTCTGTTTCCACAGATCCTGCCAGGCCTGATGAGTTTACCCAGCATTTTCTGTTTTTATTAAAAACAATTATTGTTTGAAACATGGATTGTCATCCTTTAATGAAATATTGCTAATCTATTGAAATTCAAATGGATTAGTGAAATGCTTCTGAGGAATTCATTAAATATTTGTGCACCATTAACCCATGGTATACTTTCAAGGATTAGGCATTTTATTAAGCTCATTTGATCCACTTGGAAAATTAACAGGAATATAGAAAAATATCTAGGAACTGAGGGATAAAAAAACAGTTAAAATAATAGTAACCCACCTATTGTAGATACAAATGTTGGATAAGTCAGAAATATCTACTAACATAGAAGCAGGAGGAGGCCATTTGGCCCTTTGGACCTGCTCCGCCATTCATTATGATCATGGCTGATCATCAAGTTCAATACCCTGATCCCGCCTTCCCCCCATATCCCTTGATCCCTTTAGCCTCAAGCGCTGTGTCTAATTCCTTCTTGAAATTATACAACGTTTTGGCCTCAACTACTTCCTGTGGTAGTCAATTCTACAGATTCATCACACTCTGAGTGAAGAAATTTCTCCTCAACTCAGTCCGAAAAGGTTTACCCCTTATCCTCAAATTATGACCCCTAGTTCTGAACTCCCCACCATCAGGAACATCCTTTCTGAATCTACCCCGTCAAATCATGTTAGAATTTTGTAAGTTTCTGTGGGAACCCTCTCATTCTTCTAAACTCCAATGAATATAATCCTAACAGGTTGGATTACTTAAAATTTGCCTGCAAACAGTTTCTCCTCTGGAAGGACTTTAGCATTCAGATAATATCACCACTGGAGGGCAGTATTCAACTGCATAATATGGCATTGTCTGATAATTAAAGTTACCAATATTGTAATTAATTGAATGTAATGCAGCGTTGCAATATTTGGCAATTGACACTAGAAGTGGAGACAGACTGAAACTATCCAATTTTCTTATGCAGATTTAATTTTTCCTAACCGAATACAATATTCTGTATCTTTTATCCTACATTAATCTGCTTATATAATGCACATGTTTACCAATGGCTGAGAAGGTCAAGGCACAACAATGTTGTGCCAGAAGAAACAAGATTAAATCTTCAGTCTGAACCAAGTCTGACCTCTGAGGCGGTCAGTATGGCTACTTTATTGACCTCAACAGCTCATAGCTGGAGTGGAAGGAAATAACTGGAGGTTTTTTTTCTTTTGAGTCGCTCCTCAGTGATTTCTGCTAAAAAAAATACATGTGTTGGTGTTATCTGAGAACAGCACGAGGATCCACTATGATACCTTCCATAGTTGAATAAGCTTCTGACACTCTGATGGAGATTATCAATCAGGACTCCAGTGGGGCCGTGCATCATCCGCACTTGTTTCATCATTCATCTCCAAGGGCTTACTGAGTCTGCAGTTGAGAGCTCGCTGCATGAGAGAGGCCAAAGGTTTTCAGTAATTTTAATGTACGTTTCAACATTTACAAATGCTACTGAGGCATAAAAATAGCTGTCAAAACATAGTGGATAGTCTAAGAACTATGGGGCGGAATTTAACGGAAACATTTCTAAGTTCATTTGTGGCGGGTTTTGCAGGGAGTTTCCCGACAGCCCCATTGGCAAGTTCCTCACTGCTATCAAACAACACTTTTTGGGCCCTGGGGACTTGCCCACCAGTTTAGTACACCAGGGAGCTGGGGGAGCTGAACTCAGAGATTGAGCCCCCATTTTAAAAACAATAAATAAATTTAGAGTACCAAATTCATTTTTTCCAATTAAAGGGCAATTTAGCGTGACCAATCCACCTACCCTGCACATCTTTGGATTGTGGGGGTGAAACCCACTCAGACAAGGGGAGAATGTGCAAGCTCCACATGGACAGTGACCCAGAGCCGGGATCGAACCTGGGACGTCAGCGCCGTGAGGGAGCAGTGCTAATCACTGCGCCACTATGCTGCCCAAGCCACCATTTCAAAAGGGTACCATAATCTCTAAGTGAGCTTGTCCCCCCACCATGGGCAATGTCACCCTACACACACATGGGCATTGCCTCACACCCTCCCAAGTGAGAACACCCCGTTATGGGGTCCCTGGGCCCACCTCCCACCTCCTTGAGACCCCCCACACCTCCTTACAGCCCCACCCTCTCCACGATCTCCACCTATCACACTCCCTAATCTCCCAGAGGCTCCTACTTACCTGCCCTGCATCCCCCACCCTTCATACTCCCTCATCCTTCTTTCATGGACATGGCCCCTCTCAGACCCTGACCCATGGCAGTGCCAAGCTGGCACTTGGAAACCCTTGCACTGCCACCATGGCATTCTGGCAGTTCTTCCATCTTGGCAGTGCCACCCAGGCACCTTGGCAGTGCCAGGTGCCCACATTCCAGGGGAAGGGCAGGGAGCCATCCTGCACTATTCCTGCCCAATCAATAGCCTAGAAGACCCCTTGGGCACCGTTCCGCCTGGTCCACATTTGTGTGAACCAGTACTGAACGGTGTCCAGCTGCAGCCTCCCTGGCGAGGTCAGTCGATCCTCAGAGGCCGGTAGATCCCGGCTAAGCCTGCCTACATAGGTTTTAAAACCTGCGTAGGTGTGCGTCGTTTGGTCTCACCCCTTTTGGGTGTGATTCTGATCCCCATGCCTGGCGGGACTTGGGCATATCCTGCAAGGCCTAAAGGCTGCCAGGGAGCACACAGGAGGCCTCTCCCAGCATCTACTGACTGCGTGGCTCTCTCGCTATTTCCCATTGGTTTCCCATTGGAGTTGACTACTGGTCACTGCCTCCTGGACCTAGCCCACTGTGGCAATTTGACCGCCATTCCGAAATTAAACAAGTGTCACAACTATCTGTGTAGCTGAGCGGTATCAGCCAACAAAATAGATAGAACATTAACTTTGAAATCTGGTTTTGGTCCTTCTAAGCATTACCCCAGGCAACATTGGATGCATAAATTATTGAACTGGCTTTCTAACTCAGTGCTACAAATGCTGGGAAAAAAGAAATGTGAAGAGATTAGAATCACATTTAAAGGTTTGCAACAGGAAATTGGCAAGAACTCCACCACTTCAAGCTCGAAGCAGAAAGTTAAGCAGCATGCTAAGTTAGCTGAGCAATTGCCCTTCATATTTTTCATCTATTTATCAGATATAACTGACTGGAAATATTCTTCGTGGTCCTGCCTCACGCATGAAAAGAATTGGTGCCTTCAGGGGAAAAAAATGAAGTACAATGCAATTTCTTTTAGCTGAATCCAATTTATAGAATGACTATTAGCATAATATTGATTTTTATGCCTTATTTGTATTCATTGATTTTTCTCATGGAAGGGGGTGATTTGTACAAGCCCAGAATGGTTTTGTACTGGAGTGCAGAAACTTGTACTCCTAAGCCGCCAACAAAGGTATGCTTTGTAACAGATACTTTTGGATTTCAAAGGCAGGGATAGTAACAGATAGAATTGTTTAATCACATAACTGATTATTTAATTCAACAACCTGCCTTACAATATCCATCAATAAGTAATGGTTTATTATTTATTCTTCCTTTGCTTGCCTGAGAAAGGTCCCAGTAGATTGGAAAGCTGCAAAATGCAACACCACTGTTCAAGAACAGAGGGAGGCGGAAAGTAGGAAACAATAGGCCTGTTAGTCTAACAGCTGTCATTGGGAAAATGCTGCAATCCGTAATTAAGGTGGTAGTAACAGAACGTCTAGAAAATCATAACACAATCAGGTAGAATCAACATGGTTTTGTGAAAAGGAAATTGTGTTTGACAAATTCAGTGGAATTCTTTGAGGATGTAAAAAGCAGCATGGACAAGGTGTGGATTTCCAAAAGGCATTTGATAAAGTGCCACATAAAAGTGCAAGACAAGAGCTCATCACATCGGTGGTGATATTTTAGCATGGATAGGGGATTAGCTAACTAACTAGGAACAGAGAGTTGGGATGAATGAGCCATTTCAGACTGGTGAACCATGCTGGGGCGTCCACTATTTATGATCTATATTAATGACTTGGATAGAGGGACCAATTCTTTTGTAGTCAAATCTACTTCCAAAGATTGCTTACAAGGCGATAAAGTTGTGACGAAGATACAAAGAGACTGAAAAGAGATTTGGATAGATAGGTTAAGTGAGTGAGCAAAATATGTGGGAAAATGTGAAGTTTTCCACTTTAACAGGAAGAATTGAAAAGCAGAACATTTTTTAAATTGAGAAAGCCTGTGGAATTTTGGAGTACAAAGGGCTTTGGGTGAGTTTGTACATGGCTCAGAACAGGTTAGCATGCAGCAATCTACAATGGATGGCTAGTATCTGAGTGGAGACTTCCAAATGGAGATGTCCTCTCAAAATGTTTTTAATAATCTTAAGTAAATACTAGAAACAGCAGCTAGGCCACTACTGTTGGGGGCTGGGAGGCAGGGGTCTGGGGGGGTGGGGTGGGGGGGGGGGGGGAGGATTGTCTCTATAAAGTGGTTTGTTGCTTGCACACCCAAACAGAACAGGCAGCAAGGGGCTCTAAGGTTTATTGAAGCACAGGTTGGCAGGTAGCCACCTCTAGGCAGTTAAACTGACTCTTGTATGTCAGCTAACTGGAGCTGACAGCAAAAACCCAATCAGCCTCCCTTCAGCGTAATTAGCAAGTCTCTTAAACAGCTCTAATTGGCTGCCTGCCTCATAGAGGTGGATAACCCTCCTGGCCTCGAACCCACCTTCCCCAAAATGGCCGGCAGTGGGAAGAATGGTGGGAAACCAGCTCGCTGGCCATCACTAGCATTTTTGGCCGAATCCGCCTCTTTTCTTGAACTCGGGAGTTCCTCAGTTTCAGCACTGAGTGTCTGACACTTCAAATAAGCTCTCCAGGTATAAATATAACGACTACAGCCATAACTTGCAAAAATAATCCCCACAGTATAGCTGCATTTGATTTTCTTTGTAAATAATATGAAAATCAATAAGGCAATTTTCTTGAAGGGTTAGTGAAGTCAACTCAAAGTTGGTTTAGTTGCAAACTATTCTTCAAACTGCAACCGAAAATCTGCTTCACAGATTGCACCCACACATAGCATTAAATTAATGTTTACTTTATTTAATAATGGCATTGTGTCAAATTATTTAACGTCAAATGATTCAAGCAGACAATCGATCTTGTATGGATCATTGTAGTTCACCATTTATATTAACAATTTAGACTTTGGAATCAAAAACACAATTTCTAATTTTGAGGGTGACAGCAGATTTTGAGGGATAGTCAATACTGAGGAGGAGTGCAACAGATTACAAGATGACATCAATACATTTTCAGAATGGGATGATAGTAGGCAAATTAATTTCAACGTAGATAAGTGTGAGGTAATACATTTTGGTAAGATTACTCGGAAAATGTGAATCTTCATGAGATGGAAAAGCAATGGGATCAGTGAGTATAATTACACACATTAGCGGTTAGCACTACTGCCTCACAGCGCAAGGGACCCCGGATCAATTCCGGCTTTGGGTGACTGTCTGTCGAGTTTGCACATTCTCCCCGTGTCTGCGTGGGATTCGTTCTTGTGCTCTGGTTTCCTCCAACAGTCCAAAGATGTGCAGGTTAGCTGGATTGGCCATGCTAAATTGCCACTTAGTGTCCAAAGGTTAGGAGGGGTTACAGGGTTCTGTGGATGGGTGAGGGAGTGGATCTGGGTGGGGTGCTCTTTTGGCGGTTTGATGCACATGCGATGGGCTGAATGGCCTCCTTATGCACGGTAGTGATTCGATGACTCTATTCTTTGAAAAGTAACCACACGGCAAGCCCCTAACGAGAGCAAACCAAGCACTAGAGTTTATTTCTAAAAGGTCGGGATGGAAATGTAGAGAAGTTATGCTAAATTTGTATCAAAACTTGATTCGGCCATACTGGGAGTATTATGCACAGCTCTGGTCACCATAATATGAAACGATACTGAGGCACTAGAGAGGCTTCAAAAAAGATTTGCAAGGATGATACCAAGGTTATACCCATTATGAAAGGATGAACAACCTGGGTATCTTTTCTCTTGATAAGACAAGTTTCAGGGCTGATCTAATAGAGGTCTTTAAAATTATGAGAGGGTTTGATAGTGTAGACAGAGATGATGTGCTAGGTTTCACCAGCCCTTGATGGATGGGCAGAAAAGGTGTTGTAAAATGGGAAGAAAAGGTGAAGGGTGGGAGCGTCCATCTTCTTTCTGCTGGCATGCCAATTTACCAGTACCAGGTATGGTGGAAGATTACACTCATACCGGGAGGCCAATTGAGCCACTTAAGTGGCCAATAAAGGGCATCGTCCCACTGGCACTGACATTTTACCAGTGGTGGGTAAAACTCTGCTGCATGGAGAGATCGCCTGGTGAACCCTAGTGACCTCCCAGGAGGCTTAGGGGGATTGCTCAAGTTTGGTCCCTCTTTGTCGTGTGTGGGTGGTTTCCCCAGCAGAAATGGCCACCCCTCATGGCGACATCCCTCCCCTCCCTCACCAACCCCTGTTCTCTTACAGAGTCGGCCTGACTGGCCCAAGTTCCCCCAGACCCCATTGACCTGGTTGAGAGTGTGGCATACTTCCCTGGCGTCCTATTTTTCCAGACGCAGTCTCAGCAGTGGCCACTGCTTCAGGTGGCACTGCCGAGACAATAGAGCAGCTAGCCTTCCAATTGACTGGCAAATTCTGGGGGAAGATGGCTGTCTTTTAAAGGCACAGCAACCTAACTGGTGACTAATTAGTTGCTTGACTTTTGAAAAATGTTACTGCTGATGGACACGGTGGGATTGCCTTGGCTTATGACCTATCATCAGCCGCCCCCACTCCTCCCCCCCCCCCCCCCCCCCCCCCCCCCGGCCCCCGGCCCCCCCAGCCATCACGATGATGAAACTCGGTCCAATGGTTCCGTTTGAGGGCAAGAGCAAAACTGGAGGCCATAACATTTTCTTTAGGTTAGGGGAGGGTGGAAAGCACCAAACTGAGGTGCTTGGTATTAAATGAATGATGGGGCTGTCATAATATACACCAGTATATAATGGTGCAGAAGCACACTGATGGACACACATTGGGACCAATCAACATATACAACACCGCAGCCAATCACCAGTGAGAGCACACGCACTATAAAGACCGGGGGCATCAGAGTTCCCGCTCACTCAAGTAGCAGCTAGCTAGGAGCACAGAGCTCACAGCCTGCAACACAGACATTCACCATGTGCTGAGTGCATCAACTGGTTAGGACAAGGCAAAGGTCTTTAGTTAAAGCTGGTATCATATTTACCCACAGTTCCAAGTATGTTTAAATAGTTAACCTTTTAATAAAATAGTGTTGCACTACTTCAAGTGTTGGTGACCTGTATGTGATCCAGAACACCCAACACATCATGATACCAGGGCTGGTTGCATATTAGCACTTCTTAGACCTACCTGCAACAGATCTGCCTTCCGCCAGCATTCCGTCATTCTGCAACATGGACAACATCAGCCCACCGCTGCCGCTCCGCATCGCCGGCAACCTCGGGGCCAACTGGAAGATTTTCAAACAGCGCTTCCAGCTCTACCTCGAAGCCACGGACAGGGAGGGTGCCTCGGACACCAGAAAGATTGCTCTTCTCCTCTCCACGGCCGGGGACCATGCCATATTTTCAACTCTCTCACCTTTGCAGATGACGAAGTCAAGACAAAGTTCAAGACAGTTCTCAAATTTGACACTCACTGCAGCGTAGAGGTGAATGAAAGTTTTGAACGCTACGTGTTCCAGCAGCGTTTGCAGGGTAAGGACAAACCTTTCCAATCCTTTTTAACGCACCTCCGCATCCTTGCGCAATCTTGCAGCTACGGGCCCACCTCCGACTCCATGATACGTGACCAGATCGTTTTCGGTATTCAGTCGGACCCCCTACGTCAGCAGCTCCTCAAAGTAAAGCAACTCACCCTAGCGACCGCGATCGAGACCTGTGTTCTACATGAAAATGCCACCAGTCGGTACTCCCATATACAAGCGGCTGAAACGGCGCGGCAAGGTCCCCACGAGGCGGAAGGGGTCCAAGTGATTGAACACCTCCAGGGCCTCAGCCTGGATGAGGGCGGCCATTTCGCGGACTCCCGCGCTTGTACGCACCAAACGGGACGGCGACATGGAGCAACGTAATGCGCAGGGGCGCACCACGCAGGACCGCACCGCGCAGCAAATATGCTGACATCACGACGTGCGGCAACTGTGGCTCCACCCATTTAAAGCGTCAATGACCCGCAAAATCTCGACAATGCCTACGATGTGGAAGACTTGGCCGAGTTCGATTCCGATCACCCACACAACACTGACACCGAGGACCCGAAGGTGCCTTTTTGAGTCGGTGTCGTAACGAAAAACAGGCTGTACCCGAAGCTAAGACACCAGCCGCTGTCGGTATACAGCATCGATCCAGACGATGAGTGGTGTGCCACCCTGACGGTCAACCGGTCCCAAATACGATTCCACCTGGACACTGGTGCCTCCGCCAATCTCATGGCGTGGTCTGCTTTCCAAAGCCTTCATGTCAAACCAACCATTCTCCCATCGGCCTGCCAGCTATTGGACTACAATGGCAACATCATTCCTGCTACCGGCTCATGCCAACTCGAAGTGACGCACAAGTCACAAAATGCCATCCTTCCTTTCGAGATCGTGGGCTCCTCGAAGGACTCTCTGCTTGGTGCACAGGCGTACAAATGTCTAAACCTCGTTCAAAGAGTTCACTCTCTCTCTCCTGATGACATGTCTGCCTTCCAGGATGCTGACTGCAGGGCGCAACTCAACACCATCATCGACCAGCAACACGACGTCTTCGAAGGCATGGGCACGCTCACATATACTTACAAGATCATACTCAAACAGAACGCCACACCTGTGGTGCATGCACCTGCAGAGTCCGAGCACCCCTCAAGGACCGCCTCAAGCAGCAGCTGTAGGACCTCCAAGACCAAGGAGTGATCTCCAGAGTTACGGAACCAACCGGCTGGGTCAGTTCCATGGTGTGAGTAAAGAAGCCTTCCGGTGAGCTCAGAATCTGCATTGATCCAAAGGATCTGAATTGCAACATAATGAGGCAGCATTACCCAATCCCCAAGCGCGAAGAGATCACATGCGAGATGGCTCGGGCCAAGCTCTTCACCAAACTTGACGCCTCAAAAGAATTCTGGCAAATTTAACTAGATAGATCCAGCAGGAAACTGTGTACCTTTAACACCCCTTTTGGCAGATATTGTTACAACAGGATGCCGTTTGGGATCATATCGGCGTCAGAAGTATTCCACAGGATCATGGAACAAATGATGGAAGGCATTGAAGGTGTTCACGTCTATGTTGACGACATAATCATTTGGTCCACCACCCCGCAGGAGCATAGCAGTCGCCTCCAGCGCGCGTTCAAACACATACGGGAGCAGGGCCTATGCCTCAACAGAGCCAAATGCTCCTTCGGCCAGACGGAACTCACGTTCCCAGGGGACCACATCTCCCAGTTGGGTGTGCGGCTGGATGCGGACAAGGTGGCTGCCATCACAGCCATGAAAAAGCCAGAGAACAAGAAGGCAATCCTCCGATTTCTGGGCATGGTCAACTTCCTAGGGAGGTTCATCCCTAACCTCGCCTCTCATACCACAGCTCTCCGGAACCTGGTCAGGAAGACGACAGACTTCCAATGGCTTCCTGCCCACGAGCGCGAATGGAGAGAACTTAAAACCAAACTTACCACGGCACCGGTACTGGCCTTTTTTGATGCAGCGAAAGAGACAAATTGTCGACCGACGCCAGCCGATCTGGCATTGGGCAGTGCTCCTGCAACGCGATGAGGCCTCATCATGGGCCTCCGTTGCATATGCGTCACGCACCATGACCCCCACGGAACAGTGCTACGCGCAGATAGAAAAGGAGTGCCTGGGCCTGTTGACCGGTGTCATCAAATTTCATGATTATGTGTACGGCTTTCCCTAATTCACCGCCGAGACCGACCATCGCCCACTGGTCAATATAATACAAAAAGACTTGAACGACATGACGCCTCGCCTCCAGCGCATTCTGCTCAAACTCCGGCGATACGACTTCCAGCTTGTATACACCCCGGGCAAAGACCTGATCATAGCCGACGCTCTGTCCAGGGCAGTCAACACCCCGTGTGACCCAGCGGGATTCGTCTGCCAGGTTGACGCCCATGTAGCCTTCGAGGCCTCCAATCTACCGGCCACGGATGAACGCCTCGTCCAAATTCGCCGCGAGACTGCGGCTGACCCCCTGCTACAGCGTGTCATGCGCCACCTAACAATTGTTGCAGTTCACCCATGCGCTCTTTGAATGTTTGCCATTGCCTATCCACCATCATAATAACATTCCCCAATCCATCACAGCGAACTTGCTCCCCATACCATCATAGTTTCTTTCATTTAGATTAAAGATTTTAGTCTCAAATCGAATTTATCACGGATTCCAAAGTACATCTGACATTATAATGGTCCAATTGACACAGTAAGTCTCTTTTTAGAACATCAAATGACATTGTATTTGTTGCCATTGTATTTGTTGTTATTGTTGATTATCTGTTGTAAATTTTGATGAAAATGTGAAAAAGGAGGAGAATAAATATATTTATTTAAAAAAAGAACATCAAATGACTGGTCAAATATACTCTCCACTTTAAACCCGAGTTAGTGTCTCTGAATTTCTCCTCAGAATCCCCCACAGGTAATTGTCACATGAGAGTTTCCAAATTCCACTCCCAAAAACATGTTTTAAAATCTTCTCTCAAAAAATGCTTAATGGTTTGCATTCTGAAATCCAGATCAGGTTTTCCAAATAATACTTTAAACAAAGCTTCCACTCCATCTTTAACATTGAATCCAATCTAGGATTTTACAACAACCCCTTTAGGATTTCCTTGTCTTGATGGCTGTACAAACTGTTCACAATTGCTTTAACTTTCAATTCCCAGGCAGTATTAAAATGACATCAAATGTTTCCTCTGCTTCTGGAGGCTACTGTCCCATTTTAAATCTAGTTTTTGCGATTGTCGCTTTAACTCAGATCTCTTTGTTTACTCTTCCGTGAATTCTGCTGGACAGTAACCTGGGCTTGGTTCCCTTAATTCCATTCTTTCTGCCCAAGTTCCCTGGAGTGTAACTTGTACTTTAGGAAGCCTGCTTCTTTGCAGTTCTCGTCCTGTCCAGTCTTTCTTCTGGCAGATTTGAGAGATGTTCACTGTCTCCAACTGCAATCAAATTAGCTAAGCTAAAACGTAAAAACTTAACCCTATCAGGCACAGAAACATTAAATTATACCACTTAAACTATACCTTAATTCGAATGTTTACCAATATAAATCTAACTCCCGTAAAACTAACTTTGTTTTCCTAATACCCTGGATGTTCAATTCCCACCCCTGGTCATCCTGCAGCAATGTGTCTGTAATCCCGACTATATCAATAAAAGCAAATTACTGCGGATGTTGGAATCTGAAACCAAAGAGAAAATGCTGGAAAATCTCAGCAGGTCTGGTAGCATCTGAGGGAAAGAAAAGAGCTAACGTTTCGAGTCCAGATGACCCTTGGTCAAAGCTTTCTCTGATTTTTATCTTTGACAAAGGGTCATCTGGACTCAAAACGTTGGCTCTTTTCTCCCCCAACTATATCATTACCTGTTTACATCTATTTGCGCGATTAATTCATCCACTTTATTGCAACTGCTCCACTCATTATGGCACAAAGCCTTAAGCCTTGTCTTTTTAACATTCCTTGTCCCATTATTTTTCCCTGTGTCCTGTTTGATTCTGGCCCTTGATTTCTCTGCCTATCACTTTTCTTATTCCCCTTTCTGTCCTTTGTCCTTGATAGCGTTTCCCCCTCCTCTGACTCCTTCCATCGGTTCCCACCCCCCTGCCATTTTAGTTTAAACCCTCCCTTCTAGCAAATACTCCCCCTAGGGCATCAGTCCTAGTCCTGCGCAGGTGTAACCTGTCCAGTTTGTGCTGGTCCCACCTCCCCCATCACCGGTCCCAATATCATAGGAATCTGAAACCCTCCCCCTCACACCATCTCTGCAGCCACATCGTATTCATATGATATATCCTACTATTTCTGCTCTGAGTACCCTATGGCACTGGTAGTAATCCTGAGATCGCTACCTTTGAGGTCCTATTGTTTAACTTAATTCTTAACTCCCTGATTTCTGCTTTTAGGGCCTCAGCCCTTTTTTTTTAACCTATGTTGTTTGTACCAATGTGTACCATGACCATTGGCTGTTCAAAACATCTAATAATTCCAGTACTGAAATCTGCATGCTTTTGGTGCAAAACAAGGAAAATTTCTGCATAACAGAAGGAGCAGTCGGCATACAGTAGAAATGTAGTATGTTCAAAGAAAATAATATAAAAGAGAATATTGTCTGAGGAAAAACAGGTTTCATTTGCATGCTTTAAAATGCTTAGAGCCTTAGAGAGCCCCTGACCTACTTATTGCTTTTTAAAAATCTGTGCTCTTTTAAATCAACGTCTGATTCTGTTCTGGGTGTATTTGCACTTCCCTTCCTCATTACGCGTATGTTTTGCTGTTACATAAGATGGGGTCCTTCAGGTTTACATTCCCGTCTTCCACCTTTGTGCAATCAGTAAAATGTTGCACTTGAATCTATGATTGTGGGGGGGGGGGGGGTGCGCACTAATGGGACTGCCGTTTAAACAAGCCCGACACAAATTCCACTTCCTGGGGATCCAAATAGCCCATGACTGGAAAGGGATCCACAAATGGAACCTCACTAGTCTGACAGAGGAAGTCAACAAGGACCTGCAAAGATGGAACACACTCCCACTCTCCCTCGCAGGGAGAGTCCAGCCGATCAAAATTAACGTACTGCCCAGGTACCTCCCCTTCTTACTTAGATCTATCCGATCTACATCCCCAAGGCTTTTTTCATAGCATTAGACAAACTAATCATGGCGTTTGTATGGAGGGGGTGGGAGGGGGGGGGGGGGGGGGGGGAATGCTAGGATCCCAAAGAAGGTCCTACAAAAGACAAAATCCAGGGGGGGGGGGGGGGGGGGGGGGGGGGGCTAGCCCTCCCAAACCTACAATTCTACCACTGGGCGGCGACAGCCGAGCGAATAAGGGGATGGATCAAGGAGCCAAAAGCCGAGTGGGTGTGGGCGGAGGAGGCCTCCTGCAAGGAGACCTCCCTCCGGGCCCTCGCCACGGTGGCACCCCCATCCCCACCCAAAAAACACTCCAGCAGCCCGGTGGTGATAGCCACTCTCCAGTCCTGGAACCAACTACGGCAGCAATTTGGTCTGACCAAAATGTCGGACAAAGCCCCTATCTGCAACAATCATAGGTTCACACCAGCGTTGACTGACGCCACCTTTTGAAAGTAGGGACAGTGACTTCCGGTTGTGGCTATGACTAGGTAGGTTGCACGGTCGGCAGCTCCCGCCGATAACGGACTTTTGGGCCCTTTTAAGGAGCCGCAGCGGCACTTTGACGACGATTCCCGGTGTGGGAAGGAAACAGTGAGGGTCCCCCAGCGCTGTATGGAGTGGACCAGGAGCGGGGCGGTTAAAAAAGCGGCTGTGGAGAAGAGAAGAAAACGGGTGCGAAAAAGCAAGATGGCGGCTGGCAGGGATCAGGCAGCGTGGGCCCAGTGGTCACGGGAGCAGGAGTTTTCAAGAAATTGCTTTGCGGATTTAAAGGCGGAGATGCTGGCCCCTATGAAGGCATCGATTGAAAGGTTGGTGGAGACCCAGAAGATACAGGGGACGGCGATCAAGGAGGTGCAGCCGAAGGCCTCTGATAATAAGGACGGGATTCTGGGCCTGGCGGTTAGAGTGGAGGCGCACGAGGTGCTGCACAAAAAATGGCAGGAGAAGCTGGAGGACCTGGAGAATAGGTCAAGGAGGCAGAACCTGCGGATCCTGGGTCTCGCTGAAGGCATGGAGGGGTCGGATGCTGGGGCGTATGTGACCACGATGTTGGGTACGCTGATGGGCGCAGGGGCTTCCCCACGGCCCCTGGAGCTGGATTGGGTGCACAGAGTCCGGGCAAGGAGGCCGAGGGCGAACGAGCCGCCGAGAGCTATGGTGGTAAGATTCCACCGCTTCACCGACAAGGAGTGTGTCCTGCGCTGGGCGAAGAAGGAGCGGATCAGCAGGTGGGAGAACACCGAGATCCGTATTTATCAGGATGGAGTGCAGAGCTGGCCAAGAAGCGTGCGGGATTCAACCGGGCCAAGGCGCTCCTCCACGGAAAAGGGGTGAAGTTCGGGCTGTTAGAACCGGCGAGGCTGTGGGTTACATATCAGGACCGGCACCACTATTTTGACACGCCGGACGAGGTGTGGACTTTCATCAAGAATGAGAAGCTGGACTCGAGCTAATGGACTGCAGTATGTTGTGGGGGTTGTTGGTGCGGGGGAGGGGGCGGTGTTATGAAATGAAAATGAAATGAAATGTTGGGGTTTTCCCCGTGTTTTCTTGTGTTTTTGTGGCCCCTTTGCCCTCGAGGCTTTCGGCGAGGTCGCAGTTGGGAAGAGCTGCGTCACAGGAGGTGGGGTCGGCCCAGACAGGGAGCGCGGTTTACCCGTGAAATGGTGGGGGTGGCACCTGAAGCTGGGGGTTTGAGTGTACGGTACTTTGTTTTGTTTTTCTTTCTCTGTTCACACGGGGTGTAGGGGAGGGACTCTCTCTACCCCACTTAGGTTGGGGGGGGGTTTGGAGATTTGTAAGGGGAACCCACAGGGGGATTGGAGTTGGAGGCGGGAGCGGCCAGGGCCAGCATGAGTCAGCTGACTTACGGGAGTGCAATGGGGGGGGGGGGTTAGGGGGGTTATGCGGAGGCTTGACTGGGGGAGGGTTAATGGGGGGGGCTGGGATGCTGCTGTGCTGACTGAGGGGGAATCAATGTTAAAGGGGAGAGTCAGGATGGGGAGCAACAGGAGGGCGTGGCACTGGTGGAGGATCACGTAGCGAGCGCGGAATGAGACGAAGGGCACGTCAATTACGGCGCCAAATGGAACCATCCGGTAGACGAAACAGGAACGAGTGGGGAGCCACCTGCCGAAGAACCACAGCAGTTGCAGACCAGCCACCATCCGGAAGGTGGACGCGGACGTTGTCATCTGGAGCCAGAGCAGGGAGATGAGCTGCACGGGCGTCATGAGCCGCCTTGTGCTGTGCACGAGACATTTGCATTCGTTGAAGGACCGGAACATGGTCGAGGTCTGGGACATGAATGGACGGCACCGTCGTCCTCAGGGTGCGACCCATGAGCAGCTGGGCTGGCGACAGGCTAGTGGACAGTGGGGCCGAGCGATAGGCCAGCAGGGCGAGGTAGAAGTCGGATCCCGCATCGGCAGCCTTGCAGAGGAGCCGTTTGACTACGTGGACACCCTTCTCCGCTTTGCCATTGGATTGGGGGTACAGGGGACTGGATGTCACATACACAAAGTTGTACCTCCTGGCAAAGTTGGACCATTCCTGGCTTGCGAAGCAGGGGCCATTGTCCGACATCACAGTGAGTGGGATGCCGTGTCGAGCAAAGGTGTCCTTACAGGCACGGATAACTGCAGACGATGTGATGTCGTACAAACATGCCACCTCCGGGTAATTTGAAAAATAGTCTACAATCTGAACATAGTCCCTGCCCAGCGCATGGAACAGGTCGATGCCAACCTTGGACCAAGGGGACGTGACCAACTCATGGGGCTGTAGGGTCTCACGTGGTTGGGCCGGCTGGAACCGCTGACAGGTGGGGCAGTTGAGCACTGTGTTGGCGATGTCATCATTGATGCCGGGCCCATACCCTGCCTCTCGGGCCCGTCAGAGGCACTTCTCCACGCCAAGATGGCCCTCGTGTAGCTGTTCCAAGACAAGCTGGCGCATGCTGTGCGGGATAACAATGCGGTCCAGCTTCAGGAGGATACCATCGACTACCGCCAGATCGTCTCTGATGTTGTAGAACTGCGGGCATTGGCCCTTGAGCCACCCGCCTGTTAGATGGCGATGACACGCTGTAGCAGGGGGTCAGCCGCAGTCTCGCGGCGAATGTGGACGAGGCGTTCATCCATGGCCGGTAGATTGGAGGCCATGAAGGCCACATGGGCGTCAACCTGGCAGACGAATCCCGCTGGGTCACACGGGGTGTTGACTGCCCTGGACAGAGCATCGGCTATGATCAGGTCTTTGCCCGGGGTGTATACGAGCTGGAAGTCGTATCGCCGGAGTTTGAGCAGAATGCGCTGGAGGCGAGGCGTCATGTCGTTCAAGTCTTTTTGTATTATATTGACCAGTGGGCGATGGTCGGTCTCGACGGTGAATTAGGGAAGGCCGTACACATAATCATGAAACTTGACGACACCTGTCAAAAGGCCCAGGCACTCCTTTTCTATCTGCGCGTAGCGCTGTTCCGTGGGGGTCATGGCACGTGACGCATATGCAACAGGGGCCCATGATGAGGCCTCATCGCGTTGCAGGAGCACTTCCCCAATGCCAGATTGGCTGGCATCGGTCACAATTTTTGTCTCCTTCGCTGGATCAAAAAAGGCCAATACTGGGGCCGTGGTAAGTTTGGTTTTAAGTTCTCTCCATTCGCGCTCGTGGGCAGGAAGCCATTGGAAGTTTGTCGCCTTCCTGACCAGGTTCCTGAGAGCTGTGGTATGAGGGGCGAGGTTAGGGATGAACTTCCCTAGGAAGTTGACCATGCCCAGAAATCGGAGGACCGCCTTCTTGTCCTCTGGCTTTTTCATGGCTGTGATGGCAGCCACCTTGTCCGCATCCGGCCGCACACCCAACTGGGAGATGTGGTCCCCTAGGAACTTGAGTTCCGTCTGGCTGAAGGAGCATTTGGCTCTGTTGAGGCGTAGGCCCTGCTCCCTTATGCGTTTGAACACACGCTGGAGGCGACTGACATGCTCCTGCGGGGCGGTGGACCAAATGATTATGTCGTCGACATAGACGCGAACACCTTCAATGCCTTCCATCATTTGTTCCATGATCCTGTGGAACACTTCTGACGCCGATATGATCCCAAACGGCATCCTGTTGTAACAATATCTGCCAAAGGGGGTGTTAAAGGTACACAGTTTCCTGCTGGATCTGTCTAGTTGAATTTGCCAAAATCCTTTTGAGGCGTCAAGTTTGGTGAAGAGCTTGGCGCGAGCCATCTCGCATGTGATCTCTTCGCGTTTGGGGATTGGGTAATGCTCCCTCATTATGTTGCGATTCAGATCCTTTGGATCAATGCAGATTCTGAGCTAGCCGGAAGTTTTTTTTACGCACACCATGGAACTGACCCAGTCGGTTGGTTCCGTAACTCTGGAGATCACCCCTTGGTCTTGGAGGTCCTGCAGCTGCTGCTTGAGGCGGTCCTTGAGGGGTGCTGGGACTCTGCAAGGTGCATGCATCACAGGCGTGGCGTTCTGTTTGAGTAGGATCTTGTAAGTATATGGGAGCATGCCCATGCCTTCGAAGACGTTGCGGTGCTGGTCGATGATGGCATTGAGTTGCGCCCTGAAGTCAGTATCCTGGAAGGCAGACACGTCATCAGGAAATGAAATGAAAGAGAGAGTGAACTCTTTGAACGAGGTTTAGCAGCTTGCACGCCTGTGCGCCAAGCAGAGAGTCCTTCGAGGAGCCCACGATCTCGAAAGGAAGGATGGCTTTTCATGACTTGTGCGTCACTTCGAGTTGGCATGAGCCGGTAGCAGGAATGATGTTGCCATTGTAGTCCAATAGCTGGCAGGCCGATGGGAGAATGGTTGGTTTGACACGAAGGCTTTGGAAAGCAGACCACGCCATGAGATTGGCGGAGACACCAGTGTCCAGGCGGAATTGTATTTGGGACCGGTTGACCGTCAAGGTGGCACAACACTCATCGTCTGGATCGATGCTGTATACCGACAGCGGCTGGTGTCTTTGCTTCGGGGACAGCCTGTTTTTCGTTACGACGCCGACTCGAAAAGGCGCCTTTGGGTCCTCGGTGTCACTGCTGTGCGGGAGGTCGGAATCGGACTCGGTGACCGTGGGGTGAATTGCCCGAACATTCCTGCGAGGCTGGCTGAAGCGATATGAATTGGAAGGCTGAGCTGCTCGACAGCAGGCAGCATAGTGGCCAAGTCTTCCTCACCATAGACATTGTCGAGATTTTGCGGGGCATTGCCTGCTTTAAATGGGCGGAGCCACAGTTGCTCCATGTCGTGAAGTCAGCACGTTCGCTGCGCCACCGCGCATGCGCGGTGTAGTCATGCGTGGTGCATGCCTGTGCATTACGTTCCTCCACGTCGCCGTCCCCTCGTTTGGTGCGTACAAGCGTGGGAGTCCGCGAAAAGCGCGCGAAATGGCCGCCCTCATCCAGGCTGAGGCCCTGGAGGTGCTCAATCACTTGGACCCGTTCCGCCTCGTGGGGACCTTGCCGCGCCGTTTCAGCCATTTGTATATGGGAGTACCGACTGGTGGCATTTTCATGTAGGACACAGGTCTCGATCACTGTCGCTAGGGTGAGTTGCTTTACTTTGAGGAGCTGCTGACGTAGGGGGTCCGACTGAACGCCGAAAACGATCTGGTCGCGTATCATGGAGTCAGAGGTGGGCCCGCAGCTGCAAGATTGCGCAAGGATGCAGAGGTGCGTTGGAAAGGATTGGGAAGGTTCGTCCTTACCCTGCAAACGCTGCTGGAACACGCAGAGCTCAAAACTTTCATTCACCTCTACGCTGCAGTGAGTGTCAAATTTGAGGAGAACCGTCTTGAACTTCGTCTTGTCTTCATCATCTGCAAAGTTGAGAGAGTTGAAAATGTGGATGGCATGGTCCCTGGCCGTGGAGAGGAGAAGAGCAATCTTTCTGGTGTCTGAGGCGCCCTTCCTGTCCGTGGCTTCGAGGAAGAGCTGGAAGCACTGTTTGAAAATCTTCCAGTTGGCCCCGAGGTTGCCGGTGGTGCGGAACGGCGGCGGCGGGCTTATGTTGTCCATGTTGCAGGATGACGGAATGCTGGCGGAAGGCAGATCACTTGCAGGTAGGTCTAAGAAGCGTTAGTATGCAACCAGCCCTGGTATCATGATGTGTTGGGTGTTCTGGATCACACACAGGTGAAGTAGTGCAACACTATTTTATTACAAGGTTAACTATTTAAACATACTTGAACTGTAGGTAAATACGATACTAGCTTTAACTAAAGACCTTTGCCTTGTCCTAACCAGTTGATGCACTCAGCACATGGTGAATGTCTGTGTTGCAGGCTGTGTGCTCTGTGCTCCTTGCTAGCTGCTACTCGAATGAGCGGGAACTCTGATGCCCCCTGTCTTTATAGTGTGTGTGCTCTCACTGGTGATTGGCTGCGGTGTTGTGTATGTTGATTGGTCCCACTGTGTGTCCATCAGTGTGTGTCTGCACCATGATGTACTGGTGCATATTATGACACTTCCCAACCCCCAACTTCTTCCACCTCGACGGACAAGGGCAGGAGGTGCACAGTACTGCTGCAACCATGTCATTTTCTTATCATGTGTTTGTATATTGAGTTGCATATCAAAGTAATAGATCAGCAATATTTTCCATATTGATCACATTATACCCATTGGTGTTGTCTAGATCTCCATTTTGAAAGGAATGTAAGCAATAACTTTCTGCTCGGGCAGCTATTTATTGCAGCATGTGATTTGCTTTATTCTTGATCCTAGAAACGGACAGATTAGGATGTTACTCTTCATCTAAGATCAGGATTGGATCGTAATACATCTTTCAATCTTTAATAGATCTTTAAATCAGACTTTTTAAAAAAAATCAAGGGAGTAAGTGAAAGCTCAGTTACAAGCGCCAGCTTTTGAGGGATTACTTAGTTCCAGATCTAGGACTGGAAGTCAAGTGAGCAGTAGGTAGCATCTGAGGCCAGTCACTCTGGGTTTGAGTCCCATCCCACAGTCTTGGTAATGGGCTTGCAACTTGTCCCAGGAAATTCTAGCTATGGGAACAGACATGATTATGTGCTCTAACTGCCTCATGTGTCTGTCAGGCACGAGAAGAAATTATGATGATGATGAGACCTAGGATCAAACCTGCCTTCAAATAACCTCCCCACTGTAGGAATGCCTAATCATCTAAACCAAAGCTTTAATTTTAACATTCACCTTCCCGGTGCCCAGCATCATCTAGCAGGGATCAGTGATGCATGTCTAAATTCCTTTTCTGTGCTCTTTAAGGGAGAAGCTCTGTGCCAGGAATACAGATTCGTAAAATTATCCAGCAAAAAAACTCAAAACTTCAATTCCTCAGTGTGTGCCCCAAGTGATAAGTTGAAGTTTTATAATTGAACTGTGTTCACTTGTGGTATTTGGGTGAGGCAGGATAAGACTTGGAAATGATGCCTTCATTTTCAATAGGCAGCTGATATGAAACAATGGCAAAGGACTTTAATCACAGACCAAATTTAAAGTCGCAGATTTACTAATCAATTATAAAAGTGTTTCACAACCAAGCAGTTACCGATACACAGTGTTCAGGTTCCCTTTGTCCTTTAATGCTGCTGATCATTGATTTTATGTTGTGGCTATAAATTGGCACAGTTTGTAGACGGAATCTTCAATTTGTAACCGAGTACCCAAACACTACCAGTTACAATTAGAGCTTACACAGCAACATTTCAATCTTAATAACCTGCAGGTAAGCTATTATTTGTACCTTGCTTTTCTTTTTCTTTGTTTCATCTCAGACGATACACATTCGGTTACTTCAAATGTGTTTCTTTCACCATTGATTTTCACCATTTTCCTATATGCAATTATTCTTTTCTTGGACCTTTGCTGAAAGAGAGTGGTCTTGTGGCGCAGTGGTGGCACCTCCACCGATGGGCCAGAAGGTCCACTTCAGGATTTGATGGCAATGGGAGGGGCGTCATTACGTGCCTAAACAGGTTGAATATCAGCCTGTAAATCCTTCCAATATCCTGGTGGTAGGCAGTAAAAGCAGATGAGTTTCTTGGTCAGCCATACTGTAGAAGGGAATGGCTGCAGCACGATCATGGCCTAATCCAAGGGAAGTCATAGATTTTATCATAGAATTTACAGTGCAGAAGGAGGCCATTCAGCCCATCGAGTCTGCACCGGCTCTTACAGGCTGATATTCAACCTGTTTAGGCACGTAATGACGCCCCTCCCATTGCCATCAAATCCCAAGGTCAACACCGCCACCCTAGCCCCATAACCCAGTAACCCCACCCAACACTAAGGGCAATTTTGGACACTAAGGGCAATTTATCATGGCCAATCCACCTAACCCGCACATCTTTGGACTGTGGGAGGAAACCGGAGCACCCGGAGGAAACCCACGCACACACGGGGAGGATGTGCAGACTCCGCACAGACAGTGACCCAAGCCAGAATCGAACCTGGGACCCTGGAGCTGTGAAGCAATTGTGCTATCCACAAGGCTACCGTGCTGCCCCTAAGTCCATGCATGTTAACAGCCTCTGAAGGCAGGGAACCTGAGGAGGAGGAGTAACTGAAAAAAAATCAATGGGTGCAATTTACCGGCCGTGTCTTTCCGGAATTGGGACGGAACGAGGCCGGTAAATCCCGGGAGAGGCCTCTCCGGGGATTCCTGATGGTCGTTACGCCTCGTGAGACTAAACGTAATCTTGCAAGACATTACGATCTGGATCTCGCCCGCAATGGGCGGGACCCAGTTTGCCAATTAATACTGGTCCCCACAAATGAGGACCAGACATACCGGCACTGGGGGAGGTCTCCCAGGCGATCGGAGACCCCCTGGTGGTTGGTATTTGAGTAGGGTGGCACCCTGGCACCGATGATGCCATCCAGGCATCTTGGCAGTGGCACCCTGGCAGTGGCACCCTGGGAGTGCTATCTGGGTACCCTGACAGTGACACCTGACTGTAAGACTGGCACTGCCAAGGTGCCCAGGTGGCATTGCCAGCCTGGCAAGGGCACTGCAAGGGTGCCAAGCTGACACTGTCAAGGTGCCCGGGTGGCATTTTTTCTATGGTGGGGATCAGGCTCAAGGATGCCCTGCCCATGTGAGGTGGAGTGACGAGGGGGGCATTTAAAAGTGGTGTCACAATCTCTTCCTGCATGTCAGAACACCTCAGTGCAGGAAATGCGGTTGAGTGTGGCCTTGGCGGGGAGTTTCCCGGCAAGGCCCGAAACCCCCCTCAGTGTTCTGTTAGATAGTGGGGTCATTTCCGGCGCTGTAAGTGCCCACAAACCCTGCCCAGAGGCACTCTGCTTTTTTTCTGGTTAGATCCTGCCCAATGTTAAGGACTAGTCATTCTGACAATTGAATGGGGAACAGTTAGCCGATTAAAAATAATTGATCTATTTCTAATTTATCTCTTCAACATATACTATATTTTAAAATCAAATGAAATGGTGTACTTGGCTGACACAATGTTTTCCAAAACACTCTCATTTCACCACCAGCCACCGAGGGACGAGCTCACGCTGTTTTAATCCACCCGGTAATTGACTGCAGATAAAGCTTCCCAAAATTCAGAACTGATTGATACCAACCTGGGAACATTAGGCTGGGGGGCAATATGGCTAAAATGTGTTGAGAGGATGATGAAATGGATAAGGAAGCAAAGAGACTAACATACATGTTCAACAATAATAATCCAGCTGATTGCCCTGTATGACAGCTTGAGACCAACGGCAGTTCACAGCTTCTGGATTGATGCACGGCAGTTATTTCTTCAATCTGCTCTAAAGTCTTAAACTGTCTCAAAACAATGAAAAATTTGTACCTGGTTGAAATGGCTATTCACTGGAAAGTTTGAATTCCAGGATACAAATGTGTGTTTTAATAGCTGCAGGTTTTTTTCAATTGGCCATTATTATGGGCCAGTGTTTAGAGAATCCCAAAGTATATCATGGCGTTCACCTGACCCACAACCTGAAATAGATTTTGGTTATGGGGAACACAAGGGCCCACTTTACAGGTGTGATGCAACAGAGAACTAAAAGTATTTTGAAACAAAAACAATATTTATTCTATGAATCCAGTTAACGTTTTATAAACACACAGTAAACAGTTTATCAACTACCAACCCTGACCACCTCCCAAAAGATACAATACTCTATAGATAACCCTTAATAACTTCCCAAACAACATCCATAAGTTAAACCCTTTTAAAATAAAGACAGCATGTTTAAATTGTCCACGGAATCAGGTATTACTTTGAAATCATCAAGTGATTTGGAGGCAGTCTTTAGATTGCAGGGAGATATACAGCTTCTTGTTTGAATGCAGCTTTCCAACTCTGAAAATGAAATTAAACACACTGCAGCTGCCAGCTCAAAACAAAAGTAAAATCCAGACAGACTACCCAGCTCCACCCACACACTGACATCACTGCAGCTATTTGATAAACACCCATTTCTTAAAGGTACATCCACCTGACACCATGTTGATGTAAAACAGTAAATGTCAGAAATATTCAACAGGTCTGGCAGCATCTGTTTGAGAGAGACAGAGTTAACAGGTTGATAACCTTTCATTGGGTATTCACCGTGACCCTTCAAATATCTTCTTCTTTGCCTCAGAGTCTATGTCTGTCTGATTACACCTTTATTACATGCAGTGGGATGTTTTTTCTATGTTAAAGGTATCGTGTAAATACAAATTATTGCTGTTGTCACGATGCATCAGATTTGCAAGAGGGTAATTCCTAACTTTTCTATCTTTTTAGTGGGAGAAACTATGATTATGGCGGCTAATATGTCGCATTTTTGTGAGCTTGCCAACCATAATCCTCCCCAGTGGTGGAGGTAATTGAGATAAAATAACTGCACTATGTCCCTTGCAATCATATGGATGCTGCATTGAATGGGAAAATTAGAAACTTGTTCTTTTTCCCAGTAATTTAGTAACATGTAAAAAGTGATGATAAAACTTCTCGACCTATCCAAAGAGATAACATCTCAGGCAGTTCGTGGAAAGCTGCACGACACATTGTACCTAGATATTCAGAAAAGTTTTGACAACGTTCTGAATGAAAGAGCCTAAGCTTAAAATATCGGGAGCTGGAGATAAAATCTGGTAATGGAGCATGAAATTGGATGAAGGAAAGGAAGCAGTCTGCACACACATAATCATACACATGCACAAATGTACATGATATGATAGCAAAGGTATTTACCAACATTCAAATATGAAAGTCCAAGTCCGTGATCCAGAGGATAGCTTTGGAAGTGCTGTGGTTCATGCTCAAGATGCTGTCAGGAAACAGCCAAAGCAGTTGCACGTTTACAAATATTGTCCACAGTTCGTGACTGGTTGCATTGTGAATTGTTCCTCAGCTTCCAGCAGTGGAAGAAAGGATTGCATCTGCCATGTGGTATTCTGTAACAATTTAATATGGACGATGGTATCTGTGGCAGATTGAAGCCTGAGAGTTCTTTGTGGAGTTGGCATTCGGGTATTTTCTTGAGGCAATAAGGTTCTCCCAGAGTTTTTCCAAGTACACCTCAGCGTTAAATAAGGACACTATTGGAACTCCCAGACTGATCCCAAACAGAGTTGCATGGTTTCAGGCATCTCATGAATTGTTAAATCCACATTGCCCATAGTTCAACTGTACCTGTGAGTTATTCTGTGTTTTGTTTTGACCTCTCATAAGACATCCAGATTATGAAGCTCCTTTTCTCTTCGTACTAAATTCCCCATCCCCATAATCTCTGCCCTAGCTAGCCAAGATCTGCTGGCTTCCTGTGCCAAAAGAGTTCCTTAAATGATCACTCTTATATTTTGCTCTTTCCCCGGATGCTCCCAACCTCTAGATGCACACAACCTCCACTACCTGCACACTGGTCTACTCCTTGCTCCTACTCACTACATCAACCACTGAACAGCTACCCTGTTAAAATTCCTTAATCAATATGTCTGCCTTGCTGCATTCCTAACTACCTTTAAAAACTGTGCACTCCTACTCAACCCTCTTGCTTGCCCTCACCATCCATTGTCTTGAAATGTATTTACAGCTGATTTTGTACAGGTAACAATGTAGAATAATCTGTTATTGTTTATGTATAAATGTGCATCTCCTGAAAGAACCTCACAATCAGAATGGACAATAGTTCCAAAGATATGTATATCTGTTTGCTCTTAGCAAAATGTTTAAGAAAACCCAGAGAAATTGATTTTCTTTAGGGAGTCGACAAAACTAGGGAAAATTGCTGACGCGCATTGAACAAGTAAATTTAATTGACTTAACTGCATATATTACCATTATATTCCAATATGTCAAAGAATGCCTTTTTTAAACCTGCATTATTTATTAAACTGGTGAAACTTTCTTGACAATTTTTAAATACCTTGTTTTACTCGTCATCTTGATAATTGTGATGATGGTTTTATATTATGGTCCGAGTTTTTTTCTGTTCATTTAGGGATGTGGGCTTTGTGACTGGCTCGGCCAGCATTCCCCTTT
This sequence comes from Scyliorhinus torazame, assembly GCF_047496885.1. Taxonomy (NCBI): domain Eukaryota; kingdom Metazoa; phylum Chordata; class Chondrichthyes; order Carcharhiniformes; family Scyliorhinidae; genus Scyliorhinus; species Scyliorhinus torazame. The sequence goes on from NC_092723.1 coordinate 34,374,218, forward strand.
GAGAAGGTGGTGGTGAGTTGCCTTCTTGAGCCGTCCATGGGTGTAGACACAACCACAGTGCTGCTAGACATACAAAGTTAAAAGGTTGGTGACACCTTAATATATCCTGAGCAGCTGTAGAATTCTGTTGCTGTAGCTGGATACCTGAGAGATTGTGTGGAAGCTTGAATGCATGTGGTGGTCCAGGGCAGAGGAATGCTGAAAGGAGAGGTTGAAATCCTGGAGGTGGATTCTTGTTGAAGGCATCTGAGAGAGAGAGCATTGTTTAGGAGAATATTCCAAGTTGTGTTCTTCGAGTATAGAGTTTGGAAATTCTTGTGTGAAAGTTAGAGTTCCAGTGAGATCAATTGGTTCATAGTGTGACTAGCGTCTTGGGGGAATTAATGAGAAATCTTCAGAAGTTGTTTTGGATGGCACCTGTCACTTGGTTTCAGCTATTGGTTATCATGGACTGTGAGAAAATTAAAGTAAGTTAAAGTATGTATTGGTCAAGGTATTGCTGGGGTGAAAAAGTACTGTATTATAATTCATTTTGTCTTGTTTAATAAATGTTTTATTCTTTTGTTGAAAATTAATTGGCAATCCTGTGACTCAGCTCACCCACGTCTCCAGCCATAAAGTAAAAATTAGGATCTGTAAAGCCAGGTTCCACTCTGGAATCTGACTTGTCCAGGAGTAATATCAACTGGGAATATAACAATAAAGCATTGTCAAAATGATTCTGAAAAGATTCTGTTGCATCTGAGAGGTGACACCACTAACAGTACAACACTTTCTCGGTCGTTTAATTAACTGCCAGCCTGTTTTGAATCAGCTTTGTAGTGGGTTGAACCCACAATCTTCTGACACGGGGAGTAATGGCGTCACCACTAAAGCAAGGTAGCACTTTTTAGCATTGCTAAAGTAATGGTGCCAATTCCAACAATGCTGCTTGTATTGAAGATGAACTTCGGATGATTGCTCTTTACTTAGCATTATAATCAATTTGCATCAATATCTGTCTTTGTAAAGGAGTAGTAATTCAGCACTATCTTGCTTTTTTGGTAAAGTCCTGGGCTTTAGATTGTTTGGAAGCAAGAATATTAGGCATTTCAAGATTTACAAGCAGCCTCACATTCAAAATACAATTTACCATGGGTTGGCAGCAGTTTGGGTTTCAAAGTGCAACGGTACTGCATGTCCTATCTGCCTTGCAATATGTGACCGCTTCCATGAGGCAATCTCTCTGTGAGCAAACATCTTGATCAGTTCAATGAAGGCTCCTCATTGAGGCAGACACTGAAGAAGCACTGCTTCTTAACCATGCGACAGTCGCGGTGTCATACTGTTATTCCACTGATATCAATTTTATTGATGTGGAGATGCCGGCGTTGGTCTGGGGTGAGCACAATAAGAAGTCTTACAACACCAGGTTAAAGTCCAACAGGTTTGTTTCGATGTCACTAGCTTTCGGAGCGCTGATCAATTTTATTGATCTACATTAGATATTTTGAGCTAAAACAATACATCTTTGATAACTGACAAGATTTAAAAAAAATATATTTTGCTCTGTTGGTGGGTGACTCTGAAATAAATCATAGATGTTATTAATTTCAGAATTTAGGTCAAAGAATATTATCAGACACATTATTATTTTGTAGGTACCATGCTAATAAAGAAACCAGAATTTGTCAGACTAATGAGTACTATTTTTAATGAATTTTAATTTCTTTCTTTCAGACAAATAAGTATGCTGTTGTGTACTTACCCTCCACACAGCATCATTCCTCTGACAAGTATGTGCTAACTTGAATATCAACCGTGGGGGAAATATTGAGTAATGTACCTTCGGAATCAGATGTTGGACCTAATTTAGCTTCAAAAAGCCAATGCAAATTGACCCATTTTGTAAAAAGTATCTGGGGCGTCATTCTCCGACCCGGCGGCCGCCGTGAATCCCGCCCCCGCCCCCGCTGAAGTCTCCGGTACCGGAGATTGGGCGGGGGCGGGAATCGGGCCGCGCCGGTTGGCGGGACCCCCCCGCTGGATTCTCCGGCCCAGATGGGCCGAAGTCCCGCCCAGAAATTGCCTGTCCCGCCGGCGTAAATCAAACCTGGTATTTACCGGCGGGACCAGGCGGCGTGGGCGGGCTCCGGGGTCCTGGGAGGGGGGCGCGGGGCGATCTGACCCCGGGGGGTGCCCCCACGGTGGCCTGGCCCGCGATCGGGGCCCACCGATCCGCGGGCGGGCCTGTGCCGTGGGGGCACTCTTTCCCTTCCGCCTCCGCAACGGCCTCCACCATGGCGGAGGAGGAAGAGACTCTCCCCACTGCACATGCGTGGGAAACTGACAGCGGCCGCTGACGCTCCCGTGCATGCGCCGCATTTCCGCGCCAGCTGGCGGGGCAACAAACGTCATTTCCACCAGCTGGCGGGGCGGAAATCCCTCCGGCGTCGGCCTAGCCCCTCAATGTTGGGGCTAGGCCGCCAAAGATGCGGAGCATTCCGCACCTTTGGGCCGGCGCGATGCCCGTCTGATTGGCGCCGTGTTTGGCGCCAGTCGGCGGACATCGCGCCGTTGGGGGAGAATTTCGCCCCTGATGCTCGATCAATAACTCCAGAAGCGAGATTGGAGACAATTGAAGGCTTTATTACACTAGATGTTTCCCCCAGCAGCGCAGGTAAAGAAGGCAGCTGCTGGGGAGACATGGGCTCTTATACTCCGCCTTACTGGGTGGAACCAGTAGGCAGGCTTAACCAATGAAAACAGTACCTCCTACACCAATGGTCTTACAGCATTACAGTGTACCGTAATACCTGTAATACCGACTACCACATTCACCCCCTGTTAAAAAAAAAGAGTCCAGCGGGGGTGGTGGCCTCGCATTACACAGTGGTAGAGGTTAAGGCTATGGATGTACCCGGTATACATCAGTACAGTGGTTTTGCCTCGTTACATCGCAACTATTTACAAAATTTATTTACATGAAGCAATTAGTCGATCAAGGGCCCTAGTCATCCTCTGCGATCGTCATAGCTTCGGTGGTGATGCAGGCGCCGGCTCAGGCATCTCCGGGAGCGTGGCTTCAGCTTCTTTGGCAGCTTCATCACCCTAGACGGGACCGGTGGGAGGACCAATCCACCTGGGAAGGGGGCAGCTGTGGGGTGCGCCGGTGGGAGGGAGGGTGGGATTGGTGGTGGGGGTGTGTGTGAGGATCCAGCGGGCGCCAGTTCCCGTAGGGAGACCGTATCCTGTTGGCCGTCGGGGTATGCCAGGCGTACTGAGGGTTAGCGTGGAGGAGATGAACCCTCTCGACCAATGGGTCCGACTTGTGCGCCCGCACGTGTTTGCGGAGCAGGATGGGTCCAGGAGCTGCCAGCCAGGTTGGGAGCGAGGTCCCGGAGGAGGAGTTCCTAGGGAAGACAAGGACGTGTTTGGTTGGGTGTGGTACACAGCAGTGACCGGATGGAATGGAGGTCATCCGGGAGGACCTCCTGCTAGCGGGAGACTGGGAGATTCCTGGACCGTGGGGCCAGTAGGATGATCTTCCACACCGTTCCGTTCTCCCTCTCTACCTGTCCGTTTCCCCGGGGGTTGTAACTGGTCGTCCTGCTCGAGGCAATGCCCTTGCTGAGCAGGAATTGACACAGTTCGTCGCTCATAAAGGAGGACCCCCTATCGCTGTGTATGTAGGCGGAGAAACCAAACAGCGTAAAGATACTGTGGAGGGCTTTTATGACAGTGGGTGCGGACATGTCGGGGCAGGGAATGGTGAAAGGGAACCGGGAGTACTCGTCAATCAAGTTCAGGAAGTACGTGTTGCGGTTGGTGGAGGGGAGGGGCCCTTTGAAGTCCACACTGAGGCGTACAAAGGGACGGGAAACCTTTATCAGGTACGCTTTCTCTGGCCTGTAGACGTGCGGCTTGCACTCCGCGCAGATTTGACAGTTCCTGGTGGCTGTCCTGACCTCCTCAATGGAGTAGGGCAGGTTGTGGGTTTTAATGAAATGGAAGAATTGAGTGACCCCCGGGTGGCAGAGGTCCTCGTGGAGGGCTCGGAGGCGGTCCATTTGTGCGTTGGGCATTAGGAGGCTCGTTTAGCTTCCCGGGACGATATAAGATCTCATAGTTGTAGGTGGAGAGTTCGATCCTCCACCGTAAGATCTTGTCATTCTTTATCTTGCCCCGCTGTGCATTATCGAACATGAAGGCCACCGACCGTTGGTCAGTGAGGAGAGTGAATCTCCTGCCGGCTAGGTAATGCCTCCAATGCCGCATAGCTTCGACTATGGCCTGGGCCGCCTTTTCAACTGAGGAATGGCGGATTTCTGAAGCGTGGAGGGTGCGTGAGAAGAAGGCCACGGGTTAGCCCGTTTGGTTCAGGGTGGCCGCCAGAGCTACGTCGGTCGGCGAGGGACTCATCGATGGCGTGCATCGTGGCCTTTGCGATGTCCGCTGTGATGCGGCTGAAGGCCTGGCGGGCCGCTGTCGACTGGGGAAAAAACGTGGATTGGATTAGTGGGCGGGCCTTGTCCACATAGTTGGGGACCACTGGGCATAAGAGAAAAAAATCCCAGGCAGAATTTCAGGTCCTTGGAGTAGTGAGGGAGGGGGAACACCATGAGGGGGCGCATGCGTTCAGGGTCTGGGCCTATAACTCCATCATGCACTACGTAGCTGAGGATGGGTAGACGGTCGGTGCTGAACACACATTTAGCCTTGATATATGTGAGATTAAGGATTTCTGCGGTATGGAGGATTTTTCGGATGTTGGTGTCGTGGTCCTGCTGGTCGTTGCCGCAGATGGTGACATTATCGAGGTACGGAACTGTGGCCCGCAAACCGTACCGATCAACCATTTGGTCCATCTCCCGTTGGAAGACCGAGACTCCATTCGTGACACCGAAGGGAACCCTTAGGAAGTGGTAGAGCCGCCCATCTGCTTCGAAAGCAGTGTATTTGCGGTTGCTAGGGTGGATGGGGAGCTGGTGGTAGGCGGACCTTAGATCCACTGTGGAAAAGACCTTGTATTGTGCGATCCTGTTGACCAGATTGGATATGCGGGGGAGAGGGTACGCATCAAGCTGCGTATACCTGTTGATGGTCTGACTATAATCGATGACCACCCTATGCTTCTCCCTGGTCCTTACAACCACTACTTGAGCTCACCAGGGACTGTTGCTAGCCTCAATGACACCTTCCCTCAGTAATCGCTGGACCTCCGACCTAATAAAGGTCCAGTCCTGGGCATTGTACCATCTGCTCCTGGTGGCGACGGGTTTGCAATCCGGGGTGAAGTTCGCAAACAGGGAAGGCAGATCAACCTTGAGGGTCGCGAGGCTGCAGACAGTGAGGGGGGGGGGGGGGGGGTATAAAGGCCGCCGAATTTAAAGGTTAAGCTTTGGAGGTTGCATTGAAAATCTAACCCTCGGAGTGTGGCAGCGCAGAGGTGGGGAAGGACGTAGAGCCGGTAATTTTTAAACTCCCTTCCCTGAACCGTGAGGTTCGCTATGCAGAACCCCTTGATCTCCACTGAATGAGACCCGGAGGCCACGGACATTTTTTGGTTAACTGGGTGAACGGGGAGAGAACAGCACCTTACTGTGTTGGGGTGTATGAAGCTCTCCCTGCTCCCAGAGTCGATCAGACGGGATGTTTCATGCCCATTGATGAACATGGTCGTCGTTGCAGTCGAGAGTGTTCAGGGCCGAGACTGGTCTAGGGTCACCGAGGCTAGTCGTGGAAGAAGTTGGATGTTCTCCTCGGGCGGTGTGTGGTAATCCTAGTCAGGGTCCTGCGAGTCCAGCCAGGATGGCGGTGCCCACTGGTCGCACATGGCTGGGGGTGCACAAGATGGCAGCGCCTATCCATCACACGTGGTGTCCGAGAGACAAGATGGCGGGCCTGGAGGCCACACGAGGCTCTGAAGGCGGAAGATGGCGGCGCCCGCTGGCCGCACATGGCCCGTGGAGAGGGTTGTGGTGACGGTCCCAATTCGCCTCCGGAGACCGTAGCGACTGCCCGGGCCTGGCATACCGCCACGAAGCATCCTTTGCAGAGGGATGAGCAGGCCAGACAGCACTGTCGGGGGTGCTTGGCATGCCCGCAAAAATAGCAGCGGGGCCCCCCGGGGTTGCCAGGCTGTCTCGCAGCACAAGCTTGTGGGGGGATGGGGGATGCATCGGAGTCGGTCGCGGGGGCGTTCCACGCTGCCCAAGGGGCTGCCGCGTGGTTGGGGACGTAAGCGCGGGCGTTTCGGGAGGCAACATCCAGGGAGCGAGCAAGGGCCCGTGCCTCCTTGAGGCCTAGTGTCTCTTTCTCCAGCAATCGCTGGCGGATTTGGGAGGACAGCATACCTGCAAAAAATGCGTCCCGGATCAAAAGTTCTGTGTGGTCACTGGCTGAAACTTGCGGGCAGTTACCGTTCCTCCCCAACACCAGGAGCGCACGGTAGAACTCCTCCAGCGATTCCACAGAGATTTGTCGCCTCGTCCCTAGTAGATGTCAGGCGTAGACCTTGTTTACAGGGCGAATATAGTGTCCTTTCAGCAGATTCATTGCGGCCTCGAAATCGTCTGCTTCCTCGATGAGAGTGTAGATCTCTGGGCTCACCCTCGAATGCAGAACTTGCATTTTCTGGTCCTCCATGGGTGTAATTGTGGCAATCTGAGATATCCATTGAAACACACCAGCCAGTGCTTGAAGGTTGCCGCTGAGGTTGCCGCGTGGGGGCTGAGTTGCAGACACTCTGGCTTGATTCGGAGCTCCATTCTTTAAAATCTAGTGTAATAAATTGATTTTCAATCAATAACTCCAGAAACGAGATTGGAGACAATTGAAGGCTTTATTACACTAGGTGTTTCCACAGCAGCGCAGGTACAGAAGGCAGCTGCTGGGGAGACACGGGCTCTTATACTCCGCCTTACTGGGCGGAACCAGCAGGCAGGCTTAACCAATGAAAACAGTACCTCCTACACCAATGGTCTTACAGCATTACAGGGTACCGTAATACCTCTAATACCGAGTACCACAGTATCAATCTTGTGTTGGGTGGCAGGGGCATGCATGTGTCTAAGTGCGCATGCGTGGGTGTCTGTATATGTACGTGTGTGCGTGTGCATGTGTATGTATGTGATTGATGCAGGTAGGGCAGTGGATGTTGTCTGTATGGACTTCAGTAAGGCCTTTGACAAGGTCCCTCATGGCAGAATGGTACAAAAGGTGAAGTCACACGGGATCAGAGGTGAGCTGGCAAGATGGATACAGAACTGGCTAGGTCAGAGAAGGCAGAGAGTAGCAATGGAAGGGTACTTTTCTGATTGGAGGGCTGTAACTAGTGGTGTTCCACAGGGTTCAGTGCTGGGACCTTTGCTGTTCGTAATATATATAAATGATTTGAACAAAGAACAAAGAAGAGCACAGCACAGGAACAGGCCCATCGGGAACTCGGCCCATGGGGGGGGGGGCGGAGCATTGGGGAGGGGCTTCAGGTAACGTCCTGAGACCGTCCAACGGCATGCAGTGTACTCGTGCCTTTTGGAGGGGACGGAGCATCCGAAAACAGGCGCCGCCCCCAATTCGGCCGTATAAAGGGATTCTCCTCCCGATTGCCAATTACAAAATACTGTTCCAGAAGTGGTTTATCCCTGTTACAGTGGAGGCAAAGAGCTGTCAGTGGTAAATTTGAGAAGTCTCCACAGTTCACCAGTTGGTTCTAGCTTAAGGCAGGCTCCTGTTCAGCTTTTACGCCAGACAAGGACATTCTTCTGACATTAAAGATGTCTTTTTATAAAGCCAATTAAATCCCAGCACAGTCGACCACTATAAAATGAACTGGCTCCCATCATTTACACTCCTATATCTGGCACCCTTAACATGGCACTGACCAACAGACTAGCAAAACAGTCCAGTCTGATACTATTCCGTTTTCTAGTCTCGGGTCCTGAGGCCAATTGAAGCAATGTTGCGCTGCCCTATTGATTTATTATGACCAGCAAACAGCATAGACTCTAAAATGAAGCAGATACTTCGCTGCTTTGCCAGTTTTGATACCAAAGCTGGCAATACATCTATGTCTAGGTTATCGTGGAATTGTAGATTCATATTTCAAAGGAAGTGCTTGTGAGAGATGGTATTATTTCACCATTACCCTCGAGCAGAATATCAGTAGCAGTGCTGGTTACTGCTAACAAGAATAACATTCCTATTTTTGTGTCACCTATATGTGATTCAGTGTAAGTATACAAATAATACATCAAAGTGGTATTTCCATTAAAAACGCTTTAAAAAATATTCTTTTCTATAATTAACATAGAAGGAGAAATTACGTTAAAGATAGGGGGCATGATTTAACGCCAAAAAACAGAGTCCCATTTTGGGCGCATGTAGCGGAGTGTTTCTCGGCACCTGCAGCGACGAGAATGTCCCAGCTATCAAACAGGAGGTTCCATTTACATCACGTCCAGCACTGATGAGCTCAGCTCGACAGTGCTCCGACTCCCCACTGTGGCCTCCGGACACCCCTCCAATGCCCCAACTTACCTCTTAAGAGGTCCTCAAGCCTACGTCATCCCATCTCATTAGGGCACCCATGGGCCTTATCCCTGGCATGGGCAACCTGGTACCTTGGCATGGCCAACCAGGCATCCTGATAGTGTCTCTGTCAGCCTGGCAATGCCACCAGGTCACCAACAGTGCCAAGGTGGCACTGCCAGGGTGCCTGGGTGGCAGTTACAGGATGCCCAGGTGGCAACAAGAGTGCCAGGGTACCACCTTGCCCAGAGCCCAACCAGCTGGGGCCTCTGATGGTCTGGGAGACACCTCCAGGCGCCGTTACGCCTGGTCCACATTTGAGTGGAACAGTGCTAAATTGTGCCATAGCAGGTCTCCCCGGTCGGGTGTTCATTCAGGGCCTTGGGTAATCAGGTGCTGACATATTTACATGAGCCCAATTGTTCCCTTCAATATGTAAAGGATGAGATACAGATTGCAAAGTCTCGTGAAATCTTATCAGATCTTGCGAGGCGTTCCGAGTACCTCAAGTCTTGCAAGAGGGAATGGCTTTGTCCTGTCCCCAAGTAGGGGGCGATAATGCTGTTCAATCGCAAGAATGTTTCCGAAGAATGAAATCGACATCAAAATCATAATTTTCAAATTGTAGTTGGAAGCCAGAGAAGCGTTCCAATTTTCTGATATCATTACGCAGTGATATCTTTATTTGGCACGGTAGCACAGTGGTTAGCACTGTTGCTTCACAGCGTCAGGGTCCCAGGTTCGATTCCCAGCTTGGGTCACTGTCTGTGCTGAGTCTGCACACTCTCCCCGTGTCTGCGCGGGTTTCCTCCAGGTGCTCCGGTTTCCACCCATAAGTCCCGAAAGACGTGGGGCTGGATTCTCTGCATCCCGCCGAAATCGCGTACGGTGATAGGGTGGAAAATCTATTTTCCCGCATGAAATCGGGACCGGCGTCGGTTCCGCAATTCTCCGCTCCCCGAAAAGTGAACACCATGCCGAGTATCCACCAAGTGAGCTCATTGCCTGAGGCCCACCCCGCTATTGTCCGTCCCCGACTGCCAGAATACGGCGCATTTCTAATGTGGTCCTGCCATTCGGGAAACCCGCGAGGCTACTGTGGACTCAGTCCACAGCCGCCACAGTCGGGGGCGGGCCGATCGGAGGGCATGGGGGGCCTCATTCGGGACTGGGTTTTTTTGTGCGGGCTGTCCGGGTTGGGCAAGCGGCCAATGCGAGACACTATTTCCGCAGTCCAGGCCCGCGGGCTGAGTCCGCCATGGAGCACGCCGCGGCCACAGAGGCTGCCGCTGTGCGCATTCGCGGCTGCTGACCCGGAAGCGCGGGGGGCCGTTTCATCAGCTGAAGCTGCGAGCTCCACAACAGCTGCCTGCTAGCCCCATGCAAAGCTGTGAATCTGTGGCCTTTGATGTCAGTTTTCCTGGCATAAAAGACCACAGTTTTCACGCTGGCGTGGGGACATTGTCCCGAAAACGGAGAATGCAGCCTGTGCTGTTAGGTAATTTGGACATTCTGAATTCTCCCTCCGTGTACCCGGAGTGTGGCGACTAGGGGATTTTTACAGTAACTTCATTGCAGTGTTAATGTAAGCCTATTTGTGACACTAAAGAAGAGTATTATTATTTGGAAGGATTTATGTAATGATTAGGATTCTTCATTCTAAGTTCCACCTGGAGCAAGTCACAAGTCACAGCACAAATTCACAGATACAGCACTGGCTATACCCAATAATGTGAAAATTGTCCAGCTGTGTCCTTCCACAAAAAGCAGGACCACCCCAATCTGGTCAATTACCACCCCATCAGTCTATTCTTAATCAGCAGCAAAGTTTTGTGAGATGTCGTCGATCATGCTATCAAGCGGCACTTACACACCAATAACCTGTTCACTAATGTTCAGTTTGGGTTTTACAGGGTCACTCAGCTCCAGATCTTCATTGCAGCCTTGTTCAAAACGTGTGCAAAAGAGCTGAATTCCAAAGGTGAAGGGAGAGTGACTTCCCTTGACATTATGACAGCATTAGCACAAGAAGTCTTAACAAAATTGAAATCAATGGGATTAAAGCAAAATACTGCGGATGTTGGAAATGTGAAATTAAAACAGAAAGTGCTGGAAAAACCCAGCAGGTCTGGCAGCATCTGTGGAGAGAGGAACAGAGTTAACTTTTTGACTCCAAATGAGAGTCATACGGACTCAAAACGTTAACATTGTTTCTCTCTCCACAGAGACTGCCAGACCTGCTGCGTTTATCCAGCATTTGAAATCACTGGGAATTAGGGGCAGGAGGATGTGGGAGTTCTCCGTTGGTTGGAGTAATAACTAACACATTAGAAGATGGTTGTGGTTGTTGGAGGTCAATCTTCTCAGCATCACTGCAGGAGTTCCTGGGGGTAGTGCCCTCGACCAAATCATCTTCATCAATGCCCTTTCCTCCAACAAAAAAACTGAAATCAAGATGCTTACTGATGGTTGCCCAGTGTTTAGTAACATTCTCAATTCCTCAGATCCTGAAATAGTTTATACCTGAATGCAGCATGACCTGTACAACATTCAGGCTTGAATTTTTAAGTGGGAAGTAACATTTGCATCACACAAGTGCAAGGTAATGATCATCTTCAACTGGATAGAATCTAATGTTGTGATCCCCATTGAGACTAATAACCTAAAAGAATAATCTTACCGAACAATCCCCAAAAATGATGCCAAGACGTCAACAATCAAACAATTACGTCAACAATCAAACCAAAATGAGCATAAATTAAACAAAAATTCACAGGAAAAGTGTATTCAATAGAAACTATAAATCCTTTCTTTGGCAATCACTCGCTAACGGGTATCACTGTCCAGTTGTTTGTTTTCCTAACTTGTTTCTGTTTCCTGAGCAGCCTGAATTCACAGTGTGATTTTTCAGAAGTTTGACTGGCACCAGTGATTAGTGGGTACTGCAGAGATATGTGCTAGGATCTTAACTGTTCACTTTATATATTAATGGGGCCAAATGGCCTCCTCCTGCTTCTATTTTCTATGTATGATACAAAGCAGACGCACAAGTATCAAAACAAAAGTAAAGCCACAGAACTTAGAGACAGCTCTATCAAAAGGTCTAGCCCTTCGTTTTTCTTTTCCAATTCTAATGGAACTTGCTTGCATTTTTAGTGATTTTATTAAATCTTCCAAGTTCTAGCACTTGCAATGTTTTACTTTTATTTATGAGACAACCAGTGGAGAGATTTCCCCTGATTTCCATTGACCTTTTTCCTCGAGCACATTGATGCCACTCATTTCGATGCTGTCCTGATATCAAATAAAGTCACCCTAACCTTACCTGTGGAATTCAGGTGCTTTGTCTATCTTTGAACCAGGTCTCTAATGACACTTGAGAAAACTCATCATTTGTTTATTTATTTTATAATTGCATTCAGTTTCAAGTATGTTCACCGTTAATTGTTTTGCTTGCTGTTCCTATATTGACACAATCGTGTCGATGTTAAAATTCTTGGGCTTAAGAAAAAATAGAAGGGACACTCAGGATTTTGGATTATGTATTCATCCACATCTCCAACCCTTTTAACTTTACCTCCACCTTCTTCTTCAGGGAAATGGCATTGTGTGACAATGGTGAGGAACCAGATATAGCTGACCTCTCAATATGCAGTTTGACCTGCCCTTCAGCTTGTTCAAATTGTTGAATACTGGAGAGAATTCACTGCAAATACAACCTTCCATTGCTGCTTTATTGATGCTGCACCCTGCTGAAAGGAGACTAATGAATCGTAGTGCTCGGGCAGCGATTTCTCTTCACAGCTAGCTCAGCGGACACAGATTTTGTGCAAGACTTTATGTGAGCAAAAAATGTAAGACGCACTTGATTAGGTTTTTTAAAACCAGATGCAAGCATACGGATCTGTGTATGGTGAAACGTCACTTGAGAATCAGAACTAGTGACATTGAACATCAATAACTCTTGATGGATATCCTAGGTCAACAATAGGATTGGTAGATCTTGAAAATATGTTTGTTCACTGCTGCTGTTTGAATTGATGGCATTTTCTTTTATTATTTCATGAGATGTGAAGATTTTTGGAGAGGCCAATGTTTATTTTCCATCCGTGATTGCCCGTTTGAATATTGTGGTGAGCTACCTGTCATAATATCCACTCATGTATATAATGAGATGCAGACAGGTAGTGATTGACACACAGGATAACCAATGAACACACAAGACACATAACAACCAATCACCAGACAGGACACCACCACTATAAAGCACACAGGGCATTAAGACTCTCTCTCTGTCTCTCTACAGGACACAGCTACTGAGATAGTAAGAGTGCACAAGCCAGTGAGCACTATCACCACGAGGTAGAGAGTTAGTCTGGTCAAGCCAGTAGGAGGTTATCAGTTAGATTGATAGAGTATCAACTCACAGCAGACTATGTACAGCAATCAGGAAGTTCAATAAAACAGTGTTGGACCATCTCCTGTGACAGAAGCCTGTTTCTAGTTTCACTGCATCCAGTTGCAGTCAATGTTGAAACAACTTACTTAACACATCATGGTACCAGAGGGCTATTAATCCTAACGAACCTACCTCGAGTGCATCTGCAACGACCAGCAAGCAGCCATCCAGCGGCATGGAAAACATCCAGCCTCCTTCCCAATTCCGGATCTCCAGGAACCTCGGTGCCAACTGGAAAGTCTTCAAACAAAAGTTCCTCCTGTACATCGAGGTCTCCGACCACGAGGCAGCATCGGATGCCAGAAAGATTGCGCTGTTCCTGTCGACTGTGGGGGATCACGCCATCCACATCTATAACTCGCTTATGTTTGCCGATGGTGAAGACAAGGCAAAGTTCAAGACAGTTCTGCTGAAATTCGACAGCCACTGCGACATTGAGGTGAATGAGAGCTTTGAACGGTACATCTTCCAACAGAGGCTTCAGGATAAGGATGAACCTTTTCAGTCCTTCTTGACCCATCTCCGCATCCTAGCGCAGTCATGTAATTATGACTCGACGACTGATTCCATGATCCGGGATCAGATCATTTTCGGGGTCCAGCCCGACTCCCTGCAGGAGCAGCTCCTCAAAAATCAAACAGTTGACCCTCTCCGTCGCCATCGAAACGTGCGTTGTCCATGAGCATGCCAGTAATCGCTACTCCTGCATCAGGGTGGCAGAATCTGCGAAACTGGCCTCCCATGAGTCAGAAAGGGTGCAGGCCATAGTGAAAATGCACGGCCTGAGCATCGAGGAGAGTGGCCGTTTTGCGCGCATTTCTCGGGTCCCCACGCATGCGCGCCACGACCGGGTGGACGATGAGGCCGAAGACCCTGAGGCGCATGTGCGAACGTCGGCCGACCGCACTGCGCAAGCGCGATGGCGCACAGAACGTGCTGACGTCAGCGCATGACGTGTCCGAATTGTGGCTCTGCCCATTTAAAGCGGCAATGTCCAGCCAAAGGCAGGCGATGTCTACAGTGTTGAAGCCTGGCCACTACGCGGCCTTCTGCAGGTCCGCTCCACCGAACAGCAGCCAGCGATCCCAGCTGCAGCGCATTCGTGTCCACTGCGTACAACAAGGCACGCAGGATTCAGATCCAGACAGCCCAACGGATCCCGATGCTGACTGCCTCGAGTGTCCATATCGGGTGGGCATCATCACCACATGCGAGTTGTCCTCTACCGTGCCTGCCAACCACCTTTCAACCCTGAGTGTGAATCCTGACGACGAGTGGTGTGCCGTCATCACGGTCAACCAGTCTCGCATCTGATTTAAATTGGACACTGGCGCGTCTGCGAACCTCATATCACAGTCGGACCTCGACAGCATCCAACACCAACCTAGCATTCTTCCACCAGCCTGCCAGCTCCTTGACTACAATGGTAATACCATAGCTGCCAGTGGGTCGTGTCAGCTAGGTGACTCTCACAAGGCAATCAAGGCGACGTTGAGATTCGAGATCATCCGGCCTGACAAGGCATCCCTGCTCGGTGCTCGCGCATGCAAACTCCTAAATCTGGTACAGCGAGTCCATGCCATGTCCTCGACACTGGTGATGGCCTCGCCTAATGCGAATCTCCAGGCTGAGATAGACGACATTCTCACACAATACCACAGTGTGTTTGATGGGATGGGCACGCTCCCATATCGCTACAAGATATTGCTCAAGCCGAATGCCACCCCAGTCATCCATGCACCACGCCGGGTGCCAGCTCCCCTCAAGGATCGTCTGAAAACGCAGCTACGAGAGCTCCAAGACCAGGGCATCATCTCAAAGGTCACGGAGCCCACAGACTGGTCAGCTCCATGGTCTGCGTCAAGAAACCCTCTGGCGAACTCCGCATTTGCATTGATCCCAAAGACCTGAATCGCAATATCATGCGAGAGCATTACCCGATCCCGAAGCATGAAGAATTGACCTGTGAGATGACTCACGCCAAATTCTTTACCAAGCTGGACCCCTCCCGTGGCTTCTGGCAAATTCAGCTGGATGAGTCCAGTCGGAAGCTGTGCACTTTTAACACTCCGTTCGGCAGGTATTTCTACAACCAGCCTTTTGGTATCATATCAGCTTCCGAAGTATTTCATCGCATAATGGAGCAAATGATGGAGGGCATCGAGGGGTGCGAATCTATGTGGATGACGTGATCATCTGGTCCACGACGCCCGAGGATCACATTGCTCGCCTCAAACAGGTTTTCCAGAGGATTCATGAAAATGGCCTCCAGTTCAACAGGGCCAAATGCTTGTTTGGGCGGTCCGCTATCAAGTGTTTAGGTGACCACATTTCAAAGCAAGGTGTGCAACCTGACGCCGACAAGGTGCTGGCAATCAATGCCATGAAGACACCAGAGGACAAAAAGGCGGTCCTCCGCTTCCTCGGGATGGTAAATTTTCTCGGAAAATTCATTCCCAACATGGCATCCCACACCACGGCCCTCCAGCATCTCCTTAAAAAGTCGACAGTGTTGCAGTGGCTTCCCGCACATCAAGCGGAGTGGCTTGAGCTGAAGGCGAAGCTCACCACAGCCCCAGTACTGCCGTTCTTTGACCCAACCAAGGATATCAAGATAGCCACAGACGCAAGCCAGGACAGCATTGGGGCGGTGCTCCGCCAGCGAGACGATCCCTCGTCCTGGGCTCCAGTGGCATATGCCTTCAGGGCCATGACTCCGACCGAACAACGGTATGCCCAGATCGAAAAGGAGTGTCTGGTTCTCCTGACAGGAATAGTCAAGTTTCATGACTACGTATACGGCCTGCCGAAGTTCACGGTGGAAACAGACCACAGGCCTTTAGTCCACATAATCCAGAAGGATTTAAATGACATGACACCTCGGCTGCAGCGAATTCTTCTTTGTCTCCGCCGATATGACTTCGAACTCATCAACACAGTGGGCAAGGAGCTGATCGTCGCGGATGCCCTATCCCGATCCATCACCATGCCGTGTGAACTGGGCGACTTCATTCGCCACATCGAGGCACAGGTGCAGTTGTGTGCCAGCAACCTCCCAGCCACTGATGAACGAGTTGTCCAGATACCTGAAGAAACTACCAAAGATCCTCGACTGCAGCACGTGATGCAACACCTTGCCCATGGCTGGCAAAAGGTTCAGTGCCCCCAGTTCTTCAACATTAAGGATGAGTTAACGGTTTCGAGGTGATCCTTCTTAAACTAGATAGAATCGTCATTCCCCAAAGCATGCAAGCCATGGTGCTCAGACAGATCCAAGAGGGTCACCTTGGAGTCGAAAAGTGTCGACGCAGAGCTCGGCAGGCAGTCTACTGGCCTGGCATCAGCCAGGACATTGCCAACACGGTCCTCAACTGCACAACATGCCAGAAGTTTCAACCAGTTCAGCCCAAAGAAACACTGCAACAGCACAAGATTATGACTTCTCCGTGGTCCAAGGTGGGGATAGATCTCTTTCACGCAAATGGGCGTGTTTACGTGCTCTTGGTCGACTACTTCTCCAGCTACCCGGAAGGTGGTGAATCAGTCGGACCTCACGTCCAAGTCAGTGATTAAAGCCTGCAAAGAGACCTTTGCCAGGCACGGCATACCACTCACAGTAATGAGTGACAACAGCCCATGTTTCTACAGAGTGGTCCGACTTTGCACGATGCTACCACTTCAGTCATAGATTATCATAGATTATCATAGAATTTACAGTGCTGAAGGAGGCCATTCGGCCCATTGAGTCTGCACCGACTCTTGGAAAGAGCACCCTACCCAAGGTCAACACCTCCACCCTATCCCCATAACCCAGTAACCCCACCCAACAGTAAGGGCAATTTTGGACACTAAGGGCAATTTATCATGGCCAATTCACCTAACCTGCACATCTTTGGACTGTGGGAGGAAACCGCAGTACCCGGAGGAAACCCACGCGCACACGGGGAGGACGTGCAGACTCCACACAGACAGTGACCCAAACCGGAATCGAACCTGGGACCCTGGAGCTGTGAAGCAATTGTGCTATCCACAATGCTACCATGCTGCCCCTGGACTGGATGTCACATCACATCCATTCCCCATTATCCGCAATCAAACGGGAAGGCCGAAAAAGGGGTCCATATTGTCAAGCGGTTGCTGTGCAAGGCTGCAGACTCAGCCTCGGATTTCAACCTGGTGCTGTTGGCATACAGGACAACCCCTCTGTCGACTGGTTTGTCTCCGGCACAGCTGCTCATGAACCGCAACCTGAGGACGACTGTTCCAGCCATCCATGTTTCAGATCTTGATCGCCTCACGGTGCTGCAGGAAGTGCAGCCATCCAGGGACCAGCAGCAGATCACGTATGATGCTCATGCCAAGGATCTACCTGCGCTGGCTCCAGACGATATTGTTCGCGTCCAGTTGCCTGAGGGAGGTTGGTCAGCCCCAGCTATTGTCATCAGGCAGGCTGCCCCCAGGTCCTTCGTTGTCCAAACGGCTGATGGCTCCATTCTACGGCGCAACAGGAGGGCGCTACGAAAAATTCCCTGCCCATTGCCTGGCCGCACTTCTCCGTATGTCACCATGCCTCCTCCGGACATCTCGCAACATGAGGCCACCGATCTGGCAGCAATCACGCCTCTCCATGAGGCCACCAACATGGCAGCAATCCCGCCTGTCCCAGTGCCGCCCCCCACCCCCCCCTCCACCTCTGAGGCGATCGACAAGAATTTGTTGCCTGCCACAAAGACTGAATCTATAGACTTAAATCTTGTAAATATTGTTCAGTTTGCTCTGTATCTGCACGATAGACACCTTCCCATGTACATATGTTCCTTCACTCACCACTTGTATATAATCATGCATGTATATATATCGCCACGTTCCAAAATTTACTTTAAAAACGGAAGATGTCATAATATCCACTCACGTATATAATGAGATGTAGACAGGCAGTGATTGACACACAGGATAATCAATGAACACACACGACACAGAACAACCAATCACCAGACAGGACACCACCACTATAAAGCACACAGGGCATTAAAACTCTCCCTCTCTCTACAGGACACAGCTACTGAGATAGTAAGAGTGCACAAGCCAGTGAGCACTATCACCATGAGGTAGAGAGTTAGTCTGGTCAAGCCAGTAGGAGGTTATCAGTTAGACTGATAGAGTGTCAACTCATAGCAGACTATGTACAGCAATCAGGAGGGCTTATTAAAACAGTGTTGGACCATCTCCTGTGTCAGAAGCCTGTTTCTAGTTTCATTGCATCCAGTTGCAGTCAACATTGAACCAACGTACTTAACACATCACTACCTTCTTGAACATTCTGGTGGGATAGCTACACCCACAATGCTGTTAGGGAGGACATTTCAGATTTTGACCCAATGACAGTGAAGAAAAGGAGATATATTTCCAAGACAGGAGAGTTTCCAGTGAACTTGAGGGTAGTCATCTTGCCACGCGCCTGCAGCCTTGTTCTTCTATGCGATAGAGACCATGCTTGCAAGGTTGTTCTGATGTAATGGATAAATGTGTTACCATCTCCAGAGCTGCACATAGTAGATTCTGTTTCAGTAACGAGCTGAACATTGTACTGAGTTGACTGCCTATATTGTTGTGGATATACACTTGGACCACTAATTTTTATTGGGTGTTTATTTGGGCATCTATGGTTGGATGAATAACAGCACCGGGAGAAGTGATTTTATTTCCCTTGCGCATCATGTTCTTTGCTCTTTGCAGGTCAATCAGCAGCATGGGGATAATTTCTACTGTGAGCTCATCCATGGTTTACTCTTTCTCCAGGTCTCAACTGTCCAACATTTTAGATGAACATCCTTATATAATCTGTGCTATGATTTAATCAGTTACAGTGAAATTACATGTTGCTGCTTACGATGAAAGTAAAAAAGGATCTACTGATTCATTCTTTAGTTGTTTAATCCATTAAATCCGACTGATTTCATTTTTCTTTTTTCATTTTCTTTTTCTTGAGTGCGAGGGCTTTCTCCGGCCTGTCATGGTCTGTACAATTCCCAGTAACAGACAATGTATGGAATGCATCTCGCACATATTCCCTCTTATGACCCAAAACAGGACTCTCGCTTAATGTTATCGCATATTCAAATTTATTCATCAACTCTCTCACGTTTGAGAGACTGATGTAAGGTAATTGTGCACATTGAATTGGATCAAAGAAGGCAAAACAGAAGCAATATTACCAGCAGAATGACGTTGTTACTCAAATGGATATAGATAAATAGGATACACCAGGTGCCCATTTATTGATAGATTCCAGATATACACAGAACAAAGACCAAGTAGTGCTTGATTAACCTACAGCATTAAATTAGTCATATCTGTATCTCCTGAGCCCATCTTTAATTCCCCCCAAATTGTCTGTAGACCTTTAAATAATATTCTTGAACCATCTTCATGGCTAAAATGTCTTGGTTGTCTTTATTGCACCATATATTTTCAGGAATAGCCTTTTGGGATAATTATCCAGGATTGTCCTTTTAACCTTGTCCACTGGAGCTACATATTAGAAATTCAGCTGTGCGTTGTACACGATTTTTCAACCTGTTACACTCTCTGAATATGTAGCACTAGATTTGTCCAAGTCGGTGCTACCTTCTCAGGAAGCTGTGAGGAAACCTTCATTTCCACAACATCTTATAATGATTATAGCACAGGAAGAGATAATTCGGCCCACCGAGTCTATGCTGGCTTTCTGTGAGAGCAAATCAGCTAGACCCGACCTTTCTCCAATGCCCTGCAATATTTTTATCTTCAGGTGTTTATCCAATGCTCTTTTGAAAGCCACAATTGAATCTTTCAGGTGATGCATTCCAGTTCCTAACCACTCACTGTACATGTTCCTCATGTCGAGCTTAGTTCTTTTGCCAGTCATCTTACATCTGTGCCTTCTCAATGACCCCCTCTTCAATCAACTTCTCGAACATCCTTGAAACATAGCCCATGGCATTCGTTCCCTCCACAATCTCCGACATACCTACGATTCGCAAATTCTGCTGCCTGGACTGCTTCTCCTGGTCGTCCACCCTAGTCCTCAGCACCTCGCAGGCCTCCCCCAGCATTGCAATCTCTGCCTCCAATGATACGATCCAGTCACTATGGTCGCACACTGCCCATTCCACCTCTTGGATCGCCACACCTTGCGGTCCCAGACGCTTCTCCACCCGACCCAAAGTCCCACGAAGAGGGCCTACTGCTCCCTCAATCGTCCTAGACCGCTCCCCCTGCATCTCCCTTGCTGTTGCCGAAACATCCCCTTGATAAAGTCCATCAACTGCTTCACAGGTAGTGTGACAGATGGCCTTTCCCCCTCCACCATTTTCTACATTGGTGCTGCACCACGCGTGTCCTCCATCTCCTGAGCCAGGGCTTTTACCGACTTTTGCCGGGTGTGATACCCTGCCGACATTCCACTCTGGGGAAGAAACCAACTCCCTCTACTCACTTTCCATCTTTTGCCCAAAACTGACCCATTAACTAGGTAGAAAGGGCCAAAAGCAGAGCCACCTTGTGTGCGACCAATCAGTTCATTGCCACCACCAGAAGTCCCACACCCTTACTCTTACTACTCTTTTACCATTTATAGGCTTATATAATGCTTTTGGATTCCTTTTTATGCTAGCCGGGATTTCCTTGTAATTTCTCTTTGCCTTTCGTTTCCTTTTTCACCCTCTGAATTTTCTATATTTAGCCAGGTTCTGATTAATGTTATCAACTTGACATCTGCTATATGCCCCCTTTCTCTGATTCATCTTACTCTCTATCTCTTCCATTATGTAGGAAAATCTGGTTGTCCTACTTTCTGCCTTGTGAGAATGTACCACGACTGTACCTGAACTATCTCCTCTTTAATGGCAGCACATTATTCAGTTACGGTTTTGCCAGGTAATCTTTCATTCCAATTTGCCATTCCAATCCGTTCTCATCCGACTGAAATTGGTCCTTCTTCAATTAATAACTCCAGCAAATCCTCCTTCCTCATTAGACAGGAATCATACTGATCAAAACAATTCTTCTTCTGACATTTCAGAATTTCCCCCCCCTCTCTGCCCTTTACACTATTACTATCCCAATCTATATTAGGATAATTAAAACTACAGGGCAGCATGGTGGCGCAGTGGTAGCACTGCAGTCTCACGGCGCCGAGGTCTCAGGTTCGATCCTGGCTCTGGGTCACTGTCCGTGTGGAGTTTGCACATTCTCCCTGTGTTTGCGTGGGTTTCGCCCCCACAACCCAAAGATGTGCAAGGATTGAACATGCTAAATTGCCCCTTAATTGGAAAAAACGAATTGGGTACTCTAAATTTATTTTAAAAAAGGATAATTAAAACTATGCCACATTTTTTACACCTTTGTTAATTCCCTTCAAACTTGCTTCTCCGCATTTTTACCACTAGGTTGTGGTCTATACTTCTCGCAATTGCACCTTTGTTGTTTCTTAATTCTAAAGCAAATGGATTCTGTTGTTGACCACTCCACAACATTCACTCTCCAGCACTGCAATCAGTACTGCCAACCTTCCTCCTTTTTTCTGAAATACCTTGACCAGAATTCTCCACTCATTGTGATTCTCTTCTCCCGCTGACAGCGAATTCCAACCAGCGGGGTTCCGTGGCAGTGTGTGGTGGTTACAATGCGAAATCCCATTGACAGGTGGCAGGAAGGTAGAATCATGCTGCCAGTGAACGGCGCCCCGCCGAGAAACACGTGGCTGGGAGACCGGAGAATCCCGCCTCTTGTACCCTGGAATGTTTAGTACCCTGTCCAGCTCATTTTTGAAACGGATGTCCATTATCTCCACAACACCCATGTGGCTGTCTGCACAAGCAACTCACCAGCATTATGCACCACACCATGCATTTACACACACACACTGTAAACATAAATTTAGACCTTATTGCATTGTCTGATGGAAATGAGGCAATGACAAGTGAGGACCTTGAGATGATTGTTATCACTAAGGAGGTAGTGATGGGCAAGCTAATGGGGCTAAAGGTAGACAGGTCTCCTGGCCCTGATGGAATGCATCCCAGAGTTCTAAAAGAGATGGCTAGGGAAATTGCAAATGCACTAGTGATAATTTACCAAAATTCACTAGACTCTGGGGTGGTCCCAGTGGATTGGAAATGAGCAAACATGACACCACTGTTTAAAAAGTGAGGTAGGCAGAAAGCAGGTAATTATAGGCCAGTTAGCTTACCTTTGGTAGTAGGGAAGATGCTGGAATCTATCATCAAGGAAAAAATTGCGAGGCACCTGGATGGAAATTGTCCCATTGGACAGACGCAGCATGGGTTCATAAAGGGCAGGTCATGCCTCACTAATTTAGTGGAATTTTTTGAGGACATTACCAGTGCGGTAGATAATGGGTAGCCAATGGATGTGGTATATCTGGATTTCCAGAAAGCCTTTGACAAGGCGCCACACAAAAGGTTGCTGCATAAGATAAAGATGCATGGCATTAAGGGTAAAGTAGTATCATGGATAGAGGATTGGTTAATTAATAGAAAGCAAAGAGTGGGGATTAATGGGTGTTTCTCTGATTGGCAATCAATAGCAAGTGGTGTCCCTCAGGGATCAGTGTCAGGCCCACAATTGTTCACAATTTACATAGATGATTTGGAGTTGGGGACCTAGGGCAATGTGTCCACGTTTGCAGACGACACTAAGATGAGTGGTAAAGCAAAAAGTGCAGAGGATACTGGAAGTCTGCAGAGGGATTTGGATAGACTAAGTGAATGGGCTAGGGTCTGGCAGATGGAATACAATGTTGACAAATGTGAGGTTATCCATTTTGGTAGGAATAACAGCAAAAGGGATTATTATTTAAATGATAAAATATTAAAACATGCTGCTGTGCAGAGAGACCTGGGTGTGCTAGTGCATGAGTCGCAAAAAGTTGGTTTACAGGTGCAACAGGTGATTAAGAAGGCGAATGGAATTTTGTCCTTCATTGCGAGAGAGATGGAGTTTAAGACTAGGGAGGTTATGCTGCAATTGTATAAGGTGTTAGTGAGGCCACACTAGGAGTATTGTATTGAGTTTTGGTCTCCTTACCTGAGAAAGGCGTACTGGCACTGGAGGGCATGCAGAGGAGATTCACTAGGTTAATCCCAGAGCTGAAGGGGTTGGATTACGAGGAGAGGTTGAGTACACTGGGGCTGCACTCTTTGGAATTTAGAAGGATGAGGGGGGATCTTATAGAAACATATAAAATTATGAAGGGATTAGATAGGATAGATGCGGGCAGGTTGTTTCCACTGGCGGGTGAAAGCAGAACTAGGGGGCATAGCCTCAAAATAAGGGAAGTAGATTTAGGACTGAGTTTAGGAGGATCTTCTTCCCCCAATGGGTTGTGAATCTATGGAATTCCTTGCCCAGTGAAGCAGTTGTGGCTCCTTCATTAAATGTTTTTAAGATAAAGTTAGATAGTTTTTTGAAGAATGAAGGGATTAAGGGTTATGGTGTTCAGGCCGGAAAGTGGAGCTGAGTCCACAAAAGATCAGCCATGATCTCATTGAATGGTGGAGCAGGCTCGAGGGGCCAGGTGGCCTACTCCTGCTCCTAGTTCTTACGTTCTTATGTCTCTTACTCTCACCCCACCTTAAACTGTACTACAGGCAAAACCCGTTTTTATGTAGTACCATTTTTACGGAAATGCCGGTTTTACGGAATCAAAGTGATTGGGTTGTAAACTGACAGTTGCCGCTGGCTGGTCCCCTCAACCAAGTGGAATCACTTCAATGCACACATCCCTGTTCAATAAGTTGTGGAGGAAAGCAAAAAGAGTGGATTTTTAAGTCGCATCTTTACATTTACCAGGAGTGAATCCCTGAAGGAAGTTTTCTATACGTACAGGCAGATCTCTGAGGTGAGAGTGACGAAAGACAAAGATGCGACAAATTGGCCAATTATAATCTAGCTGGGGAAACACGAGGCTGGGAAATTAACAGATCTCCATCTCTCCCCTAAACAAATAGAAATACAACCTGTAACCGCCTCCTGACGTTTTCTCGGTGCGGTCCACCCGGACCTGCCGCCTTTCGAGGGATTTTCCGTTCATCACCTCCAGTGCATCCCTGGCATCCTGTGGGTTTTCAAAAGTGTTGAAGCTGAAACTGCAGCTATGGCTCTCGACAATACGACCCTGGGGGAGATGGCTATTCCCGGGACTGGGGAGAACAGCAGCTATGGAGGATGCATCTCCTACAACCAGTGAGATTGAGCCTTTATCTTGTTCTCAGATCCAACCTCCTCCCTTTCAGTTACAGATACTTTCTTTTTTCATTGCTGAGGGTACATATGGAGATCTGTTGATTTCCCAGGCTCGTGTTTCCCCAGCTAGATTATAATTGGATAATTTGTCCCCGTCTATGTACCAGAGTGAGAGGTTGGCGACTGCTCATCCATCCAGGGTAAATAATACCCTGACGCCCGGACGCATTCCGTAACAATGGGATTCACCTGTACTTCTTACTCTAGTGCTGTCACTCCCAATCTTTTGTGCGCCTTGTTTCTGCTTTCTATTACCACATTCTGGTTCCCACCCCTCTGCCAAGTTAGCTTAAACCTTCCCCAACAGCAAAAGCAAATCACCCCATGACGACTTTGGTCCCAGCTCTGTTGAGGTGTAACCTACCCGGGCCTGTATAGGTTCCACCTTCTCTCGAACCAGCTCTGTTGTCCCAGCTATCTAAAGCCCTTGCTCCTCCATGATTTGTCCAGCCACTCATCCATTTGCACTGTCCACCTATTTATATAATCAATTGTGGAACTGGGAGGAATCCACAAATTATCAGCTATTCACCAATCAGCTCTTCCTATTATGCTAATGTAACTTTATTTCATAGGTGGGTTAACTTTAATATTTTTTACTTAACTCTTATTATCTAATGAAAGATTAGGAATCCTTTAATGTTACTATCCCTCTTTCTTTAATTTCAACTTTATCCCCTTGATCTGATTAAATGAACAATGTAATTATATGATTAGTGATACAGTATCCAATTATAAATTATAATAAGTTAAAGTGTATGTATTTTATAATGCTTAGCTTTTATACTAATCAATTGATTTAGCTTACTATATAGGCTGATTGAATTATATTAAATGTTTGATTGTAGATTTTACCTCTTGCGCCTTCCGGTGCAGTGATGTCACTCTGATTTCTTCCTGCAGTGCCTTTCACAGACTTAGCTTCAGTTTTTCCTCCTCATCCTGCAATGCTGTCAGCCTCACTCTTTATACCACTCCCCTCATGACCTCTGTGGCCACTTGATACTCAGCCTTGTTCTCTTGTACCACTCCACTCTGCCCTCTGGCAATCTAAGGCAAACTTTCAAAGAGGTTCCTGTGCATTTTAAAATCAACCTCCAGAACTTCACGATGCCTCTGCGTTACCCCATTACACTAGCTGATCAAAGATATAATGAGTTGCAGGTATCCACAAGAGCAGTCACTGAGTAAACTATTGGCCTTCTGAACCAATATTTTTGCTCTATCCATCTGCTTCTAAACTCACTTGTGGCACGGGTAGAAATTCAGAGATTATCAGTCACTCAGCTGCTTTTATTGTGCCAGTATCACTTAATTTTATAGGTAGGTTAACTTAAATATTTGTATTTAACTTAGGAGTTTTTAAATTATACTATCCCTCTTTATTTAATTTCAACTTTATCATCTTGATCTGATTAAGTAAATAGTGTAATTATACGGTTAGTCATACAGTATACAATTACAAAATATGATAGATCTGAAAACAACTTCAATATAGCTTGGTTAATATTTCAAAGAAGCTGCAGGCTTCACAACTTAGCCTCAGGGAGGACACAGCCAAGGAAGGCACCACACGGCATCAAGAGGACCAGCATGAACAGCAGGAAAAACTCAAAGAGGTTGCATGTGAAACTGAAATTAATTTAAGAAGATAATTTTTAGAGACTGTGTTCAAATTTTGAAAAAATGGCCATTGCATTAACAGCATTGTTTATATTTCATACACCACTAAATCAGATTTCACCTACAGTATTCCCTCAGCTATTTATGTATTTTTATTATTCTTTCATGGATGTCAGAGTTGCTGGAAAAGGCAGCATTTGTCACTCATTCCTCCTTGCCCTTAAGAAAGTGGTGGTGAACCACCTTCTTGAATCATTGAGGTCCATCTGGTGCAAGTATACTCACAGTGCTGTGAGAGAGGGAGTTCCAGAATATTAGCCCAGCAACAGTGAAGGTACAGCGATTTATTTCCAAGTCAGGATGGTGTGTGGCTTGGAGGAGAACTTCAGGTAGTTGTTAAAAGCAAATTACTGTGGCTGCTGAAATCTGAAACAAAAGAGAAAATGCTGGAAAATCTCAGCAGGTCTGGCAGCATCTGTAGGGAGAGGAAAGAGCTAACGTTTCGAGTCCAGATGACTCTTTGTCAAAGCTAACAGACAGAGAAAGTGGAAATATTTATACTGTGGAGTGAGAATGAAAGATGAGTCATAGCCACAGAAACCCAGGGAAACGGGGTGCTAATAGCCACATAAACCACGGGGAAAGAGTGCTCATGGCAGTCCCCAGAGAGAGCAAAAGGTGTGAAAGGTCAAACAGCAGAGAAACTAACATCAGAGGGTAAACTGACAGATATAGATGTGGGGGGAGGGGAAGGGGTGGAGCAAAGGGGAGAAAGGGTAAGGAATGGTGGATAAGATGGGGGGGGGTTAAATATATATAAAGAAAGACAAGAGAGAAAGAAATTGTAACAGAGTGATTAACACAATACCCTGCACCCATGCCCACATGTCTGTCCTTGGCCTGCTGCAATGTTCCCGTGAACCTCAACGCAAACTGGAGGAACAACATCTCATATTCCGGTTAGGCAAGCTACAGCCTTCCGGTCTCAACATTGAGTTCAACAACTTCAGATGATTAACTCAACCCCACCTCAAACCATTTGTTTTCATCCCATTTCATTTTAACTGTCTTTTACCATTTCTTTCTCTCTTAATTTCAACTAATACAATTAACATCTGAGGAGTTGTGATTGGTGTTGACTATTGCAATCGCCAGTGAACATACCCACTTCTAACCATATGATAGAGGGAAGGTCATTGATGAAGGTGGTTGGGCCCAGGACACTCTCCTGAGGAACTCCTGCAGCGATGTCCTGGGACTAAGGTGATTGAACTCCAACAACTGCAACCATCTACTTTTTTGCTCGGTACAACTTCACCATTGGAGAGTTTTCCTCATGATTTCCATTGACTTCAACTTTTCACGGGTTCCTTGATGCCTTGCTGCCAAGGGTAGTCACTTTCATCTTGCCTCTTGAGTTCAGCTCTTTTGTCCATGTTTAGACCTGGGTTACAATGAGGTCAGGAGTCTGGTGCGAAATTCTCCGGTATCGGCGCGATGTCCGCTGACCGGCGCCAAAAGTGGCGCAAATCAGTCGGGCATCACGCCGCCCCAAAGGTGCGGAATCCTCCGCATCGTGGGGGGCCGAGCCCTAACCTTGAGGGGCTAGGCCCCACCGGACTGATTTCCGCCCCGCCAGCTGGCGGAAAAGGCCTTTGGTGCCCCGCCAGCTGGCGCGGAAATGACATTGCCGGGCGGCGCATGCGCGGGAGCGTTAGCGGCCTCTCACGGCATCCCCGCGCATGCGCTGTGGAGGGAGTCTCTTCCACCTCCGCCATGGTGGAGACCGTGGCGAAGGCGGAAGGAAAAGAGTGCCCCCACGGCACAGGCCCGCCCGCGGATCGGTGGGCCCCGATCGCGGGCCATGCCACCGTGGGGGCACCCCCCGGGGCCAGATCACCCCGCCCCCCCCCCCCCAGGACCCCGGAGCCCGCCCGCGCCGCCTTGTCCCGCTGGTAAGAGAGGTGGTTTAACCCACGCCGGCGGGACAGGCATCCTAGCAGCGGGACTTCGGCCCATCTGGGCCAGAGAATGGGGGGGGGGGGGGCCTGCCAACCGGTGCGGCGCGATTCCCGCCTCCGCCGAATCTCCGGTGCTGGAGAATTCGGCAACCGGCGGGGGCGGGATTCACGCCAGCCCCCGGCGATTCTCCGACCCGGCAGGGGGTCGGAGAATCTCGCCCCTGATATCTGTGACAGAAACCCAAACCGAACATTGGTGAGAAGGTTATTGCTGTGTAGTGCAACTTGATTGCACTGTTGATGATACCTTCTGTCCCTTTGCTGATGATCAAGAGGGGGCTGAATGAGCGGTAATTGACCAGAATGAATTTGTCATAATTTTTGTGGAACGGCATAACGGGACAATTTTCCACATTGACTGGTATATGCCAACGTTATAGCTGTACTGGAATGGTTTGACTGGTGGCAAAGTTCATTCCACAGCACAGGTCTTCAGGATTAGTTGGATTCATACCTAGCACAGAGTAAGATGGTTATGGTTGTTGGAGGTCAATCATCTCAGACTCGGGACATCACTGCAGGAGTTCCTCTGGGTAGTCTCCGAAGCCCAATCACCTTCAGCTGGTTCATTAATGACTTTCCCTCCATCGTGAGGTCAGAATCATAGAATTTACTGTGCAGAAGGAGGCTATTTGGCCTATCGAGTCTGCACCGGCCCTTACAAAGAGCACCCTACTCAAGCCCACGTCTCTACCTTCTCCCTGTAACCCAGTAACCCCCATTTAACCTTTTTTTGGACATTAATGACAATTTAGCATGGACGATCCACCTAACCCGCACATCTTTGAACTGTGGGAGGAAACCGGAGCACCCGGAGGAA
Source organism: Scyliorhinus torazame (assembly GCF_047496885.1). Taxonomy (NCBI): domain Eukaryota; kingdom Metazoa; phylum Chordata; class Chondrichthyes; order Carcharhiniformes; family Scyliorhinidae; genus Scyliorhinus; species Scyliorhinus torazame. The sequence continues at coordinate 34,402,959 of NC_092723.1, forward strand.
ACCCACGCAGACATGGGTTGAACATGCAGATTCCGCACAGATAGTGACCCAGGCCAGGAATCGAACCTGGGACCCTGGAGCTGTGAAGTAACTGTGCTAACCACTATGCTACCGTGCTGTGGGGATGTTTGCAGATGACTGTGTAATGTTCAGCACCATTCACAACTCCTCAGATACTGAATAAGTAATGTCCAATTGCAGAAAGACCTGGATAACATTTTGGTTTGGGCTAATGCTAAGTAAAATGGGGTGACATTCATACTAAGATTGATATTAATACATAGATTAATAGCTTTAGAATAGACAATTGTGGTTATGCAAGCTCTTTCCAGGAATGATGGGAAATATAGCCAACACTGTAGGCATATGTAGCCAGCACAATGGGAGTCTACTGCAAATTACAAGCCATGAACCCTAATGGCCTTCACAACTTGGGTTCACAGGTGTTACGGACATAAAGAAACAGATGGGGAACTGTTAGGCCCAAGATGCTAACAAACCTCCTGATGCCAAATGCTGAGATAACAGGGAATGTCAGCAGCACAAAGTATCCCACTCATTGATTAATTTATGTGATGTATGTGCTAAAGTAACATTAGTAATTGAGGGCTATACCAAACAATGTTTTGCAATGCGAGAATCAGACTATAAAATTCACACACACTTTATTTTACTGCGAGATCCTTGGGAAAGCAACCAGTATAGTTCTGATCGCTCCAAGCATATGCTTGAATAAAAGCTTTGCTTACTGGAAACTTACAGACTTGAGTGTTTTTTTACCACAATACAAGTATCATTCATGCCACACAAGTGCCAGCCAATGACTATCTCAAACAAAAGAGAATCCAACCCATGGCATTTAATGGCGTTATCGTTGCTGAATCCCTGAGGGTTAGCACTGACCAGAAACTGAACTGGATCAGCCATATAAATACTGTGGCTGCAAGAACTGATAATTCTGTGGAGACTATCTCACCTCCTGACTCCCCAAATCCTGTCCACCATCTTCAAGGCACACGTCAGGAGTGAGATGGAATATCCTCCACTTTCCTGGATGAGTACAATTCAAACAACACTCTTGAAGCCTGATACCATCCAGGAAAATGCAGTCTGCTTGATTGGCTCCCCAGCCACCATCTCCACCATTCATTCCCACTGACGCACAGTGGCAGCAGTGTGCACCATCTCTAGGATGCACTGCAGCAACTCACCAAGGCTCCTTTGACACCAGCTTCCAAACTTGCAACCTCTCCTTCTTAGAATGACAAGGGCAGCAGATGCATGGGTACACCACCAAGGTACACACCATCTTGTTTTGGAACTATATCGGCACTGTTCCTTCACTGTGGCTGGATCAAAACTTTGGAACTCCCTTCCTAACAGCACTGTGGGTGTTTTTATGTTGCCAATTTAATGGAATACTACAATAATGTTGCTCTTTAGAGTCGCCAATATGATACTGAGGCTCTTTTTATGATATGATGTTATGTCCCAACAGCATCGCCAATACTGTGGGTGTTTCTATTTCTCTTCCTGAACCACAAGGCTTTCCCGTATATTGGTCAAATGACCACACAACTAGTTAGTAAGTTCAAAGATGGTTTATTTACATACAAGGGTTACTTCGACATGCAAGCGCAATATACTACAAGTTAAACTACACTAATCAACTACAATAACCTGTATTTAACTTCAGGCGACCGGCACTGTGCAAGTGAATAAGGCCTTTATCTTGATCACGTGGCTGGTTTGAAGAAGTGGCTCTGTCTCTGCTGGGCTCATCCGTCAGGTATTGATCGTTGGTCTTGAACTTGGCTGTCTGGTCGTTATGCTGCAGTTGGGCTGGCACAGGCCAGATTCAAAGGAGGCTGGCACAGGCCGGGTCTAAAAGAGACAGAACACATGGCTGTATCCCCTTTTATCCCTCTGGGATTTCGCGATCTATGGGACGGTCCTTAATCTTGGACCCAATAATTGGGCAGGCTTCGATCACTGCCTTCGATTTTGGCCAATAAAGGGGCAGGTGCCTTGGTGACTGGGCGGGTCCTTATCGGTCATTGACCTTGAAGTTGGGCTCTCTGAGTAAAGGGAGTGGCGCCGATCAGACTGTGGCTGTATCGGTTTCTTGAGTGCAGTCCTATTGTTCTGGGGAAATGGGCCATTAGAATGCAAATGAGCGGGGGTTTCAATCAGATCTAGCTATCTGGGTTGCAAATACACAGAAGCTCTGTGTCTGTCTGAGTCCTGGGTTGGCAACAATTCCCATGGTCCTTTGCAGGTGGCCATCTCAGATGGCTACACTTACAACACATGGACTGCAGTGGTTCATAAAGACTGCAGATCACCATCACCTTCTCAAGTGCAATTAACGGTGGTCAATAAATGCTGGCCTAGCCAGCGATGCCCACGTCCCATGAACAAATTTTTAAAAGTACTACACCTGGAAGCTGTTGGGGCCACAGCCTTTGCTATATCCAGTGCTTTCAGCCATTTGTTAATGTCAATTGGAGTGAATCAAATTGGCTGGAAACTGGCATCTGTGATGGTGGGGTCCTCAGGACCAGGCCAAGATGGGTCATCCATTTGGTATCTATGGCTGAAGATTGTTGCAAATGCTTCAACCTTGTCTTTTGCAGTGATGTACTGTGCTAACCCATCACTGAGGTTGGAATGTTTGTGGAGCTCCCTTCTCCTGTTGGATGTTTAATTTACACTACCATTCAGGAATGGCTGTGTCGGGCTTTGATCGAATCCATTGGCTGTGGGATCACTTAGCTCTCCCTGTAGAATGTTGCTTCCACTGTTTAGTATGTATGTAGTCTTGTGTCTACTTTCAGCAGTTTGGTTCTTCATTTTTAGATAGTCTTGGTACTGCTCTGGGCATACTTTCCTGCACTCCTCATTAAGCCAGTGTTGATTTCCGTCTTAATGGTAATAGTATAGTGAAGGTTCAACCACGCTATAAGGTTACAGACTGTGGGTGAATACAATTCTGCTGCTGCTAATGAATGGCCCATAGTGTCTCATATAAGCCTGGTTTCATCTGCTAGATCTGTAATGACTCCATCACATTTAACATGATGATAGTGTCACATGGTGCTGAAGCAAATAAAAAACATAAGAGAAATTAACCGTAGGTTAAAAGTGTGAGAAATAGATTGATGCCTTATTAACGTAACAAAATGTTACTTTCACCTGAATTTGTGCAAGATGGAAGGGCTCTGAATCTTAGCCAAAATAATGGGAATGATGGGGACAGGACATATTTCACACGTCTATTGTTCTCAGAGGCAACGGCACATTTACAAGTGCAGCTTCCTTCACTCCAAAGCAATTTTTATCACCAAGGTTTCAAAAACAAGGCTTGTGGGATTAACGAATTGGAGGAAAAAGTCTAAACCTACCAGAATTCTTTGGCAAGGTCAGGTCCCTTTTGGAGTGGTTGGGTACTTTTTTGAGATTATTAAGAGTGGACATGAACACTTGTAAAAGGTGGATAATATCTGTGGAACTGTCAAGCTGTCAAGTCATTTAAATAGCCTGCTCCTTAAGTTTAGAAAAATCAGCCAGTTGAATCTCCTTATTGAAAACAATTAGTGCTCAGAATTTCAATGGCAGTTTATTGGCATAAATCTGAGTTCTATCATTATAACGTTAGTGCTGCTTGACTGCTTCCACAACCTTTATTATCACAAGACAGGGCTTGTAAGTTCACAGTTCGATTGACAGCTCTGAGTGGTTATAAAGCTGTCTTTGTGAGCCTATGAATACAAATGTTTTGTTCTTCCAGGGATTATGTACCAAAAGGGGTGTATATGTTCAGAAAGGCTTTTATCAATGAGAGTGTTTGTATTTAATGTAGTAAAGTTTGTAATAGATACTTAGAACTTTATTTTATTTCATCTCAGCATAGTTCCTGAGGTCTGCCCATGGCGGATACTGGATGAATTGACATGGAGGCTGTAAGGGCAAAGGATGGTGGGTATTGGTTGACATGAGTTGGCACTATGTTTGCCTAGGGGCTATAAAGGGCCATGAGGTGGGGAGGTCATGTGGTGGCATTGGTTGGCACAAAGTTGATATGGGGCTATAAGTGGCCATGGGGGTAAGTAGGGAGGCATAGGTTGGCCTATGAGGGGGAGCCATGAGGGGGGTAGATGGGGAGCACGATTCTCCACTCCCACGCCGAAGTGGCCGCGCCGTCGTGAACGCCGTCGAGGTTCACGACGGCGCGGAACGGCCCCGGTCCTGACCGATTCAGGCCCTGACAATGGGACAGGATCGGGGCCGCGTCATCTACATGCGCCAGGCCTTGTCGCCCATGTAAAAGCAGCGCCGCATAACGGGCGTCATCCACGCATGCGCGGGTTGGCCTGCGCCAACCCGCGCATGCGTGGTTGCCGTCCTCTCTAAGTCCGCCCCGCAAGAAGATGGGGGACGGATCTTGCGGGGCCGCGGAACAAAGGAGGTCCTCCTTCAGAGAGGATGGCCCGACGATCGGTGGGCACCGATCGCGGGCCACCCCACATTTCAGGTAAAGCCCGGTGCAGGATCTCCCCTCGCCACCCCACAGGCCGCCCCCCCCAGCGTTCACGCACCGCTCACGACTGCAGCGACCAGGTGTGGACGGTGCCGGGGGGAACCCGCTGTTTTGGCCTGGCCGCTCGGCCCATCCGGGCCTCAGAATAGCGGGGGTGCCGGAGAATCGCCATTTTGGGTATCTCCGGCGATTTTCCGGCCTGCGGCCCGCGAAACTCGACCGGGCCGTTCCCGCCACTTGGGAGAATCGCGGGAGGGCGTCGAAACGGCGTCCCCGGAAATGTTGGCGGCCCAGGTGATTCTCCCAACCGGCGTGGGAGTGGAGAATCGCGCCCGGGGAGCGTGAAGTGGAATGAATGGGTATGGCGAGCATATGGAGGTGGGGGTGGTGAGGGTTGGGGGCTATAAGGCCTTACTGGCCCCAAGGAAACTGAGGCAGGCTTTTTAAACAACCTGCCTCGGCATCTGGCAGCCCCTGGGCTGCCTCCACAATATTTCTAGAGGTAACTCAAGTTTGCACCCACCACAGCCACTCCCTGGAACAAACATCCGGTTACTTGGGAATTTTCCCCCCTGAATCAAGTTCATATCTTGCGGTCTTCTATTATATAATCATACAGAACAAAATCAGCTCTTCAATCTAGACTGAACCGATTTCACTCAGTTCGGTAAGGCTAAACCGATGATGCAAAAATAAAATTTCTGACACATATTGGAATTATGCAATAAAAACACACTGCAAAAGAATTACATAGCAATTTTGTCAACATGTATAAAGATAAAAACACGTTAATAATATAGGTGAGTATCCCTTTCTGCTGATGTTCTGATGAATGATGTACTCTCACAGCTGACCTGCTGTCTATTTACAACATTTTCATCTTTTAAAAAAATGCAACTGGAGGTTATTTCACAGTAAATATATCCAATAAAATGTTATAATAGCCAATTACACAGCTCTATTGAAACTCTGCCCAATTAGATCCTTTGTACAATAGCAAAATATTGCAGATGCTAGAAATCTGACATGAAAGCAGAAAATTCCGCAAATGTTCAGCAGGCTGGGAGGTATCTGTGGTGACGGAAACAGAGTTAATGATCTTTTGTGCCAGACTGTCTGAAATGATCCTCTTTGTACCTGTAATGTGTGGCTGCTCAGGTTTCTACTGATTTTCCTTTGACAAGATTCACCAAATGTCTGTGAACATATTTTTGCCTACTGGTGAGAGGGTAATATCTTCAAACCTGCACTTCCAGCATCAAAGCTCCTCTCAGATACAAATCAGAAAATCAGCACTAAAGCTAGCGTTATAACCCTGCTTCTGACCTGATCTTCCTTTGAGCATAGCTCCCTGCTGAGAATTCAGATTGATTGATATACTCTTGTGAGCGAGGGGAAATTGTAGAAATATCCATTAAACTTAACAGCTTGCAGTAAATACATAGAGAAATATTCCCTCAGTCAACGTGAATGTGATACATGTTTTTGTATAATTGTACAGATTGAGATTCATTATTTTGTAATCAATTTTGTAAGGAAGGCATCACATCAATTATAACAGCTCCTTATTCTACTGGTTTAAGTATTAGTATGTGCTGCAAATCTAGTCAAGCACTGACTTAATTGAACTCTCATAATGTCTCCGAAGTGTTCAAATTGTTAACTGTGTTTAGAATTTGAAAATTGTTATGATCTGGTCTAGACAAGTAACATTCTTTTCAAGGAACAAATCCAAAATTCCACTTATTTACTGAAAGAACGAATCCGCAAGATTCCATGTTACAGTGTAAAACAAAATAATCTTTGCTGTACAAGAGTCTAATAAAGCATACACTTGCTATCTTGGGTAACCACCCATCCTCTAAAACATGAGTTGACAGGCAGATTTCAGTTGATTATAAACTATAAATTGTGTATTTAACGGCGAATATGCAAGACAGATCTTTGAATGAGCTCAACAGTCCATTCAGTATACCATCAATCACAGTCACAAAGTTGTTCAAAATACGGTCTTCCTCATCAAAAATTTTAACTCCTCATCTTCTGGGATTTAGCCTGATCCCCAGCCAACACAACCACTGAGTTCACCAAAAATGGCACTCGTCTGCAGAGCCTCCTCAATTCTGCTTATGACAGTCTGGAGAGCATAGATCCACCAGAGTTATCTTCAAGTAACAGAATAGCTGGAGAAACTGTATATTTGCTGAATCTCAACTTCCGGATTTAACCTCCGTCTTACGAAAATATAAATTCGGAGGAGTCAGCCATTCGACCCATTGAGCCTGCTCCGCATCAATACGATTATGGCTGACCTGATTGTGGCCTCAACAGCACTCTTCTGCCTGCCGCTGTTATCCTTTGACTTCACTTGTTAGTTAATTTTGTGAGGGCCATGAAGAATCCAGCACGAGTTTTAAGGATACAAAGAAATAACATTTATTTACAATAACATGGAAATACAACAGCAGCGGCAACTTCACTTGCTGCTCACTCCTTCCTGCTGGTCCCAAACTGGCCAGCTTTATTTATACAGGGAGTCTGCTAATGATTTCTCCGCCCCCCCCCTCATTGGGGAAGCTCATACTCCCACAGGATTCTGGGATTGTCATTAGTCCCCAGCCAATGGTAAGCAGGCAGGTTATAACAGTTAAGAACCTCTCTACCTCTTCCTTAAAAATATTCAATGATCCTGTCTCTACCACTCTCTGGAAGTGAGATCCACAGACTCCCGGCCTTCTGAGAGAAAATAACTTATCCTCATCTCCATCCTAAATGGGGGACCCCTTATTTTGAAACTGTGTCTCCAATTTTTTGATGACACAGACATTTTCAGCATCCACCCTGCCAGCTGTCCCACAGGATCTTATATGTTTCAATAAGATCATCATTCATTCTTCTAAACTCCAGTAGATACAGGCCCACTCTGTCCAACCTTTCTCCAGAAGATAGCCCCCTTGTCACAGAAATCGGTCGAGTAAACCTTCTCTCAACTGCTTCTAATGTAATTATGTAATTTCTAAAATAAAATCATAAGAACTAGGAATAAGAGTAGGCAATTCAGTCCTTGAGCCTGCTCCACCATTCAATATGGTCATGGCTGATCTCCTATTGGCCTCAACCCCACTTTCCCGCCCGTTCTCCATAACCCTTCAACCTATTACTAATTAAATCATTTTAGTGTCATCCGCAAATTTGGCTACAGTACCTCCTATAGAATCATAGAATTTACAGTGCAGATCCCTCCATCCGAGTCATTAATATTTATTGTAAATAGTTGGGGCTCGCGGACCGAACCCTGTGGCATCCCACTAGTTACATCTTGCAAACCAGAAAAGACCCATTTATCCCAACTCTCTGCCTCCTGTCAGTTAGCCAGTCTTTTATCTCAGCTAATAAATTATCTCTAATCCCATGTGATCTTACATTGTGTACTGGCTTTTGTGTGGCACCTTAACAAATGTCATCTGGAAGTCAAGCTATACTACATTGTTATGGGCCAGGGTTTAGAGAATCCCAAAGTGTATCATGGAGTTCACCTGACCCAAAACTTTTACTAGACTGTGGTATGGGGAGCACACGGCCCAGTCTACAGGTGTGGTGCAGCAGAAATTGAAAAGTAATTTTAAAAACAAAACAATGTTTATTCTATGAACTCAGTTAACCTTTTTAAAACATACAGTGTATATCTTAGCAACCATCAATTCAAATACGCCACCCAAAGAATACAACACCCTAAGTAATCCTAAAACTTTCCTTTTAACATCCATAAGACAAAAATCCTTTTTACAGAAGCACATCAGGTTTAAATTCTCTACTGAGAGCAGTTATCACTCTGAATTCACCAAATGATCTAGAGATAATGTTTAGATGGTAGAGTGATCGAAATTACACCATCTTTGGCTGGCTTCAGCTCCAACACTAAAACAAAACCAAAAAACACAGACACACCCAAGCTTTTCCTCAAAGCAAAACTAAAAAACAGAGCCAGAGCTCAGCTCCACCCACACTCTGACATCACTGTAGCCACTTGAGCAGACAAACATTTCTTAAAGTGACATTCCCATGACACCTCACCCCAAGAAAAAAAAACCATCAACTTCAAGATGGTTTCATTTTTCACCTTTTCACTTTCCTTCAAGAAATGCAGACAGTAAATATACCTTTTCGTTTAAAAAAGTAACACACGCAAACAGGCATAATAACATAGTCCATTTCAGTTCTGCTTCCTGTAACTCATCATCATATTCTTGACAAAGCATCGGCTATCACGTTTTCTCGTCCTGCCACTTGTATTATTTTAAAATTAAATGGCAGTGACAATAATCGCCATCAAAACTGTCTGGCATTGTTATTCCGGAATCGCGCCAAAAACGTCAGTGGATTATGATCAGTATGGATAATTGTGTCAGATGGATTGCTGGTCACATAAATTTGAAAATGTTGCAAAGCCAGCACCAAGCTCAAAGTCTCCTTCGCAATCGTGGAATACTTATTCTGGTGAGAATTCAATTTTTTGGAAAAATATCCAATAGGCCGCTCTAGCCCTTCATCGTCATTTTGTAGAAGCACCGCACCTACGCCCACATCACTCGCACCAACAGCCACTTTGAATGGTTTTGTGTAATTTGGGATGGCTAACACAGGAGCAGTGGTTAACCCAGCCTTCAGGTCGTAAAATGCCTGTTGACACTCCGATGTCCACTGGAATTTGTTACGCTTCTTCAGCAAATCCGTCAGTGGAGCGACCACACTGCTAAAATGTGGTACAAATTTCCAGTAAAATCCACTCATACCCAGAAATCGCATTATTTCCCGTTGTGTCAAGGGTATCGGAAACTCCTCAATAACTTTTGTTTTCACACACCGTAGGACCATTTGACCCTGCCCGATTGTATGGCCAAGGAAAGTGACTTGGGTTTTTCCAAATTCAATTTTGGCTAGGTTTACCACCAAACTCGCCTCCTGAAGTCCATCAAATAACTCCTCAAATGCTTCAAATGTTCTGTTCATGCCTGGCTAAAACTGACCAGATCGTCGATGTATACCGCACAATTGTGTAATCCTGAAACGACTTTAACTTAGAATTGGTAAATATCACCTGGAGTCACAAAAGCTGAAATCTCCTTCGCCCTTTCGGATAAAGGTACCTTTAAGTAAATCCAATTTGGAAATACAAGCTGATTGTCCCACTTTCTCAATGCAATCCTCCAAGCGTGGGATAGGATAAGAGTCCGTTCTTGTAACTGCATTAACATTTCTATAGTCCACGCACAACTGTTGGGTACCGTCCGGTTTTGGTATCATCACTATGGGGGAGCTCCATTGGCTGCAACCCACTTCAATTATGCCATTTTTAAGCATACTTTCAATCTCTTTGTTAACCTGTGCTAATTTTAAAGGGTTATGTCTATATGGGTGTTGTTTGATTGGAACAGCATTTCCCACATCTAAATCATGTATAGTCATTTTAGTACTTCCCAATTTATCTCCACAAACTTGCCCATGTGATATCAATAACTCTTTCAGGTCAGTCCATTTTTCCTCTGGAAGGTAACTCAACCATTTATCCCAATTTCTAAGAACATCCCCGTTTTCCAATTTAATTTGAGGCATGTCAAATTCAGTCATCTGGATTTGGTTTGTCACTTTGAGTTAGAATCAAAGAACAAACAAAGAACAAAGAAATGTACAGCACAGGAACAGGCCCTTCGGCCCTCCATGCCCGTGCCGACCATGCTGCCCGACTAAACTACAATCTTCTACACTTCCTGGGTCCGTATCCTTCTATTCCCATCCTATTCATATATTTGTCAAGATGCCCCTTAAATGTCCCTATCGTCCCTGCTTCCACTACCTCCTCCGGTAGTGAGTTCCAGGCACCCACTACACTCTGCGTAAAAAACTTGCCTCGTACATCTACTCTAAACCTTGCCCCTCTCACCTTAAACCTATGCCCCCTAGTAATTGACCCCTCTACCCTGGGGAAAAGCCTCTGACTATCCACTCTGTCTATGCCCCTCATAATTTTGTATACCTCTATCAGGTCTCCCCTCAACCTCCTTCGTTCCAGTGAAAACAAACCGAGTTTATTCAATCGCTCCTCATAGCTAATGCCCTGCATACCAGGCAACATTCTGGTAAATCTCTTCTGCACCATTAAATCATTAAAACCTCCGCCTTTTTCTCTCCTTCCCTTTCAAAATACCTTTTAAGCATATTCACATGACACACTCGGTGAGTTTTCCTTCCATCTGGCGTTCTTACCACATAATTCACCTCACTTAATTTCCTTTCAACCTGCTAAAGTCCATAAAACCTTGCTTTTAAAGGTTCACCTACCACTGGTAACAATACTAAAACTTTATCTCCACAGGCAGAACTAGGAACTTTGGATTTCTTGTCCACTACCCGTTTCATCACGTGTTGTGCAACTTTTAAATGTTGTCCAACCAATTCCCCTGCTCTATTTAATCATTCTCTAAAATTTGACACGTAATCCAATACTGTAAGTTCTGATTTCAAACTCACCAATTTTTCCTTTATTTATTTAAGAGGTCCTCTTACCTCATGACCAAAAATTAGTTCAAAAGGACAGAATTTGGTTGACTCATGAGGTGCCTCCCTAATTGCAAACAGTACAAATGAAATTCCTTTATCCCAATCCTCTGGATAATCTTGACAATAAGCCCTCAACATTGTCTTTAATGTCTGATGCCACCTTTCTAATGCTCCCTGCGATTCTTGATGGTACGCAGTTGATTTAAATTGTTTTATTCCTAAGCTATCCATGACATCTTTGAATAACTTTGAGATAAAATTTGATCCTTGATCCGATTGTATTTCTGTGGGTAGTCCATATCTAGTAAAGAATTTGAGTAACTCCTCCACAATCTTTTTAGCTGTAATATTACGTACTGGAATGGCCTCTGGAAACCTAGTAAACACATCCATTATAGTCAAAATATATTGATTCCCACTTTTCATTTCAGGAAGCGGTCCTCGCAATCAATCAGGACCCTTGTAAAAGGTTTCTCAAATGCTGGAATGGGTATTAAGGGCACTGGTTTTATCACTGCTTGAGGTTTCCCTATCACTTGACATGTGTGACGTGATCGATAAAATTTAACTACATCTTTATGTAGACCAGGCCAATAAAGATGTTTTTGTATTTTAGCTTCAATTTATTTACACCCAAATGACCTCCCACTGGTATCTCATGTGCCACTCGCAACACCTCCTTTCTATACCCTACCGGCAATACCACTTGATGAACTTCTTCCCATTTTTCATCCGCCTGCATATGTAAAGGTCTCTATTTTCTCATCAAGACCTCACTTTTATGGTAATAAGACTCTGGTATACACTTAGATTCCTCTTCCATGTATGCTTTCTGATACATCCGGTTTATTTCTACATCTTTCTGTTGTAACTCAGTCAATTTTCCTGAACTAAAAATATCCGCCTCATCCTCCACTTGTTCTTGTTCTTTTTCAACCATCTGACCACAAATCGTTTCTGATAATTGCACTTCAAATTTATCTTCACTCTTTGATTTCTCCTCTTGTCTTAACCTGTGACTTTGCGACCTTGTTTCTACGCAATCCGGAAAAATCCCAGGATACTCGTCCTTCAACACTTCAGTGATTTTCCACTGGCTTATCAACCACACTTGGAATCACTCCCACCTGCGATCCAGCTATATCATTACCCAAGATAAACTGTACTCCTGGACTAGATAGTTTCTCTATTACGCCTACTGCCACTTCACCACTCTTCACCACGCTTTCCAACCTTACCTTATATTATGGAACGCTACTCCTCTCACACTAAATTCCACATATTACCACCTTTTCTGGCAATATCCCTCCCAAACTACATAACTCCTCATTTCTTACCATCAAATATTGACCAGCTCCCGTATCTCTTAAAAGTGTGACTTCTTTACCTGCTCCTCCTGATACACATGAGTAAACTTTATCCACACAAGTAAATTCGTTAAAGAGATTTGGCACCTTCTTATCAATCACCTATTGATCATGCTGTACAATCTTTTGCATATCCTTCACTTCACTTGGGCTTCCCTTTACCACTTTAACAAACCCCACTGTCTTATTCTGTTTTACCATATCAGCCTTCCCAGTGCTTTTCTTCCACCACCAACACTGTGACTTTACATGGCCTAGTTTATTTCAGTGAAAACATTTGAAACTTTTCATGTCTCTTCCAACATCCTGGATTCTTTTTAAAATCTCCTTATGATCTCCCATCAGATCACCTTTACCTTCACCACTGGAGTATTTCTCATGTCCCCAGTTTCTCTCCCTCACAGGCTGAAACTGATGTCGGAAACCAAGCTTTGTTTTATGAACTAATGCATAATCATCTGCCATTTCTGCTGCTAACCTCGCAGTTTTAACCCTCTGCTCTTCCACATGAGTTCTCACTACACCAGGAATTGAAATTTAAACTCCTCCAAAAGTAGATTTTCTCTGAGAGCTTCATACTTTCAGTCTATTTTCAAAGCCCTTATCCACCTATCAAAATTATTCTATGTGATCCTTTCAAACTCCATGTATGTTTGACCAGAAGAGCAGAAGAGGGGTGGCGTTCGTGAGCAGAGCGGTCGCAGCACAAAGGCTCCTGCAGGTCCACGAAGTCGGGGCTTTTTCAGGTGGTCTCCGTAAAAAAAATAAAAGTCCCATGAACTTGGGAGCAGGCCCTCGGGAGCGGAGCGATCCGGCGGCACCCCCCCCCCCCCCACACGGCAGCAGAGCGCAGGGCAAGCAGCGGCCTGGACCGAAGCGGCGGCCCAGACCGAAGCGGGGGCCGTTCCTGCAGGGAGAAAGGAACGGAGGAGTGACCGACGACACCACCCCTCCCAGCAGGAAAGCGCAGGGTGCAACGAACGGCGGCCCGGACCAAGCAGCGGGGACCGACACACCGACCCACCGACGCTCCCCCCGCCCCCCCCCAACGGCGGTGACCACCACGAGGCAGGAACAAAGAGGGACTCCCGACCAGAAGCCTCTCTCTCTCTCTCTCGACCCTGGGTGAGTGAGGGAAAATGGGAAAATAAACGGAAAACAAGCTTTTGCAAAAACAAAACTTTTAAAGAGAGGCGGGAGAAAAAAAATCTTTTTGCACTTTTTTTTTTCTCACCCAAAACAAGTTCTCCTGAAAAGAATTTTATAAAAGAGGAAAAATAAAGTGGGAAGGAGAGAAGGGAGGGGGAAAGAAAAAGGGAAGAAACAAACAAAAAAAAAGAGGGGGGGGAAAGAAAGGTGTGGGAAAAGGAAAAAAAGAAGAAAAAAAGGAAGGGAAGGGAGGAAAAAAAAATGCCAGAAGGGAGCCAAAGCAGAGGGAGAAGGGGCACCAAAGGCATACGGGACAATGGGCGAGCCAGTTCAGATGAGCTAATCAGCGCATGAAGCGGCGGAACGGAAGTATCGCTGCATCGAAAAGAGCTGGGCAGACAGGTACATTCTCCCCCGGGCCCAGGGGGGGAACTGGAACTGGAAGGCAGCCTTTGCCGAGGCGCTGACAGAACATCAGCAGGTAAACAAGGCAGAGACTAGGGAAGACATAGAGGCCGCAGTGCAGGCAGCAATGGCCAAGGCCCTGACGGAGGTGCAGCAGGCTCTGGGCAGAGCAGAGGAGAAACTGGAGGCCCAAGGGGAGACGCTGGAAGCCCAAGAGGCGACCATTAAAGAGCTGGAGATAGCAGCGACTGACATGAGCGACCGGATCACGGTCCTGGAGAGGGAGCTGGTGAGACTGGGCACAACACAGGGGAGCCTGAAGGGCAGAGTGGACGATCAGAAAAACTGCTCGAGAAGGCAAAATGTCAGGATAGTGGGCCTACCAGAGGGGATCGAGGGTAGAAACCCCACGGCCTACGTGGCCGAGATGCTGGGCAACCTAGTGGGGAGGGAAACCTTTCCCAACCGACCAGAAATGGACAGAGCACACAGGTCACTGCGCCCGAAGCCCAAGGCAGGGGAACACCCGAGAGCAGTTATAGCTAAACTGCACCGGTACCAAGATAGGGAAACAATCCTGAGCTGGGCCAGGAAGAACAGAACCTGCAAATGGGAAGGACACTCCATTAGAATTTACGAGGACATTGGGGCAGACCTAGCCAGGAGATGGACCGAGATCAATAGAGCGAAAGCAGTTCTTCACAAGAGCAACGTGCGTTTTGGTATGCTATACCCAGCAAAACTCTGGGTCACATACCAAGAAAGAGAATACTTCTTTACAGCCCCCGCCGAAGCTAACAGGTTTGTCGAGGAACATGGGCTGGAAAACCAGCAGCGAGGGGCCCCTGGCAAGGGGCAACAACACGTCAACTGGGGGGGGGGGGGGGGGGGGGAGGGGGGGGAGGGGAGGGGTGAGGCAATGCCAGGCCCCCCCACCCCCGCCACGGCAAGCGCACCCTGAACAAAGAGAAAACCACTGCCTAGGGACCGCTTCAGGTGGGAGGCCAGGCCCCAGCACGAGGGAACGAGAGTAGCGGAGAAGGGAGAGCAAGCAAGAGGAGTGCAGGGTAGGATAGGGGAAGAGCGGGCAGAAAACCGCAGAGGCCGGGCGGGGGAGAAGCGAGACAGTAACTCCTGAGAGGGGGGCCACCGCACAAGCAGGAAAGCTAGCGCCAGGGGCATGCAACAAAGCAGGGCCGCAGCGCGCCCCCAACAGGGGGGATGGCGCCAGGCAGGGTGTGGGGGGGACCACTCAACAGAGGCAGGAGAGCAAACGGGGATAGGAAGAGGGGAAAGATGTACAAAGGAGGGGTATATGGGAGAGGGGGGGAAAGGGAGAGACCGGGGGGCGGGGGTAGGGGGACACAGGGAGGGAGAGACCGGCGATGGGGGGCACAGGGAAGGTGGGACAAACAAGGCTAGAAAAGGAATAGGGCTACAAAGTGCCACAACCAAGGGCTCGAAACAAAGAATCGCTGCAAGCATCTACCCAGTACGGTCTCTGGGTGAAGGGAGACCTCAGAATGCAGAGGACTACCCACGTGGCGGACGCACAGTGGCCGGCCATGTTGGGTGCCCCCGGGACAAAGGGAAACCTCAGAGCGCAGGGACCTGACTGCATGGAGAGAGCAGTGACAGCGGCCATCCTGGACGGCCCCCTAACAAAGGGAGGACAGGGGCGCGTCCACCAGGTAAGTATGGTTAATCCCACAGGAATGAGGGGGCAGAAGCCCCCCACCAGGATAGTCACCTGGAACGTAAGGGGACTCAACGGCCCAGTGAAGAGATCCAGAGTCTTCACCCGCCTAAGAAATATGAGGGGCGACATAGTCTTCCTCCAAGAGACACACCTGAGAGAGCAGGACCGACTGCGGGTAAGAAAGGGCTGGGTGGGACAAACCTACCATTCCTGCTATGGAACAAGGGCCGAGGGGTGGCGATATTCATCAGCAAGATGATGATGTTTAGGGCGACAACGACGGTTACGGACCCGGGGAGACGGTGTTGCTAACTTTTGGTTGGGTCTTAATTCGTAATTTGCTCTGTTTAACCTTTGCTCTAGAGTCGCCAGGTATCTTTATGATACCGCCACGAGGTTCAAGTTCAAGTAATGATCAATAACTCAACACACCAATTAGTAAGATTCAAATCAAAACACATTTATTATACACAGTAAATCACTACTCATGCATAAACTCTACTTTCTAAGCTATTTCTATCACTAACAGGCCAATACTTAGCTTCGGACTGGCCCACCGGGTCAGGGGAACAAATGGCCTTTCGTTCAGGTCCTGAGTCTGCAGGATTCAAAAGCTGGTATGGACTGGTAGCTAGGAGCGCCTATCTCGTAGCGAGCGTTGACTTGAGACTTACTTGCTTGGCGGCAACAAGACAGGTCACTGTCAAGGGTTGGTTCAAGTTGCTGAGTGCCCCTGCCAAAGAAGAATGATTTGAACTTGGGGGCTTTACTTTATAGTCCCCAGGGGCTTCCTGCCCTTCGGGGCGGACCCCGTACCTGGTTCCAAGTTAGCATTAGCTCCATGCAGGCGAGGAAGGCGCAGGGACCAGACGGGTTCCCGGCAGACGTCTACAAAAAAATTCGCGACAGCACTGGCCCCGCCCTTGCGGGAGATGGTCAGAGACTCGCTAGCTAGGGGCACACTGCCACCCACGCTAGCACAGGCCTCAATCTTGCTGATACCTAAGAAAGACAAAGACCCAACGGAATGTGGGTCATACAGACCCATCTCACTGTTGAATGCAGACGCCAAAATACTGGCCAAAATCCTAGCCAAAAGGCTAGAAGATTGTGTACCTGAGGTGGTCGCAGAGGACCAGACGGGCTTTGTCAAAGGTAAACAGCTTACCTCGAACATCAGGCGCCTGCTGAACGTGATAATGACCCCCACCAGAGGTGATCATCTCCCTAGACACAGAGAGTCCCGAGACAGAGTCGAATGGAAATACCTCATAGAGGTACTGCAGCGGTTCGGTCTTGGAACAGGGTTCACCTCCTGGGTAAAGCTCCTATACAACGCTCCCATGGCAAGCGTACAGACCAACAATACCAACTCCCGATACTTCCAGCTGCACAGAGGCACCAGACAAGTGTGCCACTGTCCCTGCTGCTGTTCGCTCTCGCGATCGAACCACTAGCAATCACGCTCAGAGCAGCAAAAAGCTGGAGGGGGATCTGAAGGGGAGCAGAGAGCACAGAGTCTCACTCTATGCAGATGACCTGCTCCTCTACATTTCGGACCCACAAAGCAGCATGGACGGAATCATCGCGCTCCTGAAAGAGTTTGGCGCCTTCTCGGGCTACAAACTCAACATTAGCAAAAGCAAGATTTTCCAGGTACACCCACAAGTAGGTGGGGCAGCACTAACGGGACTGCTGTTTAAACAAGCCCGACACAAATTCCACTACCTGGGGATCCAAACAGCCCATGACTGGAAAGGGATCCACAAATGGAACCTCACCAGTCTGACGGAGGAAGTAAAAAAGGACCTGCAAAGATGGAACACACTCCCACTCTCCCTCGTGGGGAGAGCCCAGACGATCAAAATGACCGTACTGCCCAGGTACCTCTTCCTACTTAGATCCCTTCCGATCTACATCCCCAAGGCCTTCTTCAAAGCGCTGGACAAACTAATCATGGCGTTCGTATGGGGAGGGGGGGGGGGATAAATGCTAGGATCCCAAAAAAGGTCCTACAATAAACAAAATCCAGGTTGTGGGGGGGGGGGGGGGGCTAGCCCTCCCAAACCTACAATTCTACCACTGGGCGGCGATGGCCGAGCGAATAAGGGGATGGATCAAGGAGCCAGAAGCCGAGTGGGTGCGCGCGGAAGAGGCCTCCTGCACGGGGACCTCCCTCCGGGCCCTTGCCATGGCAGCACGCCCATCCCCACCCAAAAACCACTCCAGCAGCCCGGTAGTGATAGCCACCCTCCAATCCTGGAACCAACTATGGCAGCAATTTGGCCTGACCAAAATGTCGGACAAAGCTCCCAACTGCAACAACCATAGGCTTATACCAGCGCTGACTGACGCCACCTTCAAAAGGTGGGGGCAGGATGGAGGGACACTGACAGTCAGGGACCTATACACGGACGGCAGGATCACAACACTGGATGAACTGACAGAGAAATTCCAGCTAGCCAGGGGGAACGAGCTAAGGTATCTACAGCTCAAAAACTTCCTACGAAAGGAGACAAGGACGTACCCACAACCGCCACGACAGACACTACTGGAAGAGTTGCTGGACGCAAGCATACTAGATAAAGGAAACAGTAGTGACATGTATGACCGACTGATAGAAAGGGCCGACACCGTACTGGACGCAACAAGAAAGAAATGGGAGAAGGACCTGGGGATAGAAATAGGGTGGGGACTCTGGAGCGAAGCACTGCATAGGGTCAACTCCACCTCCACGTGCGCAAGGCTCAGCCTGACGCAGCTAAAAGTGGTACATAGAGCCCACTTAACAAGAACCCGTATGAGTAGGTTCTTCCCGGAGGTGGAGGATGGTTGTGAACGGTGCCAAGGAGGCCCGGCCAACCACGCCCACATGTTCTGGTCTTGCCCCAGACCTGCAGGGTACTGGACAGCCTTCTTCGAGGCAATGTCCAAAGTGGTGGGGATGAGGGTGGAGCCATGCCCGAAAGTGGCGGTCTTTAAGGTTTC
Source organism: Scyliorhinus torazame (assembly GCF_047496885.1). Taxonomy (NCBI): domain Eukaryota; kingdom Metazoa; phylum Chordata; class Chondrichthyes; order Carcharhiniformes; family Scyliorhinidae; genus Scyliorhinus; species Scyliorhinus torazame. Next base: position 34,421,665 of record NC_092723.1, read on the forward strand.
GGACCAGCCAGATCTATTCCTGGGGAGGGCGGACGCCCTTGCCTTTGCCTCCCTGATCACCCGCCGTAGAATCCTGTTCGGCTGGCGGTCAGCAACACCACCCAAAGCTGCAGACTGGCTGTCCGACCTCTCGGAATCTCTCCAACTGGATAAAATCAAATTCGCCATCCGAGGGTCAGAAGACGGCTTCCACAGAACGTGGGAGCCATTCACCCAATTGTTCCGGGACCTGTTTGTGGCCAACGAACAAGCGGAAGAATAGCCAGGTAGCCAAGAATCAGGGGAAAGTAGCCAAAGCATGAGAGGGAGCGACAGACCAGGAGAGGGGGGAGGGGGGGGGGGGGAGGGGGGCGGACAGCTAAACCTAAGAGGAAAGAAAGGCGAATCACAGGAGGTGGTGGGGTGGGGGGGGGGGGGGGGGTGCGGGGAGAGGGAAGAGACAGGGAACAAGAGATGAGAACCAGGAAGGTGGGGGGGAGCCAGGGAAATTAGAGCCGGAAGGATGGCACGGGATGCAATAACGAACATGGCATCTCCAGGAGCAGGGAACGAGGAGAATAAAGACGAAAGACGGGAGGAACGGCAGAAGCGGAGGTGAGCGCGAGACGGCAGCGAGATCCATCCGGGGAAGCAAGTGACAACACCAGCACCAAACCCATTCGAGTATTGCCCACTGTAATTGTTTCTCTGACACCCAAATGTATATTTACCTCCCCAGTCTCCACCCCCCCCCCCCCCCCCCCCCCCCCCACCAACAGTCGTCCACTTATGTGTTGTAAATAATTTTGTCAGGTGTATAGAATTGCTGCTGTTGAGCTGGTGCACAATACCCTACCAGCTATTCTGTTTTATTTTTTATTGTATTTTATTTCTTTTTTATTATTTACTATTTTCTTTTCTTTGGTATGTTTTGGTGTGCCCTTCTCTTCTATATATGTGTGTCTATATATATATATATATATATATATATATGTCTCTTATCCTGTGTGCATAACGGTAAATATACTTTGTTCAAAAACCCAATAAAAAACATTTATTTTTTAAAAAAGTATGTTTGACCAAATTCTTTCCTTAAATTTCGAACTCTTTGTCTGTAGGCTTCAGGCACCAGTTCATATGCACCTAAGATGGACTTTTTCACCTCCTCATACATCATAGATACCTCCTCCGATAGTGAGGCAAACACTTCACTCGCCCTACCTACCAGCTTTGTTTAAAACAGGTATACCCACATGTCCTGTGGCAATTTCATTTAGCTACCTTCTCAAATGAAATGAAAAAGGCTTCTACCTCCTTCTCATCAAACCTTGGCACTGCATGGACATATTTAAATAGATCCCCACCAAGTCTTCAACTATGACGTTCTTTCTCACTATCCTCATCCCTATCCTCCTACTGTACGTTTCCCTTTACGTATGCCAATTTTAACTGACTGTCATGTTTCATGGCCATTTTCCAAAGTTCAAACTCTCTCTCTTTATCTTTTTCCCTGATCTGTATCTCCCTTTCTCTTACTTTTTGTTCTGCTAGGGCGATTCTATATGTTTTCCTTTCTTCTCTCTCTTTTTCTTTTTCCTCCCTCTCTCGTTCGTATTCAAGCCGTTTTAATTGTTTCTAATGTTCCACTTGTTTAATTTGTAATTAACTTTTTGCTCTTTCCAATCAGTCAAACTGTATCTCAGGCAATTTTAAATGCTTAGTCACTGCCATAATTACCTCATCTTTTCGCATTTTGTCAGGTGATGTTAACTGCAATGTTTTTGCCAACTCTAAAAGCCTGTTTTTAGTCTCTATCCGTAAGGTACTGCATGTGACCGTCTCTATCCCCCAAAACTTCAGAACCTCTGAAAGAGCCATTGTCCACAACACACTCCCTACTTAAATTAAAATACCACACCAGAAAAGCAACCATGATATGCTCACCCCTCACTGTCTTTAAGTTCACTAAGCCAATCCAATAGATAGACCTTTATCCCCCTCGAGCCCCCAATGTGTTATGGACCAGGGTTTTGAGAATCCCAACATGTATCATGGAGTTCACCTGACCCAAGACTTTTACTAGATTATGGTATGGGGAGCACACGGCCACTCTACAGGTGTGGTGCAGCAGAAATTTAAAAGTAATTTTTAAAGCAAAACAATGTTTTTTCTATGAACTTAGTTAACATTTCAAAAACATATAGTGAACATCTTAGCAACCATCAATTCAATTACACCCCCCAAAGAATACAACACCCTAAGTAATCCTTAAACTTTCCTTTAAACATCCATAAGGCAAAAACCCTTTTTACAGAAGCACATCAGATTTAAATTCTCTACTGAGAGCAGTTATCACTCTGAATTCACCAAATGATCTAGAGATAGTCTATAGATGGCAGAGAGTTCAAAATTACACCTTCTTTGGCTGGCTTCAGTTCCAACACTAAAACAAAACCAAAAAACCCAGACACACCCAAGCTTTTCCTCAATGCGAAACTTAAAAGCACAGCCATAGCTCAGCTCCACTCACACTCTGACATCACTGCAGCCACTTGAGCAGACAAACATTTCTTAAAGTGACATTCCCATGACAACATCTACAGGAACACTATTTTCCACTTGGCTTGTTACATCTTCAAATAACTCTAGCAAATTAGTCAAACATGATTTACCCTTGATAAGTCCACACTGACTCTGATGGATTGCGTTTTGTCTTTCCCAATGTCCTTTTATTACTTCCTTAATAATGGATTCCAACAATTTCCCAACAACAGATGTTAAACTAACCTGTCTGTAGTTTCCTCCTTTCTGCCTCCCTCCCTTTCTGAATAAGGACGTTATATTAGCATTTTTCTAATCCATTGGAACCTTTACCGCATCCAGGGGATTTTGGAATATTATAACCAGTAGAGTCACCATTTCCACTGTCACATTCTTTAAGACCCTAGGATGTAAGCCATCAGACCGCGGGGACTTATCTGCCTTCAATCCTAATAGTTTGTTTTGTACTTTTCCCCTATTTATTTAAGTTTAAAAAAAAAAATTCCAATTAAGGGGCAGTTTAGTGTGGCCAATCCACCTACCCTGCACATTCCTGGGTTGTGGGGGTGAGACCCATGCAGACACGGGGTGAATGTGCAAACTCCAATCTGACAGGGACGCGGGGCTGACATTGAATTCGGCTCCTCGGCGGCGTGAGGCAGCAGTGCTAACCACTGGGCCACTGTGCCGCCCCTCTTTTTCCCTATTCATGATGATTGTTCTACGTCCCTCCATTTCTATTACCTCTGCATCACCTGTAACTATTGGAATGGTACAAATGTCCTCCACCGTGAAAACCGAGGCAAAATATTAATTTAGTGTTTCTGCCATTCCTGTGTTCCCACTATTAACTCCCTGGTTTCATTCTCCAAGGGACCAATATTCACTTTAGCTACTCTCTTCCTTTTTATATACTTATAGAAGCTTTTTCAATCTGTTTTTATATTTTGTACAAATTTTCTTTCATAATTTAACTTTGCTCTTTTTATTAATTTTCCGTAACCCTTTGTTGATCTTTCAAATTTTCCAGTCGTCCAGCCTGGCACTGACCTTTGCAATATGGTCTGCCTTCGTTATTCTTCTTATATTATCTTTAATATCCTTACTTAGCCATGGGTGTTTTGTCCCCCTCCTTAAAATCTTTAATCTTATTGACCCTGTGCCAAATAGCCAATTGGAGACTAATTAGAGACCAAAGTTGTACACTGCGATCTTGATGTGATCTCATAAAATCAGAGGAACATAGAAAATAGGAGCAGGAGGAGGCCGTTCGGCCCTTCGAGCCTGCTCGGCCATTCATTATGATCATGACTGATCATCCAACTCAGTAGCCTGATTCCGCCTCCCCCATATTCGTTATCCCCTTTGCCCGAAGAGTTGTATCTAACATGAATGTCTTGTACAACTGTAACAGAACATGCTCATTTTTATATTTTATTCCCTTGCCATAAATGACAACATTCCATTTGTCTTCCTAATTATTTGCTGTACATCATTCTAACTTGTTGTGATTCATGAGCCAGGACAGGATCTTGGGAAGTACTGAGGATCAGAGGGATCTTGGTGTGCATGTGCACCAGTCCCTTAAGCTAGCAGAGCAGGTGTGTACAGTGGTTAAGAAGGCATGTGGTATACTTGCCTTTATTAGCCACTGTATAGAGTTGAAGAGCAGGAAGGTTATGTTGGAACTTTATAAAATGTTGGTTCGGCCACAGCTAGAGTTTTGTGTGCAGTTCTGGAATCCTCATTACAGAAGGGATGTGATAGCACTGGAAAGGATACTGAGGAGATTTACCGAAATGTTGCCTGGGCTGGAGAGAGTTAGTTATGAAGAGATTGGATAGACTTGGATTGTGTTTCTTGGAGCAGAGGAGACTGAGGGGGAACATGATTAACAGGTATAAAATTATGATGGGCATAGATAGAGTAGACAGGAATAAACATTTTGCCTTGGTGGAGGGGTCAATGACCAGGGAACATAGATTTAAGGTAAGGGGCAGAAGGTTTAGAGGGGATGTGAGGAAAAACGTTTTTACCCAGAGGGTGGTGGGAATTTGGAATTTGGTGCCTGAAAGGGTGATGGAGGCAGAGGCCCTCATAATATTTGAGAAATATTTAAATGTGCACTTGCGATCCCAGACCATAAAAGGCTATGGGCTAAGTGTTGGAAAAAGGGATTAGAATAGGTGGTTGTTTTTAACCGGCACAGACACGATGGGCCTTAGAGCCTTTTCTGGGCTATATGATTCTATGACTATGTGCCTCTTTGACACCCAGATTCCTCTGTACCTCAGAGTTCTGCGATCTCTCTACATTTAGATAATATGCTGCTTTTTACATTCTTCCTGTCAAAGAGAACAAATTTGTATTTTTTCCCATGAGACACCATCAGCCACATTTTTGTCAATTTACTTAACCTATCTCCATCCCTTTGCATACACCTTATTCCCTTTTTACAACTTACTTTCTTGCCTATCTTTGTGTCATCGGCAAATTAACATATATGCATCTTGCAAATCTGAAAATGACCCTCTCTGTTTTCTGTTTGCTAATCAACTTCTATCCATTATGACGCACCCCTACACCACAAGCTCTATTTTGTGTTGGAACCTCTTATTTGGCACCTTGCAAAATGCCTTCTGGTAATCTAAGTACACCACACCCTCAGACTCCCCTTTATCCATGTTGCTTCTTACTTCCTCAAAGAACGCTAATGAATGAGTCAAACATGATTTCCCTTTCACAAATCCATGTTGACTGATTGCATTGAGATTTTCTAAGTGATAAGCTATAACCTCATCGATAATAGACTTAGCATTTTACCTATGATAGATTTAAGCTAACTAAACTGTAGTTTCCTGATTTCTATCTCCTTCATTTCCAATCTGATAGGACATTTCCAGAAATTAGGGGATTTTTCAAAATCAAAACCAATGCATCTACTATCTCAGCAACCCCTTCTTTTAAGATTCTAGCTTGAAGTCCATCAAGGCCTGGGGACTTGTCATTTTTTCATTCTAATAATTAGTTATAATAACCCTTTCCCTAGTGATTATAATTGTTCTAATTCCACCCCGCCCCTTTCACCTCTTGATTAATAATTATTTCTGCGATGTTTTTATAGTGAAGACAGATGCAAAGTATCTGTTCAATTTCCTTATTTTCCATTATTAATTCCCCGACTCATTCTCTAGAGGACCAATCCTCACTTGAGTTACTCTTTTTCTTTCTAAATACCTGTAGAAATGCTTACCATTATATTTCTAGCTAGTTTTTTCTAGTTTCCTAATTTTTCTCTCATGATTCCTTTCGTCGTTTTTGCTTTTTTCTTATTTTGTCTGACCTGTCTAATTTTTGTAAAATTGCATACTTTTTCATTCAATTTGACACTATCTTAAATTACCTTAGTTAGCCAAAGTTGGTGGGTCTTTCTCCTGGACTCTTTCTTTCTCACTGGAATGTATCTTTGCTGAATCTTATGAAACATCGCCTTAAATATCTGACAATGAATCTCTACTGTCCTACCCATTAATATCTGAGCTTACTTTAGCCAGCTCTGTATTCATACCCTCATAATTGCTCTTATTTAAACTTTCAACCCATTCTTCTCTCCCTCAAACTGAATGTGATTTCAATCATGTTATGATCACTGTTACCTAGGGACCCCAATGATATGAGGTCATTAATCAATCCTGTCTTGTACATTATCAGATAGAATAACCTGCTCTTTCATTGACAGTGGAATGTGCCGTTCTAAGAAACTGTCCCAAAAATGAACATTTCCCTTCCAGTGATGTTATGCTGATGTCCCTTTAAATCCTATTACAACACCTGTGCTGGTGCCCCATGCATTCAAAACCACCCGACTCACAGTCACATCCTCCTGTCTCTCACCATCAACCAAGTCAGAAGGCCGTATCTTAAGGACTGAGACTGCCTCCTGAGATAAAGTGTCCATGCAACTTTCCCCATCTCTGATGCATTGCAATGTCTGCAGCTTGGCATCCACCTCAAGGACTCTGAGCCAAACTTGCACATGTCTTCTTCAGCATCCCCCACCCCCACCTATACAACAATGGAATCATCATCATCTGAACTCTGATGGCTTTGTTTCTTTTTATATGGTTTCAACCAGTTTCAGTCTCTCCAGAATTGTTGCTTTTCAATCTCAGTTTCAGTTCTACTTTTCTTAAAAACTGGGAGGGCTAGTTCCCTATCTCAGTTTTCATTGTCAGTTTTGCATTTTCATTTAGAGTCTGTCTCAAAAAATAAAAGCTTTGAAACCATGGATCCCATCACAATATTGAAACTTGCTCAACTGAAAATTGTTTTTTCCAACTGAAAATATACATTAAACTGGCAGAGTGCTTTTAGGTTTTTTGATTTTCTTTGTTCAACAATCCATCTTCTACCCACTGGTACGTGAAATATTTTTAATTTGCAATTTTGAACAGGAAATGGAGAGAGATCAGCTCTTAATAATGAACTGGTGATTGTCCTGTACGAACAGAACTTGTCTTTTCTTGGAGAATTGTGAATAATGACAGCTCTATTGCATCGAATTAGGCTCTTCCTTAAAAGGAAGGTTCTATTGTGACAGTGACGACAAGAGACACAAAAGCTGAATGGAACAGGTCATCTGACTTTAATCGTCAGGGCTCAATTGTTAAGAACACAAAAACAATAGAAAAAAATGTATTAACAAAGTACTTCTAACATTTAAAGTTAATAGAGCTCAAATAATAACTTCAACAATTGGAGTTTAAACAAACAGTCCATTTTTGTGAACCTGTATGCCTTTTGAATTTGACACGGTCTAAGTTTAAAGCAGAATATATATGTACATAAAAACTAGAATTCCTACAGCGCAGAAAGAGGTGATTTGGCCCATGAAGTCTGCACCATTCTCCAAATGAGCACCCCATCTAATCCCACTCCCCCGCCCCATCCCCACAACCCCAGCTAACTTGCACATCCCTGGACACTGAGGGGCAACTTCTGTCATGGCCAAGCCGCCTAATCTGCACATCTTTGGACTGTGGAGCACCTGGAGGAAATCCACGCAGACACGGGGTGAACATGCAAACTCCAGACAGACAGTCAGGAATTGAACCCCAGTCCCTGGCACTTTGAGGCATCAGTGCTAACCACTGTGCTGCCAAACACAATTCAGCTTTATCAACATCTCAGATGAACATCAGCTGATTGCCTTGTATTACAAGAAATGAAGTGAAGCTGTGATGATGCAAAACCTGTTCATGTAGATGAGTGACTGATCCAATGGAAGTTGTGGGCATTTGCATACATAAAAATAATGGCCGGGATTCTCCGAATTTCCGGCCATGTGTTGATGCCGGCGTAAACACCGGAGTGGGAAATGCCGGTGTCAACGGGCCTCCTGGCCCAGCAATTGATCGGTGTTCAGGGGGCTAGCACGGTGCCGGAGTGCTGCGCACTGCTCCGGCGCTGAAAGGCGGCTCTGCACGCATGTGCGTGGTTGCTGTCTCCGCGCCGGTGCGGAGCAACATGTCGGGGACCTTACAGTGGGCCGTGCGGAAGGAGGTAGGCCCCCTCCAGATCGCGGCTGCCTGCGATCGTAAGCCCCTGATCTTGGAGTCTGGACCCTGTGGAGGACCCCCCTGGAGTCAGATCCCCCCGCCCCCCACCCATACATCCACAGCGGCAATGGGTCCGAGCTCCCACCAGGTGGTACCAGGTTGGAACTACACAGCAGGACTCGGTGGAACTCGATGGGAGTTCGGTCCGTTGCCCACGGACAATCGCCGTGGAGGCATATTTCAGTGGCCCCCGACCGGCATCGCGGTGACCATGCGGGTGCGATTGGCGGCGATTCTCCAGTCGCTGGAGAATCGCGTCCCGGCGCCAGAGCAGCGTGGTGGGAATTTCCCGCGCCCCCAGCCATTCTCCGACCCAGCGCGGGCTCGGAGAATCCCGCCCAGTATGTTGCAAAGTGTATTTAACCAGAAAATACTAAATTTAGAAAATGGCAAAACATTGGGATAATGAAAATTATTGATTTAATGGGTATGTTACCCCATTGTTCACCAGTTAAGTTGTCTTTACTGTATCAACATATTAAAGTGAATGATATATATACTGGGCGGGATTCTCCACTCCCACGCCGAAGTGCCCATGCCGTCGTGAACGCCGTTGAAGTTCACGACGGCGCGAAACGGCCCCTATCCCGACTGATTCAGGGCCCGATAATGGGCTAGGATTGGGGCTGCGTCATCTACACGCGTCAGGCCTTGTCGCCGCGTAAAGGCGGCGTTGCATAACTGGCGCCGGCGCCAACCTGTGCATGCGTGGTTGCCGTCCTCTCCGAGTCCGCCCCGCAAGAAGATGGCGGATGGATCTTGTGGGGCCGCGGAAGGAAGGAGGTCCTCCTTCAGAGAGGATGGCCCGACGATCGGTGGGCACCGATCGCGGGCCATCCCACATTTGAGGTACCCCCCGGTGCAGGATCCCTCCTCCCCCCCTCCCCCCGCAGGCTGCCCCCACCCCCAGCGTTCCCGCGCTGTTCCCGACGGCAGCGACCAGGTGTGGACGGCGCCAGGGCGAACCCGCCGTTTTGGCCTGGCCGCTCGACCCATCCGGGCCTGAGAATAGCGGGGGTGCCGGAGAATCGCCATTTTGGGTGTCTCTGGCAATTCTCCGGCCTGCGGCCCGCGGAACTCGACGGGGCCGTTCCCGCCGCTTGGGAGAATCACAGGAGGGCGTCGGACCGGCGTCCCGTGAAATTTTGGCGGCCCAGGCGATTCTCCCAACCGGCGCGGGAGTGGAGAATCTCGCCCACTATCTATTTATTATTTTAAAATGATACTGTGGCCTGTGTTTTGTGGATGCGGAATGTCGTGTCCCAACATCTGAACAGTTGACCGGGGACACCTCCCTGCGGACTCCCGCACCCAGCAGCCATTTCAATCTCGAATAAGCATTTAGTTGCTGCAAGTGGCTCTTCTGCCCCTCATCCGGGAAGAAGTCCCAACTCAGAGAGCTGCTGGTCAATCCAATTGGCTGGTAGCATTTTACTTCTTGCAGCAACACTGCTACAGTGGATAGAAGAAGAAATGCAGGAGGAGGTCAGAGCCTAAGTCCTGCCGCTGGAGGGCCAGGTAAGTTCCAGGGCTTCCAGGGTTGGGAGGAGGAGGGATGTCTCGAGGGGGGGGGGGGGGGGTGCTGCATGAACGGGGCGATTAGAGCCTCGGGGAAAAGGCTGAGGAATGAGAGGGCTGAGCTGGAGGTCCAGAGGCTGTCCGACCTAAGGGTCACCAACTTCAGAAGGGGGGCTTCTGATAGAGGCACAGCCCCACTTTGGTAATCACCACTGTTGTATATATTAGGAGATGTGTGGTAAGGCCCTGTACTACAGTTACGTGGGTAGTCTCTGCCTGCTGGCTCCACCCTGTAGGCGGAGTATAAATATGGGTGCTCCCTATACAGTAGCCATTTCGCCAGAAGCTGTAGGAGGCCACACATCTTATAGTAATAAAGTCTCAGTTGTATTCAACTCTCGTCTTTGTGCAATTGATCGTGCATCAATTTATTACTCTAAGATTTTCAGAAGATGGACCTCCGCATCAAGCGGATCGCCTGCAGCTGGATCCGTAATCAAGCGATGCCAAAAAGGACTTTCAACACTGGTTAGCTTGTTTCGAAGCTCACATCAGGGACGGGATTCTCCGCAATCGGCGCGATGTCCGCCGACCGGCGCCAAAAATGGCGCGAATCAGTCCGGCATCTTGAGGGGCTGAGCCCTCACCTTGAGGGGCTAGGCCCGCGCCGGACTGATTTCTGCTCCACCAGCTGGCAGGAAAGGCCTTTGGTGCCCCGCCAGCTGGCGCGGAAATGATCTTGCCATGCGGCGCATGCGCGGGAGCGTCAGCGGCCGCTCATAGCATCCCCGCGCATGTGCAGTGGAGGGGGTCTCTTCCGCCTCCGCCATAGTGGAGACCATGGCGAAGGCGGAAGGAAAAGAGTGCCCCCAGGGCACAGGCCCGCCCGCGGATCGGTGGGTCCCGATCGCGGGCCAGGCCACCGTGGAGGCACCCCCCGGGGCCAGATTGCCCCGCGCCCCCCCCCAGTACGCCGGAGCCCACCCGCGCCGTCTTGTCCCGCCGGTAAGAGAGGTGGTTTGATTCTTGCCGGCGGGACAGGCATTCCAGCAGCGGGACTTCGGCCCATTGCGGGAACGGAGAATCGCCGGGGGGGGGGGGGGGGCGCCAACAGGCACGGCACGATTCCCACCCCCGCAGAATATCCGGTGCCGGAGAATTCGGCAACCGGCGGGGGCGGGAATCATGGGCGAAATTCTCCTACCCGCCCCGCCACATTTCTGCCCCGACCGGCCGGCAGGAGTCTCCGTAACACCGGCCGGTCAATGGGGTTTCCCAGTGTGGGGCACCGTCGGGAAACCCCCGGGCGCCGGCAAAACGGAGACTCCTGCCGGCGGAGAATGACGCCCCATGCCAGCCCCCGGAGATTCTCCGACACGGCAGGGGTCGGAGAATCCCGCCCCAGGTCTGCACCAGACCCAATCCCGGAAGCTCAGAAGATCCAGATACTCTACTCGCGGCTGAGCTCCAACGTCTTTCCTCTTATCCAGGACGCACCGAACTACGACAAAGCCATGGCGCTACTGAAAGAGAATTACGCTCAGCAGACGAACATGCTCTTCGCCAGACACGTACTCTCTACTCGCAGTCAGCTCCCTGGTGAGTCCGTAGAAGATTTCTGCCGTGCTTTAATTCCTCTGGTCAGAGACTGTGACTGTCAGGCCGTCAAAGCCACGGAACATTCGAACCTCCTCATGCGGGACGCCTTCGTTACGGGGATAGGGTCAGACCTCATACGCCAGCGACTTTTAGAGGGGGCCACACTCGACCTCGCAGCAACAAAAAAACTGGCGTTATCGTTGACGGTCGTCTCGCGCAATATTCAGTCCTACACCCCCAGCCGCGCGGCCCACCCCTCCTACACATCGTGGACTCCGCAGACGGCCGCCCCACCGGGGGCCTCACCCAGTCAATACGCCTGTGCCATGTGTAAGCCAGCCAACACCGGGGGTCCTTGATGTTACTTCTGCAGGCGACAGAAACACCCCCCGCCAACGCTGCCCAGCCCGCACCGCCCTTTGCAAAGCATGCGGCATGAAGGAGCACTTCGCTGTGATGTGCCAGGCCTGCTCAGTCGCCGCTATTCCCCCGACCCCCCCACGCATACGTACAATGGGTGCCACCATCTTCATTTCCCTGGACCACGTGCGGCCAGTGGGCGCCGCCATCTTCTCCCCCTCAGACCACGCGCGGCCAGTGGGCGCCACCATCTTCCCCCCCTCAGACCACACGCGGCCAGTGGACACCGCCATCTTCCCCTTCTCGGACCACGTGTGGTCCATGGGCGCCGCCTTCTTCTTCAACCCCCGCCACGTGCGGCCCGTGGCCGCCCACAACTTGTCCACCCCAAGATCATCAGGCGCCGCCATCTTGTCTTCCCCATGGCACATGGGCACCACCATTGTTCCAGGACCCATGCCCCCCCGGGCATCCCATCGTTCGATACCAGCGACGATCAGCCACGACTTGCCTCGGTCACGATCGACCAATCTCGCACGCACAATCTAGCCACCGCCTCGACAGGCGTGAAGATTGATGGGCACAAGACCTCTTGCCTGCTGGACTCCGGGAGCACCGAAAGCTTCATCCATCCAGATACGGTAAGGCGCTGCTCCCTTGCGGTACACAAAGAATCTCCCTGGCCTCCGGGTAGTATATAGTCACACTCACGGTCCAGGGCGTAGAATTCAGCGGCTTCCGCCTCTACGTCCTCCCCAACCTCTGCGCTGCCCTGCTACTCGGCCTTCCAGTGTAACCTCCAGAGCCTAACCTTGAAATTCGGCGGGCCCCGACCATCCCTTACTGTGTGCGGCCTCGCAACTAGGGCAGCACGGTCGCATTGTGGATAGCACAATTGCTTCACAGCTCCAGGGTCCCAGGTTCGATTCCGGCTTGGGTCTCTGTCTGTGCGGAGTCTGCACATCCTCCCCGTGTGTGCGTGGGTTTCCTCCGGGTGGTCTGGTTTCAAAGATGTGCGGGTAGGTGGATTGGCCGTGATAAATTGCCCTTTGTGTCCAAAATTGCCCTTAGTGTTGGGTGGGGTTACTGGGTTGTAGGGATAGGGTGGAGGTGTTGACCTTGGGTAGAGTGCTCTTTCCAAGAGCCGGTGCAGACTCGATGGGCCGAATGGCCTCCTTCTGCGCTGTAAATTTTATGTAAATCTATGTAACCTTAAAGGTCAACCCACCTTCTCTATTCACAAGCCTAACCCCAGATTGCAAACCCGTCGCCACCAGGAGCAGACGGTACAGCACCCAGGACAGGACTTTCATCAGGTCCGAGGTCCAGCGGCTGCTTGGGGAAGGCATTATCGAGGCCAGCAACAGCCCCTGGAGAGTTCAAGTGGTAGTGGTGAAAACTGGGGAGAAACAGAATGGTCATGGACTACAACCTGACCATCAATAGGTACACGCAGCTCGATGCGTACCCCCTCCCACGCATATCTGATATGGTCAATCAGATTGCACAGTACCGGGTCTTCTCAACTGTAGACTTCAAATCCGCCTAACACCAGCTCCCCATCCATAAGGCGGACCGCCCATACACTGCCTTTGAGGCAGATGGCCGCCTCTACCATTTTCTCAGGGTTCCCTTTGGCGTCACCAACGGGGTCTCGATCTTCCAAAGGGAGATGGACCGAATGGTCGACCGGTGCGGGTTGCAGGCCACTTTCCCGTATCTAGACAATGTCACCATCTGCAGCCACGATCAGCAGGACCACGATGCCAACCTTGCCAAAGTTCTCCACACCGCCACTCTCCTAAACCTCACCTATAACAAGAAGTGCGTATTCAGCACAAACCGCTTAGCCGTCCTCGGCTATGTGGTCCAGAACGGAGTTCTGGGGCCCGATTCCGACCACATGCGCCCCCTCATGGAGCTCCCCCTTCCCCGCTGCCCCAAGGCCCTCAAACGCTGCCTGGGGTTCTTTTCATACGATGCCCAGTGGGTCCCAAATGATGCAGCCAAGGCCCACCCATTCATTCAGTCCACCCATTTTCCCTTGACGGCTGAGGCTCAACAGGCCTTCAACCGTATTAGAGCCGATAAGCCAAGGCCGCGATGCACGCAATAGATGAGACACTGCCCTTTCAAATGGAGCGCAACGCATCCAACATCGCCCTGGCCGCCACGCTCAATCAGGCAGGCCCGTGGCATTCTTTTCCCGCACCCTTCATGCCTCCGAAATTCGGCACTCCTCCATCGAAAAAGAGGCCCAAGCCATCGTTGAAGCTGTGCGGCATTGGAGGCTTTACCTGGCTGGCAGGAGATTCACTCTCCTTACGGACCAACGGTCGGTAGCCTTCATGTTCAATAACACTGTGGCGCACAAAGACTCCGTGAGACAAACAGAGTGAAGTCGATGAGGCTTTATTAAGCGTGTCTGTTCCCCAGCAGCCCGATAGTAAACTGGCATGCGGGGGAAGGCACCGGCTTCTTATACTTCGCCTTCAGGGCGGAGTATGAGGTCAACGGCCAACCAGGACCCGGGATCTGTCAGCCAATGACATTAGGGCTTCCAGTACCACATGACCCCCAATACATACTACCACATTCACCCCTTGTCAAAAATGAACCCGGCGGGGTGATGCTTCGTATGGTGGTAAGGGTTTACAGTACTGGTCCTGGGAGGAGAGAACAGTTACATGGTAGGACCGTATTGGACAGTATCGTCCTGTTACAACTATGTACAGAGGATATAGGAAAACAAAATGTTCATTGGACAGTCCATCTTTGTTTTACATCGACACCACGAGTCGGTCGGGCGGTCTGGTCGTCCGTGTCGATCGCCTCGGCCCCGGCGGTGGTGGTGGTGCTTGTATCAGCGTTGTCGCCTCCGGGAACCGCACGGTTTTAGCTGTCGGTGCAAAGGGGAGGGGGACTGATCCTCCTGGGAAGGGGGCGGTCGCGGGGTGCGGCGGTGGCAGGAAGGGGGGCGGTTGGGTTGATGGTGCCGGGGGGGTGTGCGTGGTGCCGGCGGGCGCCAGATCCCGCAGGGAGACCGTGTCCTGTCGGCCGTCGGGGTACTCCACGTAGGCGTACTGGGGGTTTGCGTGGAGGAGGTGAACCCTTTCGACCAACGGGTCCGCCTTATGTGCGCGCACATGCTTTCGGAGCAGGATGGGTCCTGGGGCCGCCAGCCAGGTCGGCAGCGACGTTCCAGAGGAGGACCTCCTAGGGAAGACAAGGAGACGCTCGTGCGGCGTTTGATTAGTGCTCGTACATAATAACGACCGGATGGAATGGAGAGCGTCCGGGAGGACCTCCTGCCACCGTGAAACTGGGAGGTCCCTGGACCGTAGGGCCAGTAGGACGGCCTTCCAGACCGTGCCGTTCTCCCTTTCTACTTTTCTACTTGCCCGTTCCCCCGGGGGTTGTAGCTGGTTGTCCTGCTTGAAGCTATACCCTTGCTGAGCAGGAACTGGCGCAGCTCGTCACTCATGAAAGAGGACCCCCTGTCGCTGTGGACGTATGCGGGGTAACCGAACAGTGTGAATATGCTGTTCAGGGCTTTAATGACTGTGGCCGCGGTCATGTCGGAGCAGGGAATGGCAAAAGGGAAGCGGGAGTATTCGTCCACTACATTAAGGAAATACGCGTTGCGGTCGGTGGAGGGGAGGGGCCCTTTGAAATCGAGACTGAGGCGTTCAAAGGGACGGGAAGCCTTAATCAGGTGCGCTCCATCTGGCCTGAAAAAATGCGGTTTGCATTCTGCGCAGATGTGGCAGTCTCTTGTGACTGTACGGACCTCCTCTAAGGAGTAGGGGAGATTGCGGGACTTGATGAAGTGGTAAAACCGAGTGACCCCCGGGTGGCAGAGGTCCTCGTGGAGGGCTTGGAGGCGGTCAATTTGTGCGTTGGCACATGTCCCGCGGGATAGGGCATCAGACGGCTCGTTCAGCTTTCCGGGCCGGTACAAGATCTCATAGTTGAAGGTGGAGAGTTCGATCCTCCACCGCAAGATCTTGTCGTTCTTGATCTTGCCCCGCTGTGCATTATCGAAGATGAAGGCAACCGACCGTTGGTCAGTGAGGAGAGTGAATCTCCTGCCGGCCAGGTAATGCCTCCAATGTCGCACAGCCTCCACTATGGCTTGGGCTTCCTTTTCCACTGAGGAGTGGCGGATTTCTGAGGCGTGGAGGGTTCGGGAGAAAAAGGCCACGGGTCTGCCCGCTTGGTTAAGGGTAGCCGCGAGAGCTACGTCAGAGGCGTCGCTCTCGACCTGGAAGGGGAGGGACTCGTCGATGGCGCGCATCGTGGCCTTTGCGATGTCCGCTTTGATGCGGCTGAAAGCCTGGCAAGCCTCTGTCGACAGCGGGAAAGCCGTGGTCTGTATTAGGGGGCGGGCCTTGTCTGCGTACTGGGGGACCCACTGGGCGTAGTATGAAAAGAACCCCAGGCAGCGTTTCAGGGCTTTTGGGCAGTGCGGGAGGGGAAATTCCATGAGTGCGCGCATACGTTCGGGGTCGGGGCCTATTATCCCATTGCGCACTATGTAGCCCAGAATGGCTAGCCGATCGGTGCTAAAAACGCACTTGTCCTCATTGTACGTGAGGTTCAAGGCTTCGGCAGTCTGGAGGAATTTTTGGAGGTTGGCGTCGTGGTCCTGCTGATCGTGGCCGCAGATGGTTACATTATCGAGGTACGGGAACGTGGCCCGTAACCCATGTTGATCAACCATTCGGTCCATTTCCCGTTGGAAGACCGAGACGCCGTTTGTGACGCCAAAAGGGACCCTTAGGAAGTGGTATAATCGCCCGTCTGCCTCGAAGGCTGTGTACTTGCGGTCACTTGGGCGGATGGGGAGCTGATGGTAGGCGGACCTGAGGTCCACGGTGGAGAAGACTTTATACTGTGCAATCCGATTGACCATGTCGGATATGCGGGGGAGAGGGTACGCGTCTAGTTGTGTGTACCTGTTGATGGTCTGGCTATAGTCAATGACCATCCTTTGTTTCTCCCCTGTCTTCACTACTACCACCTGCGCTCTCCAGGGACTATTGCTGGCCTGGATTATGCCCTCCTTTAGTAGCCGCTGGACTTCGGAGCGAATGAAGGTCCGGTCCTGGGCGCTGTACCGTCTGCTCCTAGTGGCGACGGGTTTGCAATCCGGGGTGAGGTTCGCAAACAAGGACGGGGGTTGCACCTTGAGGGTGGCGAGGCCGCAGATAGTGAGTGGGGGTATGGGGCCGCCGAATTTAAACGTAAGGCTCTGTAGGTTACATTGAAAATCTAAGCCCAGCAAGGTGGGGGCACAGAGTTGGGGAAGGACGTTAAGTTTGTAGTTTTTGAATTCCCTTCCCTGTACCGTTAGGGTAACTATGCAGAATCCCTGGATCTGTACGGAGTGGGATCCTGCGGCTAGGCAAATCTTTTGTGCGCTGGGGTAGGTAGTTAAGGAACAGCGTCTTACCGTGTCGGGATGTATAAAACTTTCCGTGCTCCCGGAGTCGACTAGGCATGGCGTCTCGTGGCCGTTAATTAGGACCGTTGTCGTCGTCGTCTGGAGAGTCCGGGGCCGAGCCTGATCGAGCGTAACCGAAGCGAGCCGTGGTTGTAGTAGTGGGGTGGGGTCCGTTGTTGCCGTCCAAGAGGACGTCGGGGATGGATAAAATGGCCGCCCCCATACCTCGCCCGTAGATGAGGGGTCAGAAGATGGCGTCGGGGGTGGACAAAATGGCCGCCCCCATGCGTCGTACAGGTCGGGGGCGGTCCAAGATGGCGGGGCCCCTCCTCCCCTCGTGGTGGTCGGGACCCAAAATGGCGGCGTCTGCGGGTCGCACATTGAGTGCTGGGGGGTCTGGGGGGCGCTAGGACCGCGCGGAGTTCCCGGGCCGCGGGCGCTAGGACCGCGCGGAGTTCCTTTGGTGCGAGCTCCAGGGCCGCGGGCGCTAGGACCGCGCGGAGCTCCCTCGCTGGGGACCGGCAGGTCAGTGCGAGCGCTGGGACAGTGAGGAGGTCCCTCGCCGGGGACGGAGGTCGGGGTCCAGGTGAGTTGTATTGCCGGCGGGTCAGGCGTGGGGCGCGGGACGGGGGCGAGGGCCCAGGTCGGCGGCTCCGGCGGGTCAGGCGTGGGGCACGGGACGGGGGCGAGGGCCCAGGTCGGCGGGTCAGGCGTGGGGCGCGGGACGGGGGCGAGGGCCCAGGTCGGCGGCTCCGGCGGGTCAGGCGTGGGGCGCGGGACGGGGGCGAGGGCCCAGGTCGGCGGCTCCGGCGGGTCAGGCGTGGGGCGCGGGACGGGGGCGAGGGCCCAGGTCGGCGGCGCTGGCGGGTCAGGCGTGGGGCGCGGGACGGGGGCGAGGGCCCAGGTCGGCGGCGCTGGCGGGTCAGGCGTGGGGCGCGGGACGGGGGCGAGGGCCCAGGTCGGCGGCGCTGGCGGGTCAGGCGTGGGGCGCGGGACGCAAAATGGCGGCGCCTGGGGGTCGCACATGGCGTGCTGGGGGGGTTGGGAGGCATAGACTGCCTGTAAGGCTCCCTGTTCTCCCGGGACGGCGGCGACCACGCGGGACCGGCACACCACCGCATAGTGGCCCTTTTTCCCGCAGCTTTTGCAGATGGCTGCGCGGGCCGGACAGCGTTGTCGGGGGTGCTTCGCCTGGCCGCAGAAATAACAGCGGGCGCCCCCGGTGCGACTCGGCGTTTGGACTGCGCAAGCCTGTGGGGTGTCCGGGGGGGGGGGGTAGGGGGTTTGCCGCGGCGGGTACGTACGGGGCCCAATGGCCTGCCGCGCGGTCGGGGCCGTAGGCGCGGGTATTACGCGCGGCTACGTCCAGCGAGGCTGCCAGGGCCCGTGCCTCTGAGAGTCCTAGTGACTCTTTTTCTAGAAGTCTTTGGCGGATTTGGGAGGATTGTATACCTGCAACAAAAGCATCGCGCATTAACATGTCCGTGTGTTCGTTTGCATTCACCGACGGGCAGCTGCAGGCTCTTCCCAAAATCAGCAGCGCGGCGTAGAACTCGTCCATCGATTCTCCGGGAGCTTGCCGTCTCGTCGCGAGCTGGTAGCGAGCGTAGATTTGGTTAACTGGGCGAACGTAGAGACTTCTCAGTGCTGCGAACGCCGTCTGGAAATCGCGGGTGTCTTCAATGAGGGTGAAAATCTCCGTGCTCACCCTCGAGTGCAGGACCTGCAGTTTTTGTTCATCTGAGACTCGGCCTGTGGTCGATGTGATGTAGGCCTCAAAGCAAGTCTGCCAGTGTTTGAATGCTGCTGCTGCATTCACTGCGTGGGGGCTGATCCTCAGGCATTCTGGAATGATCCTGAGCTCCATAGTCCTTTTTAGGCACGCTTAATAAATTGTGGCGCACAAAGACTCCGTGAGACAAACAGAGTGAAGTCGATGAGGCTTTATTAAGCGTGTCTGTTCCCCAGCAGCCCGATAGTAAACTGGCATGCGGGGGAAGGCACCGGCTTCTTATACTTCGCCTTCAGGGCGGAGTATGAGGTCAACGGCCAACCAGGACCCGGGATCTGTCAGCCAATGACATTAGGGCTTCCAGTACCACATGACCCCCAATACATACTACCACAAACACACAGCGGGGTAAGATCAAAAATGATAAAATCTTGAGGTGGAGGATCGAGCTCTCCACCTACAACTACGAGATTTTGTATCGCCCCGGCAATACAACGAGCCCCCAGATGCCCTATCACGAGGTACATGTACCAGCGCACAGGTGGCCCGACTCCGGACCCTGCACGATAACCTTTGTCACCTGGGAGTCACACGGTTGTACCATTTCATAAAGGCCCACAATCTGCCCTACTCCGTCGAGGAAGTCAGGGCAATCACCAGGGACTGCCAAGTCTGTGCGGAGTGCAAACCGCACTTCTACCAGCTAGACCGTGCGCGCCTGGTGAAGGCCTCTCGCCCCTTTGAACGCCTCAGCGTGGATTTCAAAGGGGCCCTCTCCTCCACCGACCGTAACATGTATTTCCTCAGTGTGATTGATGAATACTCCAGATTCCCCTTCGCCATCCCATGCCCCAATATGACGTCTGCCACCATCATCAGAGCCCTCAACACAATCTTGACGCTGTGCAGCTTCCCCGCCTACATCCACAGTGACAGGGGATCCTCATTCATGAGTGATGAGCTGCGTCAGTTCCTGCTCAGCAGGGGTATCGCCTCCAGCAGGACGACCAGCTATAACCGTCGGGGAAAGGGGCAGGTGGAGAGGGAGAACGGGGCGGTCTGGAGGGCCGTCCAACTGGCCCTGCGGTCCAGAAATCTCCTGGCCTCCCGTTGGCAGGAGGTCCTCCCTGATGCACTGCACTCCATTCGGTCGCTACTATGCACCACCACTAACGACACACCCCATGAACATCTCTTTGCCTTCCCCAGGAAGTCCACATCCGGGGTGTCGCTCCTGACCTGGCTCTCAGCTCCAGGACCCATACTCCTCCGTAGGTACGTCCGACTCCACAAGGCGGACTAGTTGGTTGAAAGGGTGCAGTTACTCCACGCTAACCCCCAGTATGCCGAAGTAGCATACCCTGACGGTCGCCAGGATACTGTCTCCCTCAGGGACCTGGCACCAGAGGTTCCACACACACACACACACCCCTCCGGCTCGGCTCCAACCCCCCTTCCCCCGGCGCACCCAGCAGCAACCCCCCCAGGACCATCCGTCCCCCCCCTGCCCACGCCCGAGGATGAAGAGGATTTCAGCACGCTCCCGGAGTCACCGAGGACCAGACCAACACCGAAATCGGCGCCACCACTGTGTCGCCTCCCAACGCCACATCAAGGCCCTGGACCGGCTAAATCTACAATTGTTTCGGGACTATCAAACCACCTTGTACTGGACTTCAGAAAGAAATATTTTTTTTCGCTTCTGTATATTAAACTTGCTCTGTATATAGTTCTCCATCACCCCCGCCGGACTCAATTTTAACAGGGGGTGAATGTGGTAATCATCACTGTTGTATATATTAGGAGATGTGTGGTAAGGCCCTGTACTACAGGTACGGGGGTAGTCCCTGCCTGCTGGCTCCGCCCAGTAGGCAGAGTATAAATATGTGAGCTCCCTATACAGCAGCCATTTTGCCAGCTGCTGTGGGAGGCCACACATCTTAGAGTAATAAAGCCTCAGTTGTATTCAACTCTCATCTCTGTGCAATTGATCGTGCATCACCCACCCCCCATCCTGCCTTGATTGTAATTGTTTTGATTTTTGCAAGTTCATTCCTCGTGCCATTCTAAAAGTGGAGGTTGGTTGGCAAATGGCCCTTAAATTGGCCAATAATTGGCAATTGAAGGGCCACTATTGGGGAAAGGGTGGAGTTCCCATCCGAGGCACTGCCTGCCCCAGCATAAATTTGTTGTATGGTCAGAACAGACAGGAACCTGGAGGAAATCCAATTCCTTCATTTTCACACTCCTCCTGCCTAACAACCCACCACTGGGTGAGCGCAAAGTTCTGGCCTATTATGAACTCCGTAATAAGTATGAGGAGCCAGCATTGTGTGACATGCCCAAATAACTATTCCCAGATCATATGTTAACGATATGGGTTTTTTTGGGGGGAGGAATCACTCCTGAGGCAAAGATCCTAATCAACTTCTACACAGAAGCACTTAGCGGCAGGAATTGCTACATAATGATCAGATGAATGGATGATTTCCTTCACTCCCTAACCAGGGATGTGAGACAATAAAAGTTGAAAAAAAAATCTACTCCAGCAGCAAGCAAATTAGATGAGGAGGATGATGATTGCGTCGGGACATATATATCTTTACAGCAGCTTGTAGTGAGGCAGAGCAGCTGGTGTAGTCAACTCACGGCGAGTGTTGACAGTGTTGCAGACGCAGGTGTGGTGGACAAAATAACCGAAACACCTACCAATTAAACTAGTTCTAAAGTAGTCCCTTGGGAAGAAATGTACCAATGAACCACCTCAAACTCTGGTAAGTGTGTGGGAATGATAGAACCGCTACAGTGCAGAAGGAGACCATTCGGCCCATCAAGTCTGCACTGACTCTCCGAAAGAGCACCCTACCTCGGACCACTCCGACCCCGTAACACCAGTTAACCTTCAAATCTTTAGACACTAAGGAGCAATTTAGCACAGCCAATCCACCTAACCTGTTTCAGGTTTCAGATCCTTTTTGGGTCCAGGTATATATCGACACATAACAACATATTTTACTCAATGACATATTCCATCAAGTTGTTGCTTAACTGAAAAAGCCATCAGTCATCCAGATAATCTGAAATGTCCCAATGGCTGTAGATATTCAACCATAAAATAAGTAGCCTACCATTTTTGTGGCATTGATGAACTGAGGAATGATCAAGATGAGCCATACAGAGGTGAAAAAGTTAACCTCACTATGAGGAAACATCCCTTTCCAATTGTATAAATTGGTTGAAAGAGAAATGATAACTCCTGATATAACTTGTAGAAAGACCAAAATCTC
Source organism: Scyliorhinus torazame (assembly GCF_047496885.1). Lineage (NCBI taxonomy): Eukaryota > Metazoa > Chordata > Chondrichthyes > Carcharhiniformes > Scyliorhinidae > Scyliorhinus > Scyliorhinus torazame. Next base: position 34,443,745 of record NC_092723.1, read on the forward strand.
TTTCAAAAAAATTCAAATTAAGGGGCAATTTAGCGTGGCCAATCCCTGCAAATCTTTGGGTTGTGGGGGGAGAATATGCAAACTCCACACGGACAAATACCCGGGGCTGGGATTGAACCCGGATCCTCGATGCCGTGAGGCAGCATTGCTAACCACTGTACCACTGTGCTGCCCTGAAAGCCCAACATCTTGGGTCTCACTTAATTGCTGCTGTACTGAAGTTGGAGTAATCTGGCAAGATCATACTTTGTGTTAATCCATGTCTGTCTATCTAACCAATCAAGCTTGAGAGTACAGAACTCTCACAATGAATAATACAATTGAAAATCTACACAGACATTTTCTCCATTTGGGCTATTCAGAAAGGAGTTGTATTGAGAGCTAAGGTACAAGTTGGACTGCAGAGATACAAATGCTGATATCTAGGTATTTAATTTTGGTAATTACTCTAAGAAGTCTATTCGTTGACTTGCCTTTGATTCTCTATTACGGCTTTTTTTAAATTCGGAACTTCTCCCAATTTTCAAACAAAATGGGAAACCACTTTTGTGGGGTTACATTGAAGCAATATCAGGGGTGGGATTCTTTGTTGGCTGATGCCGAAATCGGGGCGTGCGATCGGGCGGAGAATAGCTCCCGACGCCGAATCGCAATGCTCCCCCTCCCAGAAAACGGGGTCAATGCGACACACAGCGCGCCTCGTTGCAACACTGTTCGCATAACATGAGTGGGCCCAACCCCGATTCTCCACCTCCATATGGCTGAGTTACTGCCGGCACGGTCTACGTGTGCTCTCACAAATCGTGAACCTGCCATGGTGGCAGCTGACAGGGGGTACGGACAATGTCCAACACCGCCATACTTCGCCAACAGTCATGCTGCTGGCCAGGGGCTTCTGCCAGTGCTGGGGGGAGTAGTGGAGGGTGGCCAGGAGGTGGGCTGTGGGGTCGGGGTGGACGTATATGTAACACTATTACCGCAGCCGACAAGGCAGCCATGCCGCTGCGCATGCCGCTGACAGCCTGCTTTAAACCTGGTGGCCTGGGTCGTATAGGTGACCCCCCCTGGGCATCCCCCAGCCGACGCATCAGCTGTATGGGCGCTCCAGCACAACCTGTCCCACCTTTTCGGCCCCGATCAGTGTGTGTATGGGGTGTGTAGAGTTTAAGCGCGGCTGCAGCTTGTCAGCCCTGCGAGGGTTCATCACGGACCTGGCGATTCCCGCACCGTTGTTCGTGGTTTTTTTTAATAATCTTTATTGCCACAAGTAGACTTCCATTAACATTGCAATGATGTTACTGTGAAAATTCCCGAATCGCCACAGTCCGGCGCCTGCTTGGCTCCACAGAGGGTGAATTCAGAATGTCCAATTCACCTAACAGCACGTCTTTCGGGACTTGTGGGAGAAAACCGGAGCACGCAGAGAAAACCCATGCAGACACAGGGAGAACATGCAGACTACGCACAGACAGTGACCAAAGCCGGGAATCGAACCTGAGACACTGGCGCCGTGAAGCAACTGTGCTAACCACTGTGCTACCATGCTGCCCACTAAAAAAAAAATCTGTGCTCCAGTTGTTGGTGTTCCACGTGGCACGGTGCTAGCCCCTCACCGGTAGCAGAATCGCTGCAGGTGTGACGCCAATTTTTCTGACGTGAAACTCCACGGATTCTCCATTTGTGTCAGCACTTAGACTCAGAAACGGAAAATCCAGCCCCAGATTTCCTATGACTCTTTAGCCCAGCATGCTAATCTGTCAATTTATTACAGCAACAGGCTTCATAAAGCATATGGAATTTGTATTGTACAAATATTTAATGATCAGGTAATTATTATTAATACCTCACAATAAAAATGTCTTTACTCTCCTCTTCAATAAATCTGAAAGTAGCCGTTAAATGATCTGTGCCACTGTCCTACATCTTGCTTAAATTGAACTTTTCTTTGTTTGTGAATTGATATTGACTTTTAGAGTGTTCTGTTGTAATTTCAATGTTCAATAGACACACATTATTTAGCTTTGAATTGACCTTGAACCTATATTCTAGCATTGTGGCACTTCCATGACAGGTACATTAGGGAACATCAGACAGATCAATGGAATTGAAATTTCTCACCAGATAGTGCGATTTGCTTGTCAATGACAAATCAGTATCTAAGAAGATGTGCTGTAAGCTTCCAGTAACAACAATATCCTACATCGAGGTGCTTGGTAGTATAAAACGTGAGTGTTGCTGAAACAAGAGAGCTTTTTTGCACTCATCAGAACGGAAGGAAGCAACAATTTACACTGCATAAGAAAAGGATGCTGATTGATTGGCAAGTTGACTCAAATTCATTAAGATGTTGCCATGGAGAATACACTATTTTAATTAGTTGAAAAAATGCGCAATACCTTGTCACGTTCCTCTTTCTTGGAGAGGATGGGTCCCTGTTATATGAATATACGTTCTTCTGGCAAGTATAAGTGAGCCACTATGCGAGCCTGACTGATGATCTTAAATTAATTGTTAGTGTAATTGCTAGCACACTCAGGATTGTTCAGAATACCAGTGGTATTTTCCACTCACAGGATGCTGCTGTCAAGTCTAAAAGACGCTCTGCCTAGCACACAAATGAATAATGTGCGATATGAATTTCAGCGCCAGTGCAATTCTAGTTGTGTAGGCCGTATGTCCCAATGGCTGTTGGATCACATCAAATGGCTGACAATGGGCTGCACTCAGCCTGTGTTTGCAAAAACTCAGAATATAACCTCGCAAGTTAGATGTGATTTTGCGATTGGCCAATGCTTTCAGCACAGCTTCGAAGCATCTCTTTTTTCAGCGATATCTTACATGTAAATTCCCGAACCATGCCTTGTGGCCCAAGGGTGACAAACTCTGAGTGGGGTATACCACCTGTTCACGCCAGCGGGAAATTCTGGACCCACACCGGTACACAGGTTTCCCGGCGACGAGGGGCTGTTAACCGGAAATCCCAGCAACAACGGTGAGATTGGTAGATTCTGCTGGCGGGCCACCTCCCCCGCCGAGAAAAACATGGCGGACAGGTCGGTGAATCCCGCCCTCTGTGTCCACAGCTATATTGAAGGTTTCTCAGAGCCAAATTACCAACAATTTGATTTTTAAAAATTCCCTCTTACTTTTAAAAATTTATAGTATTGTATTCCCCTTTTAAAAATTCAATTCAAAGACATGAAAAAAATCATCAAAATATTTTACAGACTTTACTTTAACTATTTCCTTTAATTTTTTTCTTTTTGTTGCCTCAGATTTCTTATATTCAGGCCCTGTAAACAATGCTAATGGGAATGCCCATCTTTTGATATTTAGATTATTTGAACAATAAATATGGCCACCTTTTGGGGCATGTACTATTTATTTGGGATTATAACGTTGAATTCCCCTCATTTTCTATCCTGAAGGTTCCCTTTAGACTATGGAGCTTTCTTACCCAGAATTGCCGTGAGTAAATTGTCCAATGCCATACTTATGCTTTCATTAGGAAGTACATCTTAATATCCCAGGAGATGTCTTCTTCCTCCTGTTCTCTTCCCCCATTGTCTATCCTCAGTGATTGGCTTGCGGGCTTGGCTAGAGCTAGGGACTGGGCAGAGTAACTGCCAAAGTCATGTTGCAGCTTTATAGAAACTTAGTTAGTCTGCACTTGAAATATAGTGTTCAATTCTGGTCGCCACACTACCAGAAGGATGTGAAGGAGAGAATACGGAATGTTTCCTGGTATGGAGGGCATTAGCTATGAGGAGATGTTGGAGAAACTTGGTTTGTTCTCACTGGAACAATGGAGGTTGAGCGGTGACCTGATAGAAGTCTACAAGATTATGAAGGGCATGAACAGAGTGGATTGTCAAAAGCTTTTTCGCAGGGTGGAAGAGTCAATTACTAGGGGGCATAGGTTTAAGGTGCGAGGGGCAAGGTTTAAAGGAGATGTACGAGGCAGTTTTTCCAGACAGAGGGTGGTGGGACCAGCTGCCGGGGGAGGTAGTGGAAGCAGATACGATAGTGACTTTTAAGGGGCATCTTAACAAATATACCCGGAAGGGTAGGGGTTTTTAGTTCTGAGGGGCAGCATGATCGGTGCAGGCTTGGAGGGCCCAAGGGGGCCTGTTCCTGTGCCGTAATTTCTTTTGTTCTTTTTTCTTTCAAACACATCAATCCAGGAGAAGCTTGGGCCTTTGCACCTCCCCTGGGTGCATTGACGTTGCAAAATACAGCTTTGTCTGCACATCTAATTTTGAAACTCTTCCTTTCTCTTCATAATGGATCTGGATCATAAAATAATTCTCATGTAACAAAATGTTAAAACCAGAGTTTACGCATTCAGCATCCTTTGATTCTTCATTCAGCTCACCATTTGTCGCCTTCCATTACATCCCTTACTTATTGTTGGATTTGTTGTCCGGATTGCCAATGATGAAATCGTACAAGGGAGCCCTTCCACTAGAGAAATCCAACATACGATAATCTATTTTTCAATTGTTCAAACAGATTTAGACACACAACAGATCCCAAAGTCCTGCCTGAGTTCCTTAATTCATTGGTAAAGCGTCAAACCTCAAAAGTGCTTGGATGTATCAGTATCAAACACAAGGTGGTGGTGCTTGGGATTAAAGTAAATCTCACTTTACATCTTTTTGATACAAATGGAGATTAATAAACAAACTTTACATTCTTGCTGCCAACACAACCTTTCATTCCACTGATTGATAATAGTACTTTGATAGATACGCTTTGGATTTGTTTCTTACTTTGAGAAAAAAAACCTTAAAAATGATTTTCGTCAAACCCTTGCCACTCTGATTGTACTCCAGGCCATCTTCCATTCACAGATTCCTTTCATACTGACCATCTATTCCGGAATTGAATAGAAATTAAGTTTAAGTGTTGAAATATCCGGGATCTCCGTCGGCTGACGCCGGAATTGGGAAACATAATTGGGCGAGAAATGGATTTGATGCCGAAATCGTGATGGGTGCTGGTTTCATGCCAAGTCGCAATTCTCCAGTGCCCCCACAGTGATGTCAATGCGTTCCACTCCACATGTAGAATAAATGCTGTTGGCATATTATTAGTGGGCCTCACTCGGTATTCTCCAAGGCCACCGCGATTCTTCACCTCCACTAGAACAAATTCCCGATGGCGAGGTTCACTTGTGCTTTTAAAAATCGTGAAAAATGTGCATGGCTGATGAGGTAGGACACAGAGAGGCCCGACCGTGCGCTGCCGGTCCTGATACTGGCCGTGCTGGCTGGGGGGTGGTGGGGCCCTTCCAGGGCCCGGGAGAAGGGCTGTGGGGCCGGAGTGGTCTGCCAAGTGACTGGGGCAGTGCCCAGGCACGTACCACCATTGCCGCAATCTGCAGGGCAGCCATCTTGCTGCGCACAGCACTGACCACCTTTCCTGGTCCCTGGTTCTGCAGAGTGAGACGAGCGTATGGGTGCCCCTAACCCACCACCCTCACCTTCCAGCATACCACCCCTCCCATCCTACCGACTGCTACACACTGGCGGGCATCACGTTGCTCACCCAAGGGCAACGCCCACGGTATCCCCTACAGGGGGATGCTAGATGGGGACCGCAGAGCATACCGTAGGCAAGGGCAGTGCCAGCTGAAGGTACCCCGAACAGCAGGGATGGGCGCCAAGGCCAGAGGCCTCCGACTGGGCCTCGGGTGCGGAGGCAAGGGGATATGTCGGGGTGGAGTCCACAGTGCCAACCGGGGCCACCATGTAGTCCATTTGACCTGGTTGTGCACGAGGGTACACACCATGCTAACAAGTCTGCCTTTTACCTCCTGCAAGCAATGGAAATTGGAATTTAACCAGCAATAGTGGCCTTCCTCGTAGTCGCCGCAGCCCTGGGGGATGCACTGAGGCTGTACAAGCTGGCACTGCTCGAGGAGGAGGAAGCTGCAGCAGCTGAGCCTGCCCCAGAGAAACAGGAGGCAGCTGTTGAGGATGGAGAGCCGGCCACCCAACAGGCCGAGGTGGAGGAGGAGGTGCAAAGGAAGCGCCGCATGAGGCCTCGTGTGTACTGGCAGTGCTAGTCATTCGAGGACCTACCGGGAGTGGGAATGTTTGCGGACTATGGTGCCGGATTTGGCAGATTCGCGACTCCTCAGATAATGAAGCGGTCCATGTCCAAACGCAGCAAGACCTGAACAATATCCAGGCTTGGGCTGACAAGTTACATTCAAAGAATGATAGAATCATAGAATTTACAGTGCAGAAGGAGGCCATTTGGCCCATCATATCTGCACCGGCCCTTGGAAAGAGCACCCCACTTTAGCCCACCCCATCCCCGTAACCCAGTAACCCCACCTAACCTTTTTGGACACTAAGGACAATTTAGCATGGCCAATCCACCCAACCTGCGCATATTTGGACTGTGGGAGGAAACCGGAGCACCCGGAGAAAACCCACGCACACACGGGGAGAACGTGTAGACTCCGCACAGACAGCAACCCAAGCCGGGAATCGAACCTGGGACGCTGAAGTTGTGAAGCAACTGTGCTAACTCCTGTGTTACCGTGCTGCCTCACAAGTGCCAGGCAATGACCATCTCCTACAAGAGAGGACCTACCCATCGCCCCTTAACATTTGATGGCATTATCGTTGCTGAATCCCTCACAATCAACACCCTGGGGGTTACCATTGATCAGAAACTGAACTGGACTAGCCATATTAATTCTGTGGCTGCCAGAGCAGGTCAAAAGCTAGGAATCCTATGGTGGGTAACTCACCTCCTGTCCCCCTAAAGCCAAATACAAGGTATAAGTCAGGAGTGTAATGGAGTACTACCCACTTGCCTGGATGAGTGCAGCTCCAACAACACTCAAGAACCTTGACACCATCCAGAATAAAGCAGTCCGCTTGATTGCTTCCCCCTTCCACAAACATTCAATCTTTCCACCATTGATGAACAATGGCAGCCGTGTGTACCATCTACAAAATGCACTGCAGAAACTCACCAAGATTCCTCAGGCAGAACCTTCCAAACCCAGGACCACTACCATCTATAAGGACAAGAGCAGCAGATACCTGGGACCCCACCACCTGGGAGTTCCTCTCCAAGTCACTCACGACCCCGACTTGGAAGTATATCACCGTTCCTTCATTGTTGCTGGGTCAAAATCCCGGAACTCCCTCCCTAATAGCACTGCGGGTGTATCTACACCTCAGGTACTGCAGTGGATAAAGAAGGTAGCTCACCACCACCATCTGAAGGGCAACTAGGGATGGACAATAAATGCTGGTCTAGCCAGCGACGCCCACATCCCGTAAATGAATAGAAAAAATGAAAAGAATGCGTGCAATCGATTGCACCCAGCTACTCCAGAGATGCCTGAGGTAACTGCAAACCCCAGTAACCTAGCAGGCTGGCTAACCGAGTGTGAAGTGCACATAATGAAGACCATAAGGTGGTAGAGGGCATCTACCACCTGCTTGATGTAAGTATGAGCTGACGTTTGGGACATGCAATCCACAGGCAAAAAACAAGAGTTGGGCAGTGATCTTCAGGGACTCTGGCAGGGGATGTCTTCCCAGTCCACGAGGCATTAAATTCTCCTGCACAAAATGGAAAAAATATGATCCACCACACCTTTTGACAAGCGCAGGCGTCACTCATCTTCATGGGAAAGGCTTCTTTGGTAGACCCTTGGTCATGCCTCGGTGGCAAGGATCTAACATCCTCACCCTCTGGGTGGGGCTGGGGCTCACCTAGACTATTGCCCCGAGGTCAGTCTGCCTCTCAAAGCTGCACTGGGCTCCTGCTTTCAAGAATGCATCAGTGAGATTAGGCTCCATTATTCAATCCTCTTTCTCCCCGAGGACTCGTCGATGCAAGAAATTGATGAACACTGGGCAAATATAGTAGACCTTCCATTCACATACATAAAGCTAATATCACACCTTTGAGCTGCATTCTGCATTACTAGACTTTTGCTGCAACAAAAACAGAAAATACTGGACAATCTCAGCAGGTCTGACAACATCCGTGAAGAGAGAAGGGAGCTAACATTTTAGTCTGGATGGCTCTCTGTCAAAGCTAGAAAGAACTGGAAATAGGATCAGATTTATACTGTTGTGGAGGGAGTGTGGAGCATGGAGCTGAATAGTCGGCCAGTGATCGGTGGAGATTGACAAAGATGTCATGAACAGAAAGACAAAGGGAATGTAAATGGTTCTGATAATAACTAAGTAGGGTGCTAAGAGATCAGAATGTGTTAATGGTAGAACAAAGGTATGCACTGTGTCAAGGGGCAATTAGGAACAAGGAACACATAGCTTAAGTGGGGTGGGTTGGGGCGATGGAAGAAATTTTTTAAAAATGGTGTGCAGGTGGAGGAGAGAGTACACAATCAGAAATTGTTGAACTCAATGTTAAGGCCGAAAGGCTGCAATGTGCCAAATTGGAAGATGAGGTGTTGTTCCTCTAGTTTATGCTCAGCTTCTCTGGAACATTGCAGCAGGCCAAGGACAGACACGTGGCCATGAGAGAAGAACGGTGAGTTGAAATGGCCAGTGACAGGAAGGCCTGGGTCCTGCTTGCAAACAGACTGAAAGTGTTCTGCAAACCTTTCACCCAATCTGCATTTAGTCTCTCCAATGTAGAGTATGTAGTGATATGTATGTATGCTGGTATACAAAGAGTTAACAGCTACATCATAGTGCAAGACAACCACTAGATGGCAGCACTAGATTCATGTATAAAGAAGTGAACACAAAGGATCTTGGTGTACTTCGAACCAGGAGTTATAGCATAGTTAATACTTATTGTTAAATATAGTTAATACTTACTCTGATTTACTTTATCACAAGTTATAGTTCTGTAAGAGTGAACAAACTCATTTCATCATTCGTATTTAATTTGTTATTCCTTAAACCTATTTTGCTTTGAATTGAAAATTGGTAGGTTCTTTGAAATCTAACCATCAGACCATTCTGGAAGTAAAGCAAAGAGTAACGACTTATTACAACCAATTAATATAATAGAGTAGACCTCATTGGGAGCAGAAAATGCAATAGATCAGATAGAAGGAGGTAACGTGAAGCACTGCCACACACAAAAATAATGTTTAGGCTCTTGGTTGGTGGGTAGGGAGGAGGTATTACACCTTCTGCGATTGCATTGGAGGTGCTGTGGAAAGACAGTGAGATGTTGGGGGTTATGGAGGAGTGGACCAGGGTATCACGGAGAAAATGGTCCCTGTGGAGTGCTGACAGAGGGAGTTTGGGAAAGTTGTGTTTGGTAGTGACATCATTCTGGAGTTGGCAGAACTGGCGGAGAATGATTCTTTGAATGCGATTGCTGGTGGGGTGAAGGTGAGGACAAGGGTTCTATCCTGGTTCTGGGAGGGAGGGGTAAGAGCAGAGGTGCGGGAGATGGGTCAGACACGGTTGAAAGCCCTGTCAACAGTGGGTGGGAAACCACAATTAAGGAAGAATGAAGTCATGTCAGTAGCACCGTTTTGGAAAGTGCCATCATCAGAACAGATGCGATGGAGTCGAAGGAACTGGGAGGATGGGATGGAGTTCTTACAGGATGTCCGGGGTGAAGAGCTGTAGTCGAGGTAGCTGTGGGAGTTGGTGGGCTTGTAATGAATAGACCTTCGCTGATACTGCCTTGCAGCTGAGACGCAAATTCACAAATCCAGGTGACCAAAATGCCAACCCTGATACTTGACATCTGAATCCCACAGAGTTTGGGAGATGTTTGGATATATTCATGAATTGTGCCACCTTATCAAAGACGCTCCTTCAATCTATGAGCTTGTACGTTGATCAAGCTCAACCTGCACTCCCACAATGAATGGATGCCCTTTGGCCCATCATCTATGCCAATTGAATAAAGTACATTATAGTTCATTGATGCTCTGGCAGATATGCAACAATTGCATTTCATTCACAGTTGCCTGCATAACATTTTCACATACCTCTGTTCAAACTCAAATGGAATGATTCTATTGTGAAGCCAATGACTCCTGCAATAACTCCAATTGCACCTTCTCAAAGAGGTCTACCTCTTTTCTTTCAGCTCTGATTCTATTTCAATCATTAGAGTTAAGGAGTTTGAGTGTGCCCTCTGAGTGCAGCCCTGCGCTCCTCCCACAGTGACTCAGACCACCCCCATGCAAATTATTTTCCAATTTTGATTTCTAACTGTGCTGCAACTTCATGATAACAAGATGAGATTTTATTTGGAGACCAGTTTTGATCTTCCCCATATGAGTGTTCCCGTCCTTCCAACCTCCCTGCAACTTGATGGTGCGCAGTAATGCTGCCTCCCATTATTCTCCAGCCTTCCTCGGATCAATCCTGGATCATATTGCAATTGTGGTCGATATTCCAACACTCCCACCTGGCCATTTTACTCTGAATGACCAATGTGGACCTCACCCCTCCCCATCTCGAGGCTTTGTACAGACCACACATCCCCCCCCCCCGCCCACTGCCCAAGGCAAATTTTTATGCCCCCCTCTGTATTATGAGATATATGTCTTCAGATATTTCCCTTAACCTGACCAGCCCATCTGTAGTCCAGTACCAAGTCAGACCATGGTCAGAAACTGTAAGACCATGACCACACCCTAAACATCCAGCAGTGCCTTATCCTAGTTGAGCACATATCTCTTGCTCATCCCTGGAGAGACTATGATGTGCGTTCCATACATAGTCCTGTAGCATGACCCGCAAAGCCCCAGGACTGCCGTTAATCTCTCACACTGGCCTCTTGGTTCCAGACAAGGGACTATGAAGACAGTGACCTTTCAATTAACTCTCTCATTCCTTCTTTATTAATGACAACACAGTCTTCCGCCCCCACCCCTCCATGAGTCTCTGTGTAACCCACCCTTCTTGTGCTGCAACGCCTCCTTCATATTCCGGAGTCTACATACATCCCCATTCATTCAGTTTGATTCCCATCCAGTCCTTGTGTGTCAGCTTTCTAGACTACCATGTTGAGCTCCAGCTTCACCAGCCTCAGTCTCCCCTCTGTCTGCCATAATTTCCTCCCCCTCCCCAACCCTTACCCCACCATAGCCCATTACCCCACGTATCTCCTTCTTCCTTCTCCCCTAACCTAACATTGTCCAATGTCCCCATGTCTCCATCTTCCTTCTACCACCTCACTCCCCTGCCCCTCCCACCGGCAAGAATCTGGGGTGGGATTCTCCATCCAGTGACGCCGGAAACGTGAAATACGAATGGGTGGAGAATCTGGCAACAGACAAAAATCGAGGTTGGTGCCGGGCGCCGAATGGAATGCCATGCTCCAGTCTCGGGACAGCGGTGTGAATGTGTTCTACAGTGTTACTGCACACGCCGCTGACTGCCCACTGTAAACCAAGCTCCACGGTTCGCATGGGTGCCCCCTCTCCCCCAGACCACCCCCTTAATTACTGTATGGCCTCAGCCGACCTTTCAATGGGATGGGGGTGCTCCAACGCAACTAGTGCCCCTTTTTGGCTGGAATGAGAGTCAGCATACATTGGAATCTCACAAGTTCCATGTGACGTCGGTGCTAGCCCATTAACAGGACCTGAATTGCTCTCAGACTGGCACCTCATTCGTGAACAGTCCCGGAGTCAGCATTTAGTTCCTGAAATGGAGAATCCCACCCCTGCTTTTTGGCTTCTCTCCAGGTTTTCCCATCCCGCCTGCCAAAAAACTCACCACAGGCCGGAAGGGAAAATCCCTCCATTTAACACTTGTTTCCCTTGCCACAGCTGCTGTCGGAGCTGCTGAGTATTTCCAGCATTTCAGGTTTCCAACATGCACTGGATTTTGCTTTAGCATGGCATGAAAGTTGCATTAAAGTCACTGTGCTGCAAGTTGGTAGCAGAATGATTTTGAACAAGACGCAGCAATGTAATTTCTGTGCTCATTATGCCCCTGCATTTTCCTTCACTTGACACCAAAGGCTGAGGTGGCTTTTAGGCAATTTGCAGTTTGTGGAAATGACATTTTTAGAGCGTAAAAGTAGTACAAATTCATATTTAAATGTGCATAAATCAGATTTTCCTTTTGAACACTGAATGAGCCTTTGTACTCACCTCATCATCATCTTTCAGTGATATGTCTTGATAGATATCATTTATTTTTATTTGGTCTGGTACAATTATGTAATGCTACATCAGCAGACACCCTGTAGCTGAAAATATCAGTTCTAAACAATAGTTCATTCAGATATTCCTCAATTGTGAAATAGGTTCGGATTGGCAAATGTGTAGGCTGCAACGCTCTGAACTGACCCCGCGATGTAGGAAATTGAACAAGTGAACTTATTAATACTGAGCACGGAATTTCAGCAAGTTTAGAATGATCGTTAGAGATCAGATACATTGAACTATGGCCACTGACTGTCAGAATAAACAGGGAACCATATACACCCATATTGAAAACACATACTTATTATCACAGTTCAGGATGGAAACTGTGGAAGGGAAGTGACAGGGGATCTTTACGTATGTAAATCATTCTGATAGGTACTGTTTTAACTGATAAACAATTCCTCACAGATGACCCGGTTATGCTTAAAATGTACTTCAAATATTTTCCTCATGGACTTCATTGTCAGGGGTAACCTGCCCTGGCTCCGGTCTCTGACAGATGCCAACTCATTGTAACCCTGCTGTCAGCCGACTAAACTGAGAGATCTGTTGTAAGACCAGCTGCAGTGACACCACACAATCATTTTGGCAGAAGCTTATTCTTCTGGAATACAGGGCCATGGAAAGAAACAGGCCAGTTCGATCAGCTGGTACTAAAATTGGATTGGATTGAATTTGTTTATCGTCACGTGTACCGAGGTACAGTGAAAAGTATTTTTCTGTGAGCAGCTCAAACAGATCATTAAGTACATGAAAATAAAAGAAAAGAAAAAGAAAATAAATAATAGGGCAACACAAGGTACACAATGTAAATACATAGACACCGGTCGGGTGAAGCATACAGGAATGTAGTATTAATCAGGTCTGTCCATAAGAGAGTCGTTTAGGAGTCTGGTGACAGTGGGGAAGAAGTTGTTTTTGAATCTGTTCGTGCGTGTTCTCGAGCTTTTGTATCTCCTGCCCGATGGAATAAGTTGGAAGAGCGAGTAAACCGGGTGGGAGGGGTCTTTGATTATGCTGCCCACTTTCCCCAGGCAGAGGGAGGTGTAGATGGAGTCAATGGATGGGAGGCAGGTTCTTAAAATGCCTGAACATGCACTTGATCTAACAATATTTTAGTGTGGTTGTCTGACATAAGATTGGTCAGGTTAGATCCTAACTTAGTGCTATTAGAGAAATCATTATCAATTGCAATAAAGGTAAGAGTTTCGGATAGAGGTGACATGTTCACCCGCAACACATGGGTTGATGCTTGCCCTGAGGGTTGAATAGATTTAACTATTTTTGTTGTGTTTGTCCTGGTAGGGAATGCTTCAATCTATTTGCTAAAGGTATCAATGATGACAAAAATGTATTTGTAACCCCCGTTACATGGTGGCAAGGAGTCCACGTAGTTTATTTGCAAATTTGTCCATGGCCCATTTACCGGTCTCCTTTCTTAGTATAGTGGCCTGGATGACCGTTGTTTATCTCTATGTTAATTTTCCGTTTGTTCTAAGATGCCAGAAACACTCCATCCCTGATTTGTTTCAAACCCTCATCTTCTTTCTGTGTCTTGGCAAAGATTTTTAAGGGTTGCGGGTTGGAGGCCCGGCCTCCCCGCCCCGGGCCTCGGTGCCCCAGGCTTTCCCTCTTTTTGTTTCGGCACAACTGGCTCCTTGGGATCGTTCTCTGTCAAGACCTGACATTCATGCTCTCCACCTTCGTATCTGGCATTGTCTGTGAGGAAGGTAGGTGTCCCAATTCTGTTAACTGTGGTGTCACAGCCTTGGAGCATTAGTGTCCAGAGGAGGTTAGCAAAGGACGTGTGTGTTCTCTTTCCTTTTGCCTGCACTTAATCAGACCTTCTACCAGGTCCTCTCTTCTGTATCCCACAGCTGTTAGTATGGCCCTTTTTATTTCCTCAAGTGTCCTCCCTGGGTCCGGGAAGGCTGAGCGAACAGCTGAACCTAAACACACCAACAAGAGTTTCCTCTCCTCGTCCACATCTAAATCGTGGAGAGCTCCCCATTGATGGGCGTAAGTAATGACCATGTGAGAATCTGCAGATGGGAACTTTTAAAATTATTTCTGTTAACTGGGCCACTGTATGTGGCGTGTCATAGGAACTGGTTGAGGAGTGGTGGGTCTAGGATGTTCAGACCAAGGAGAACGAGGGTTAGGCTTCTTGACTTCCTCCTCATCGTCATATTCTTGCGTGTTTCACCCAGTTCACCCCAATCTTCCTCTCCTTCCTCTGTATTCTTTGATTCTACAGCTCCCAAGTTGTCCAGCAGATCCCTCTAGATCTGGAGTTGCGACTTCAACTTAGTTATCTCAAGTTGAGATCTGTGGTCAGTGGTTTGATATTGAAAGGTTTTATTCGTTTGTTGCAATGCTTTTACAATTGCTTATATATTAGCATATTTCTTATTCAACCTTTAAATTTTTTTCTGAGCTGAGCATCGTTCACTGACAGCTCGCTCATTTTCCAGATAAGCTATCTCAGTTACCATTTGGAATTAGCTCATTTGTACTAAATTTATCTGATTCTTTTCTACCTCTTTAATTAAATCTGATTTCGTAGATTTCAACTCTTGTTTTAAATGTTCTATCTCCGTGTCTTTATTACGATAATTTCATTTCTGTTGTCTATCCTTTTCCCTTTCAATTTCCAATATTTACCACTGTACCAAAGTTACAAAAGATATTGATCTCTGTAGGCGAGATCCTCCACTTCACCAGCAGCGCACTCACGCCCACGGATTTCCCGATGGCATGGGGGTGCCCACAATGGAAAACCCCATTGGCCGGCTGAAGGGACGGAGGATCCCACTGCCGGCGGGAGTGCACCGGACCATAAAACGGATGCGGCGGGACGGAGAAACCCACCCATTTTGTGAAATGCGTTGCTAACTGACTCTCAACATATTTTAACTGCAACGTTTTGGAAAATTCAAATTGGACTGCTGCCAAATTTGTGTTATCTTTGTTTTGGAACAGACAGACCTTCACACTTGTCCGGTTTCATTTCAAACTCAAGCACAACCTTTTTGAATTTTGGCACGGTTTGAATTTTCTTTAAACAGAAACTTGAATTAAATGAATTTTTCTTCCCTTACCAAATGAATTCTTGAATCTATTATGCTTGTGTATGCCTTGCTTCAACAATGACTTGACTCGAATGTATGATATTCCTTCAGCTGGCCAAACAAACTCAGAGTAAGGGTCATGGATCATGACAGTGCAGAAGTCCTGGTTAACCTCATAAGCCAGCAATCCCTTGTGGCACAGGAGAGGTGGAGAAGAGAGAGGAGTGCTTTCAACTGTCCTGGTTTTGGAGATAACAGCTCGAACTGCTTGCTGATGACTGATTTGTGTCACAGGGTGTTTAATTTTAACTAACCATGGTGTGGTCTGCTTCACAGGAGGCGGCACTAACTTCCTCAAAATCTCCCCTGCAACTTCTAACTCCTCACTTGGACTGGTATTTTCTGCCTGTTTTAACCTTTGGTCTAACAGCAGTAGTTTTTTCTTAGCACCACGCACCATATCATGTGCCTCCTGTTGCCAGCGTAACTGATTGCTCAGGACAGACATGTTCACCTGCAAGCAATCAGTTCCATCTGACAGCTTATCTGCCAGTTCCCTTAACTCTTTGCATCTTCTACTCAGCTGTAAGTCATTATAGACTAATTTATTCCGGATTTCCTTCTACTCACTGCTTCCTGCCTGACGCTCCTTCGAAAACCTATCAAGGACTCGCTCGTAATCTCCATCACGTGTTCCTGCGACATCGTTTTGGTCCTGATGCTGCTGTCGCTGTCGTTAAACTGTTTATCAATCGCATTCTAGAATATGTCAATGTCATTGATGTGTTGGGTGTTCTGGATCACAAACAGGTCACCAACACTGGAAGTGGTGCAACTCTAATTTATTATAAGGTTAACTATATTAACATACTTGAACTGTGGGTAAATGCAATACCAGCTTTAACTGTTGACCCTTGCCTAGTCCTAACAAGGTGATGCACTCAGCACATGGTGAATGTCTGTGTTGCAGGCTGTGAGCTCTGTGCTCCGAGCTGGCTGCTACTAGAATGAACCGGAGGATCTTAAGTCCGCCTACCACCAGCTCCTCATCCGCACTGGTGACCGCATATACACTGCCTTCGAGGCAGATGGGCGGCTCTATCACTTCTTAAGGGTTTCCTTTGGTGTCACCAACGTGGTCTCGGTCTTCCAGCGCGAGATGGACAGAATGGTTGATCGGTACGATTTATGGGCAACATTCCCGTATCTCGATAATGCCACCATCTGCGGCCATGACCAGCAGGACCACGACACCAACCTCCGAAAATTCCTCCAGAACGCAAAGATCCTTAACCTTACATATAACAAGGATAAATACGTGTTTAACACAGGCCGCCTAGCCATCCTCGGCTACGTAGTGCAAAATGGAGTTATAGGCCCCGACCCTGAACGCATGCGCCCCCTTATGGAGTTCCCCCTCCCTCACTGCTCCAAGGCCCTGAAGCGCTGCCTAGGGTTTTTCTCTTACTATGCCCAGTGGGTACCAACTATGCGGACAAGGCCCGTCCCCTGATCCAATCCACAGCTTTTCCCCTGTCGATAGAGGCCCGCCAGGCCTTCAGCCGCAACAAAGCAGGCATTACAAAGGCCACGATGCACGGCATCGACGAGTCCTTCCCCTTCCAGGTCGAGAGCGACCCGTCTGATGTAGCTCTGGCGGCCATCCTCAACGAAGCGGGCAGACCTATTGTCTTCTTCTCACGTACCCTCCATTCTTCCGAAATCCGCCACTCAGTCGAAAAGGAGGCCCAGGCCATAGTAGAAGCTGTGCAACATTGGAGGCATTACCTGGCCGGCAGGAGATTCACTCTCCTCACTGACCAACGGTCGGTTGCTTTCATGTTTGATAATGCACAGTGGGGCAAGATAAAAAACGATAAGATCTTGTGGTGGAGGATCGAACTCTCCACCTACAACTATGAGATCTTGTATTGTCCCGGGAAGCTAAATGAGCCTCCTGATGCCCTGTCCCGCGACACATGTGCCAACGCACAAGTGGACCGCCTCCGAGCCCGCCACGAGGACCTCTGCCATCCAGGGATCACTTGCTTTTCCCCATTTATCAAGACCCGCAACCTGCCCTACTCCATCGAGGAGGTCAGGACAGCCACCAGGGACTGCCAAATCTGCGCGGAGCGCAAACCGCACTTCTACCGGCCAGAGAAAGCGCACCTGATAAAGGCTTCCCATCCCTTTGAACGCCTCAGCATGGATTTCAAAGGCCCCCTCCCCTCCACCGACCACAACACGTACTTCCTGAACGTGATTGATGAGTACTCCCGGTTCCCATTCGCCATCCCCTGCCCCGACATGATCGCAACCACCGTCATCAAGGCCCTCCAAAGCATCTTTGCACGTTTCGGGTTCCCCGCTTATGCACATAGTGATAGGGGGTCCTCCTTTATGAGCGACAAACTGCGTCAATTCCTGCTCAGCAAGGGCATCGCCTCGAGCAGGACGACCAGTTACAACCCCCAGGGTAACGGACAGGTAGAGAGGAAGAATGGAACGGTCTGGAAGACCGTCCTACTGGTCCTACGGTCCAGGAATCTCCCAGTCTCCCGCTGGCAGGAAGTCCTCCCGGATGCCCTCCACTCCATCCGGTCACTGCTTTGTACCACAACCAACCAAACACCTCACGAACGTCTCCTTGTCTTCCCCAGGAAGTCCTCCTCTGGGACCTCGCTCCCGACCTGGCTGGCAGCTCCCGGACCCATCCTGCTCTGAAAACACGTGCGGGCGCACAAGTCGGACCCGTTGGTCGAGAGGATCCATCTTCTCCATGCTAACCCCTAGTATGCCTACGTGACGTACCCTGACGGCCGACGAGATACAGTCTCCCTACGAGACCTGGCGCCCGCCGGAGCCCCACACACACCCCATCCACCAGTCCCACCCTCCCTCCCACCAGTGCACCTTACAGGAGGATCGGTCCTTCCGCCGGCCCCGTCTAGGCCCCCCCACCTACCGACGCACCCCGCAGACGCTCCCTTCCCAGGTCAACCGTTTTCCCCACCACCGCTGTCTAGGGGTGTCGAAGCTGGCACAGAGATCGAGGCCACGCCCCTGGAGTCACAGACGCTCGAGCCTCCACCGGAGTCACCACCGAAGATTCGAGGATCACAGAGGACGACCAGGGCCCTTGTTCGACTGATTGCTTCATTTTAAAATGTATAGTTAATTATGAATCATAAATTGTAAATAGTAAATAGAATTGTAAATAGTTACAAAATGTTGTACCGGGGTATTACGGTACCTCCATAACTATAATTTCTACCACGTTACCATGTTGTAATATCAGGCCACCACCCCCGCCGGACTCTTTTTTAACAGGGGGTGAATGTGGTAGTCTGTGTAGAGGTATTACGGTACCTGGTAATGCTGGAACACCATTGGTAGATATTGTATATTTCCTATTGGTCAAGCTGTATGGTAGCTCCGCCCTGCAAGGCGGGTTATAAGAGCCCGAGCCACCCCAGCAGCCTTCATTCTGTACCTGTGCTGCTGGGGGAAACATCTAGCTTATTAAAGCCTTCAGTTGGACTACAACCTCGCTTTAGTGGTCATTGATCGTGCATCAATAAGAAAATATGCGAGTGTTTTCTCTGATGAATTAGGCAAAATCCAAGGGCTACAAACTAAGATTGATGTAGATCCAGAGGTGATTCACTGATTCTTAGGGTAAGACCAGTACCATATCCCTTATGAGGGAAAATGGATACTTAGTTAATCACCACATAATGCATAATGCATGATTATATACGATTTACAATACTTTAGTGACTGACAGACCCAGGTTTCTGGGTGCTCACAGTTCTTTTTCTTATTCATTTACAGGATGCGGGAGTCGTGGACAAGGTTAGTATTTCTACCTACTTCTAATTGCCCTTAAGAAGGTGGTGGTGAATTTCCTTCATTAGTACAACTGAGTGGCTTGCTCAGCCATTTCAGGGGGCAGTTAAGAGCCAATCACATGGCAGTAGTCTGGAGTTACATACAGGCTAGACCAGATAAGGAGAGCAGATTTCCTTCCCAAGAGGACACTAATAAAAGCGAAAGGGTTTTTACAACATTCAGAAGTCATTATTACTGATGGAAGCTTTTTAATTCCAGGGTTATTTAATTTATAGGATTTAAGTTCCTCAGCTGCCTTGGGGGGAATTTGAACTTTTTCCTACGATAAATCCAGGCCTCTTAATGAACATGTTACCATTTCTCCAAATCCTTAATTTGGTTACATTTGGAGTTTTTAAAATCAGGGATGTAATGGTCTGTCACTGACACAGAAAATAAGTTTTTAAAAATTAAAATGCAGATTGATAATGTATGTGCAACCACGTCAATCTGCCCAATGTACCCTTTCACACCTACTCTGCAATAAGACTGTGACACATACATACATATCACTGAAAGTCTGGCGTATCCATATATCTCCATTTTGGACGGCACTTTTCCTGTCAACATTTGTAATTGTAACTGCTTACTTAAGGATTTACACTGGCAAGTTCCTATGTGAACCCTTTGTCTCACGTTGCTGGTCTCCAACGAGTTATAACGCTTTGAGAACCCCCCAATTCCTGGTTCTATGACTTCTGTTACTTGTCCTCCTCAGCATATGGACTGCATTTCTTCACACACTCATAAACCTTTGATCCCAGGTATCTATATAAATCTATATACATATGTTATATTTTTTATATATATATATATATATATATATATTTACAAATATCTATTACAATATCCATACATTTCTGTATTTTAGTTTTCTCTTACAAACCAATCTCTCAGAAATATATTTTAGTCTATTAAAAGTACAGCATCCCCGATCTCATTTCACCTGACTATTTATTTTCACCTGTGCTGTACTCGAGCTTCATTTCTCCCACTCACGCCCAACTTAATTAACTTTTGGTTAGCAGGAAGATAAAACACAGCACATTTGCAAGAATACACAGCTATGAAACAAATGAAAAAATATGGATGAAATCAAATCATCACATATGCAAAGAATTTATTACATTGAGGCCAAGAAACATTACATCCCATGAGGAAATCACACATTATTTGAAGGATAAACAAATCAACATTTCAGTGCGACCCAGATACCACATCCATCATAAATCAGATGCACATGCAGTCACAATAAATTAAATTAATGAAAAAAAAATCAACAGCATAGAAACAGATATACTTGAACCGTGAAATATGAGCTAATACACAGACATATTTTCAGCAAAAACCATCAGCACAGAATTGAGCCAGAAAATACACAGAACGCCACAATCATCACAATTGAAAATAATGCAACACAGAAGTAGATGATCAGCCATAGAATAGGATTCCCCATTTGGGAGACCAATATGTTCTCCCGCGGGAGCTGAATTACACATGATTTGCACTCACGCTGGAAGTGCAAATCATGAAGCGAATCCCAATCCTTAGCCATGAAAATTTATGCATGACGAGAATCGTGAAGTATTCCCTAGGGAATCCTGCTATCGGGCCGTCATTTTGAGAGGGTCACCCAATAGCAAGGTCCGGCAGCTGGGCCCTCCATCCCAACAACACAATTCCGCCCTCACCCTGGATTTTCTGGGTTACCCCCATGCCCCTCCCACCTTACAGTGCAGGGGTCAACAGACCCCCCTCCCCCCCACCACTGTCCCCCACCAGAGACACTCTAACTAAAGAGTCCCCCTAACAGAGAACCCTTTAATAAAGAGGCCCCCATCAGAGAACCCTAATTATGAGACTAACAGAAAGAACTGAACTCTCTTTGATATGGCCCAGCAGCTGTCAATCATAGCTTTATGTGTATAAACATTGGTATTAATTTCACAGCTGATTACTTCAAAATCACTCAATGGTGAAGGGAGATGAATGGAACAATGCAGTCAGCTGTGTGTGTGTGGGAGCTGTCAATCACAGCCTCATAAAACCAGTCCAAAGATAATCCTGCATAATTCTTCTGTTTGTTGCAAATGTACCAATCTTATCACAAGGATTGATGAAACAATAATGTGGGTTCTTTATTTGAAGATAAGATGAGGTAACTGGGAGGCTATGTAAACACGTCTGAGCTGTAGGGCTGCTGCTTCATTCTGTCTATAGAGTCATGGGACTATACATCACATGCTGTCTTATGGTGGATAATGATGGACAGCAGTTTAAAATACGACCTGTTAAGGTACATGTACATCACATCATAGCAGCCAGTTCTTCCCACATAACCCTGTACTTTCATCTGCTTTGAGTACAAAAAGTAAGTAGTTCCACAGCTGGTGCCTTGGTCAGCACCTCTGGTATGATTGGGCGCGAAACAAATTTTTGGTGCGGATGAGAGAGAACTTTACACATCATGGATGCTTAAAGCTGAAAAGAACGCAAGAAATAGGAAAAGGAATGGACCACCTGGTCTGACAAGCCTGCTCCACCATTCAATACGACCATGGCTGATCTTTGTCTTCAACTCCATTATCCCCCCCCCCCCCTCCATATCCCTTGATTCCCTGAAGAGACCAAAAATGTATCTATCTCCAATTCAACAATTTGGCATCCATGTTGCTCTCGGCTCAAAAATCCCCAAGGTTAACAACCCTTTAAGTGAAGTAATTTCTCGTCATCTCAGTCCTAAATGATCATGAGCTGCTTACCCTATCAAGCCTCTTTCGAACTGTGGGCCCTGGACGTGGTTGGTGGGCCCGAGAAAAGGCAGTCACCGCCGAGTTGTGGTTCTACAACCCCACTCCACCACCACCATCGCCCCTACTCCCCCCTCCCAAACACATCCCTCCCACCTACCCAACAACCCCTCCAACATTCCCGCTTAGCCCTGGCCCATGGTCTAATCATGTATCTTGTCTTGTGTCTTGCAGCACCTGCTGGTGATGGGCCGGTCCCTTCTGGTATCCCCCACCCCCGATCCCAGCCACAGCCACATCCCCGGGTGTCGACCAGCGACATTGACACCGACACAAGCCATCGATCCTGTTACGTTCTGGTGCTTGGCTGGGCGGAATCAGTGCACCAGAGAACGCCTAGTTCATGACTAGTTGAATGTTTATTGTTAAACAATAACGTGGGTCAGATAACGATAACAATTTGAAGATAAGATGAGGTAACTGGGAGGCTATGTAAACACGTCTGAGCTAAATACTAACTATAAATTACTATTCTTAAATTATCGAAGAACTATTACAAATGCGACTACCCA
The DNA here is from genome assembly GCF_047496885.1 of Scyliorhinus torazame. NCBI lineage: Eukaryota > Metazoa > Chordata > Chondrichthyes > Carcharhiniformes > Scyliorhinidae > Scyliorhinus > Scyliorhinus torazame. Next base: position 34,466,171 of record NC_092723.1, read on the forward strand.
CTATGACGACTATCTCCAGACTCCCCGAGGTACCAGTGTTACGTGGTTGTTATTAACTGCCACCTGCTGGTTGGAGGTCGTACCTGTTAATATTTACATGACTGCTTATGCATATTATCACATACCCGAGACCCAGGACACCCCGGAGCTCGAGTTGGAGGGTGACTGATTTTCTCTAACACCATGCCAGAGGGACTCACCTCGGTTGGGCATTTTAGTGAAGTGACTCCTGGGGTACTATCTGGTGCGCACCGCACACATGCTCCGGTACAGCAGTTGGAGGTAGGAACTCCCGAGGGGGTCTTTACCCATGGAGTAGTCCAGGGGCCATCGGGCACCCTGAGGGAGGAGGTGGTGATAGGGTCCTTGGCAGTGATACCCGCAGGGGAGGTGCCGGACACTGTAGCAACTCGGACCCCCCCTCCCCCCTCCCCCCGTCCCCCTCCCCGTCCCCCTCCTGTCCTTGCCGTATCTGGTGGGCAGCGGGCAGAACCGGGCAACACCACGGTTGTCCCAGAAGATGCCCGCCAAAGGGGACCCAGTCACAGGACGGGAATCACAGAAGGCCACCGCCACTCCTGATGTAGCGCCTGGGGATCCACCTAGACATAGCGTTAGGGCCCATAAGGCCAGAAAAGTGGACACCAATTGAGTTGGCAATGGTGCAGGGCACAGTTTAGCAATAGGGGAGAGGGCATGAATCTGAATATATGTTTTCACATGAAACAATTGTGTACAATGTTACTATCTGCCTCGGTGCTCTGTCAGAGGGGTGTGAGGGGTAAGCTGATCTTGGCTGGATGCAGAGGAGGCGCGGTGTGGGGGGAATGGACGGGTATTGTGGGTGGGCTTGGCTCAGGGGCCGCAGACCAGCCAGCGCTCACCGCTCCGGTGTCCCGGTGGAGTTGATCAGAGCATCCTGCGCGCGCCAGCCCAGGTGCACACGTTGTGCGGCCTCCCGTACCTGCCTAGGCCCCATGTTCTGCCCATCCACGCATCTTCCTCATCGGACGAGGCCTGGCATTTGTCTTCCTCCTTCAGCACGTCACCCCTCTGCTGTGCGATGTTGTGGATGACGTTGCAGGCCTCCACGATGCGGTCGACCCTTCCAGCGTCATTCTGGAGGGCCCCTTCTGGGTGGTCCAGGCTGCTGAACCGTATTTTCAGGGTACAGAAGCACTGCTCGATCACGTCCTTGGTCGCAGCATGGGCATCATTGTAGTGGGTCTCCAAGTCGGTCTGTCGCTTCCGGATAGACATCATCAGCCATGACCGCAGTAGATAACTCCTGTCACCCAGGAGCCAACCCTTCAGCCTCATGGGGGTGCCTCGATGAGGCGTGGAACCTTTGAATGTGCCAGGACGAAGACATCATGCACACTGCCCGAGTATCGGGCGCAGACATTCAAGATGCGCATCTGATGGTCACACACCAGCTGCATGTTAATTAAGTGGAACCCCTTTCAGTTTGTATCGAGCGGCCTGGTAATCATAGGGCGACATGCATCCCATCGATCACCCCCTGTAATCGTAGCATCTTGGTGATGGTGGCGAACCCCGCTGCCCGGGCAATCTGTTGGGCTCGGTCCGCATTGAATTGAATGTATTGTGCAGACTAGGCATATACGACCTCCGTGATGGCACAGATGCACCTGTGCGTCAAGGTCTGTGAAATCCTGGACAGGTCCCCACTCAGCACCTGGACGAACCCTGTGGCACAGAAGTTCAGACCGAACGTCAGCTTGACAGCCACTGGGAGCGGATAACCTCCCCCATTCCCCCATGGTGCCAGGTGTGCCCTGATCAGGCCGATATGTCACACTGTCCTCCTGCTCAGTCGGAGTCTTCAATGGCATGTCCATTCCAGCAGGTCCTTGAATAACTGGCGCTGCAGTGCATACGAGGTCTCAAGCCTCCTCCTCCTTCTCGGCCTGTTGCGTGGCCGGTTCTCCATCCTCAGCCTGCTATTCGGTTGATGCGGGCTCCGCTACTGGACGTTCCTCATCTTCGTGCTCATCCAGCCACAGTGCATCCCCCAGGGCTGTGGAGACTAGGATTAAGGACTCCATTGCTCATTAAATTCCAATATCCATTGTCAGCAGGGGGTGAAAGACCGACATGTTAATATGGTGCGTACACCCATGGCCAACCAGGTCCAACTGTCTACACTGTGGCCCCAATTGGCACTGCGAACTCTGCCCCACATGCCCCCCCCATCCCCGCACCCATGGCCCCGTCGGTGCCGGGTACCATGGGGGCCTATGGCCCTGGCGTCTTTCCCTGCTGCCAGGAGTACCATAGGCTGGCATTGCCAATGCCAGGGTTTGCTCTGTGGCCCACTTCTGGCACCCCCATGTAGGAGCTACTGTGGCTGTTGCTCTTGGCCGGGCTGTGAGATGCCCCGCCGGTGCGTGGTGGCCGGTTGGGGGGGGGGGTGTGGTATGGTGAAGGTTGGGATGCGGTGGTATGGTGGTGGGTGGCTGCAATGCATGGATGGGGGCATCCATAAGGCCGGTGTGACTCTGCAGAACCAGTGGCCAAGGTGGGTGGTCAGTGGGGTGCGCAGCAAGATGGCTACCTTGCAGGCTGCGGCAATGGCGGTCCTTGCCTGGACAATGTCAGAATATACATCTATGTGCACAATGGAGTGCAGACAGGCAATGATTGACACACAGGATGACCAGTAAACACACAGAACAGAGCAACCAATCACCAGACAGGACACGACCACTATAAAGCCAGAGGGCACCAGTTTTCCCGATCTCTCGGGACCCAGCTTCTGAGACAGTCAGACTTAGTGAGCTGGCCAGTGCAAACACCATGTGGTAGCTAGTAAGTCTGGCTAGGCTAGTATCAGGTCTCCAGTCAAGTCAGCATAATGTCAACCCACAGTTGAACATGTATAATAGTTTAGATGTTAAATAAAATCGTGTCGCATTTTATCAAGTGTTGGACGTCTGTCTCTCGCTACACTGCATCAAGTGCAGTCCACATCGACCCAGCCTACCCAACACATCAGGCATCGCTCCAGTCGCATGGGGGTCACGTAGGCCCTGCGACCCGTACCCCACCGCCCTCCCCCAGTCCTAGCAGGGCCCCCTTCACCCCTGCCAGTGTCAGGACTGGCAGCCCACGGTCATGCCGTGTTCTACCTCCTCTCTCTCTCTCATCAGCTGTGGTGCTTGTTTCTTGATTTTTAAAAGCACATGTGAACCTCGCCATCAGGAAATCCCCCCCCCCCTCCCCGTGGAGGTGGAACATTGCAGAGGCCCCAGAGAATATCCGGTCAGGCCCGTTAATGATATGCCAATGATATTTACTGTATGGAATGCATTGATGGCACCATAGAATTGCGATTTGGCGTAAATCAGGGGCTGGTTTAGCACAGTGGGCTAAACAGCTGGCTGTTAATGCAGAACAAGACAGCAGCGCGGGTTCAATTCCCGTACCAGCCTCCCCGAACAGGCGCCGGAATGTGGCGACTAGGGGCTTTTCACAGTAACTTCATTGAAGCCTACTTGTGACAATAAGTGATTATTATTATTATTATTAAATCTGGCGCCCGCCACGATTTCAGCATCAAAACCGATTCTCCGTCCATTTGCGTTTCCTGTTCCGTCGTTGTGCAACGAAGTATCTCGGCCCATATTTCAGCTCATTTACAGATCCACTGGGGAGATTGCCTGCTTTTGCTGTGGGAGATGGTAAAGCTGGGACTCAAAACCAGTGCAAGATTAGTCACTACACACATGTACAATTCTTGTAGCACACTTATGAAGCAACACTAAATTCTCTGTCTCCTTAATTCGAGCGAGTTGGGTTCACATTCTTAGCTGCACTCATAGCTTTCCCAGAGTTCCACTGCAGAAACCGTGGGAAAGGGAGGAATGGAAAGACAAAGAGCAAGATGATCATAATCACGATGATGAGGATAAGAGAAAGAATTTCTACTCCATTGTCTACCAGGATGCCAAAGATGGAAGAGATGATGAAGAGGGAGAGGAAGGCACTATCAGGTCCACCTGCGAGCTCTCAAACCAAATTCTTCTCCAATGTTTCTTTATCACAACCCTCCTCCCCTCTAACCATCCTCTATGGCACCTTTTCACTCCAGTGCACCATTTCACATAATTTCACTATGGGGAAATTAGATAGTGTTAGTAAGAATGTAGAACTGGGCAATCACAGTGGAGAGTGGGTGACGATGTGCTGCTTTCCCAGCACAGGCTGAGCAGATGGCTACATATGGCCTTGGAGTCATGGCATTTCAAATTTCAAGGGTGTTCTTCATGGCCGTGACAAACCTATGTGTAGACTTAGAAGTAAATCTCTGAAGTTGTGCAGTAATTAATATCAGTATCCCAAGAGCTGATAGCCAAATCAGAATCTGTTTTTCAGAAGAGGACAGTCTGTGCTTTCATCTTCATGGAAATACAAGCTGTTTCAGGTGATGGTTGGAGACAGAATAGTCAATTAGCATCTAGACCCTGGTGGCCAATATGTAGGTGTCTTCTCTCACACTGTTTCCAGAATCTGATAGTTGTCAATATGCCAGCCACCTCAGTGATAGGTTGAGGCACATATCCAGAGCCCAGGAGAAGAGTGACAGATGGAACAGACCTGCCTCAGGTTGCCAACTATTAGGGCAGCAGCACATGCTAAGCCTCTGGCCTTCCTCCTCAGGTCAGAACTGTGCCAGGAGCATGTAGGAGGTGACACCAGGCTGCCTGTGCACAAGCTCCAGGCATGCAGTTGGCTGTGCTCCTTCCCAGGAGCAGTCTGGTATGAGAAGAGGGCCAACCTCTGCCTCTTGAACCTTTTACAGCACAGGAACAGCCAACCACTTCTCATGGTAGCCACCATCAGATGGCGTCAAGGAAAAGCCTTAGTATAAGGGAAAGAAAGGAAGGTGTTGTCACCCTGAATCGGTAGGGTATCATTGAGCGTAAGTGGGCTTCTGTTCACTTCAGAATTTGTTGTATCTAGAGTCCATGTGGCTGTTTGAAATGATCCTACATTATGAACATCATTATTAAGTAACTAGGTGGCAGAATTCCCCATTGCCACTTAGTAATGTGCACTACAGTAACTTTATTACAATGTTAATAAAGATTACTATTATTCCAATGCACATTTCTTCTCAAAGGTCTTCTTTGCTCAAGTTACTTTATGAGGGATGAGATAATAAGTAGTATGGCCCATTGTCTTCAAATGCTACCTCACTCTCCTTTCCTTTATTGGCTCCTGCTGCTTCCTCAATGATAACTGTATATGAAGTTGTGGCTTATAGTGTCATGAAAAGCACTACTTGTGTGTCGGTTTCGGTTTGAAATATCCCTGTGGTATCACATACCCACAGGCACTCAAAGCAAGCCCAAGGCAGTCCTGGCCTAGACTAGGCAAAAGAATATTCCAAAAAACTCTTCACAAGGTCCTATAATTGCTACTGAAACTTACAGCAATGCGCAGGCTGAAAATCTCTGCAATTTTCTCTCCCAGTTGATCCATTGTTTATTTCTTATTTAAAACTAATCCCTGGTACACTGTGAGTTTTAAGCCAGGAAATTCAGGACTGCAGTGTCACTGAGCCAATTTCTGCTGGAGTTTGGCAGCTTATGGGGTTCATCATAAATTAGATCTTGTCCTGCACCCTTCAACTTGAATATAACTTGTGGCATAACTTGCTAGAAGTGAGAGTTAATACAGCGTTGCAAGTTAGGGCAATGGGGCATTTATGATCTTAATTAACAATGGTACCAATAGCTTAACTGTTGAATGAGTTTTAAGATTTGAGAAAGAAACTGAAGAATGACAGAAAATGGGCAGCACAGTGGCGCAGTGGTTAGCACTGCTGCCTCACTGTGCCAGGGACCCTAGTTCGATTCCAGCCTTGGGTGACGATGTGGAGTTTGCACGTTCTCTCCGTGTCTGCGTGGGTTTCCTCCGGGTACTCCGGTTTCCTCCCACAGCCCAAAGATGTGCAGGTTGGGTGGATTGGCAATGCAGAATTGCCCCTTCGTGTCCATTGATGTGCGGGTTAGGTGGAGTTACAGGGATAGGGTGGGGGAATGGGCCTAGGTGAGGTGCTCTTTCAGAGGGTCGGAGCAGACCTGATGGCCTCCTTCTGCAGTGTAGGGATTCTATAGGGAATTAATTAGAGTCACATCAGGTACAGAAAAATAAATAAATGAAGACTCGACAAAGAGAGGGAGGAAAACGCAAAAATAATCAGTAAGAATAAAGTGAAAAGTAATATAACAGTTGAAATGTTCTGAATCACATAAGAATTTGCTATATGTATGAGTGGGACTGATCCATTCATATTGTTCCCTTTCTGATCAGCAAGGTTGATTAACATTATATTACAATAATCAAAGCATTAAAAGGGGACTTATGCTGTTAATTACGATGCTAACTTTCTGTGGCAGGTTTAATGGGCAATGAATGTGCAAATCCAATAACAGGGAGGCTAAGGTTGACAGGCCATTAGTGCGAAGCAACATTGGAGAATATAAACCAACAGTAACTTCTGGAGATTCACACTTCACACATATTGTCCTGGACTGATTTGGGCATCAATAACACCATAACTTACCATTAACATTCCAGCAAGATTTGGCTCCTGATAATGTATGCCGGTTAGATGGCTGGGAACGGAGATGGGAAGCAATGTTTTATCTCAGAAGGTCATGAATCTTTGGAACTCTCACCCAGAGAACAGTGCAGGCAGAGCCAATGAATATTTTTAAGAGAGATGTAAATAGATTCTTGACTAACAAGGGTGTCAAGCCTTATTTGGGGGTGCGCGGGACGTGCACTTGAGGCCACAATCAGATCAGCCATGGCCTCATTGAATGGCGGAGAAGGTTCGAGGGGCCGAATGGCTTACATGTGCTCCCAATTTGTTTATTCATATGCTCATATGTAACTTGATGCATAGCTCATGGGAAGGGCAAAATTAATATGGAAGTTTGTTGGTCACTTTTGGAAAGGAAAACAGTCAAATATAGACTAATTTGCTGGCCTTAACTGAGGCTTATCCTGATTTGGCACCCGTGGATATAATGTGGAACTTTGGGCCTATATTCATTGTGAAGTTTGCTGTGGACTATATATATGCAGTTCTCATTGAATCGTGATTAGAAATAAATTGACATCCTGCTGCGAAAATAAATTGCACAGAGAAGACAGGTGAAACAAATTATGCAAAACTATGAAGAAGTGGTTCTATGTGCATTAATATTTTTCCTATATGATTATTTATTGAATTCCTTTGAATAGCTAAAAGCTAACTGTGAAAATGCGGTTTGGTAATTTAATTTTCTTTATAGCCCAACAAGCAATTTAAATATCTACTCAACCAAATGATTTATCTGTGTGAAAATCAGACCTCTACATGATCTGATGTTTAGTGCATAAAATTACTTTGAAATTTTAAATAACACAATGGTCACAGCTGAGTGCAGCAAGTTACATTGGCCAGTGGGAGCTGAGGCTGGATAAATGGTGCATTTATTTTGGTGCATAGTACGCACCACAGGGCTTTAGAGTTGAAGACAGTGGTGAAAGGTTTCCCCCTAAGCTTAGCCTGAAGAAATTTCATGATACTGAAGAAAAAGTGCGTTTCCTCAGTTCAAAATCACACTGATGTTCACACAACTGTACTAATACTGTTACATCGCAATCGTAGAACCACAGAATTGTAAAATGTTCCAGCATAGAAGGAGGACATTCAGTTCATTTTGTCCATGCCAGCACTCTGCAAGAAAAAGCCACCTGGTCCCAATCCCCTGCCAGTTCCCCATAGCCTTAAAGATTTTTTTCTCTTCAGATAATTATTCAGTGCTCTTTTGAAAACCACACTGTCAGGCAGTGCATTCCATACATTAATTGGATGCTGCTGAAGAAGTTTAATAATAATAATAATCTTTATTATTGTCACAACTTGCAATTAAGTTACTGTGAAAATCCCCTAGTCGCCACCCCTGTTCGGGTACATTGAGGGAGAATTCAAAATGTCCAAATTACCTAACAGGTATGTCTTTCGGGACTTGTGGGAAGAAACTGGAACACCTGGAGGAAACCCATGCAGACACAGGGAGAACGTGCAGACTCCACACAGCCAATGACCCTGGAGCTGTGAAGCAACAGTGCTAAACACTGTGCTACAGTGCCGACCATTTTGTCCTCATGTCACTGTTGCTTCTTTTGCCAGTCACCTTAAGGTACTGTTTTCTGATTCTTGACTCTTCCACCAATGGAAACAATGTCTCCCACTATGTTCCGGTCCCTCATGGTTTTGAACTGTCCTGTAACTGTGCATATTCTTGTCCCTCATTAACTGGACAAGTCTGCATTGGCAAGCAGTAGCCTGCTGTAAGTACTTTTGGAAATTTGGGTGTGCACTGCTTACTAATGTTAATGGTCACAGAAGCGCACATGCAACATGTACCTGGATTGCTCATAGATACTGCCAGCAGTTGATGCTCCCAGTCAGCAGAGCAGGCCTTTGAAATGACCTCTTTGGCATCATCTCCGCTCAAAAGACTAGCAGCTAATTCATAATCTTTAGTCTTTGCACCATGACCTGCAGCAGCCCCTGATGTTATGCCTTAATTGTAAACAAATTCCAACACTGCCACCAGAACGTAGCACAATGCTATTATTCCAGCACATTATCGAGTCATGGTCAACTTTGTCTGCCGTTTGATCTGTTTCAACAACTTTCCAGATAGTAACAATCTCAACAACTTCTTTGTGATTCCTGAACAATGTGCCCTGAGTAAGACACACAACTTCACTTGACTTGTGCCAGCTGAAAGCTTTCTAATTAGCCTTCTTCTTGTGCATTCTGGAAGATACTCTTCCAAAACAAATTTGAATTGAATATTACTTGCATATACCAAACACAAATAAGATACTATAAGATATACGTAGCTATGTGATTTATAATTATGGGAAAATATGTGGATTTAACTTGAAGATATGTAAGATGCTGTTGATTCAAAAGAAGAAAGAAAGACTTACATTTATCTTACACCTTTCATGACCACTAGATTTCCCAAGGGCAACGAAAGTACTTTTGGAGTGTAGTTATTATATCAATGTAGGAAATAATATTGGCCAATAACTGGGAATAACCCTATCACTCCCTCCACCATTGCTCTTTGTCAAAGTAGAGCAATGGGATCTTTTATGCCCACCTGAGAGGGCAAACAGGGTCTCGTTTTAATATCTCATCCGGATGGCGGTACCTCCGACAGTACGCACTCCCTCAGAACTGCACTGGACTAACTGCCTAGATTGTCGTGCTGAATTCGGGATTGGAACATGAACCCACACCTTTTGACATGGAAAGCGCTACCAACCGAGTCGCGGCTGACATAACTGAATATCATTTTATGTTTGTTTTGTACGACTGAAAATAGTAGTCATTAGGCTACTATCCCTCCAGTTTTCCAGTCCCTCCCACCAATGGGATTTTCTAGTCCTGCCAAAGTCGATCCCTTGTGGTGGATTCCCCGGCAACGGGGCGAGTGAGCTATACAGGAGGCCAGCGGCTTCGACGGGACCAAATGATCCCGTCAGTGGCCAATGGCTCGCTGCATCCGCTGCGGGAAAACCCATCGCTGGCAACCTGAAAATCCTGGCCAGTGTCACAGTGTCTGTAAAAATCGCAGAGGTGTCTGTAAAAGTAAGGCTGTCAGTATTAGTGACTCTCGGATAACTCCCTGGCAATGTATGATGATCAATTTTTCTGTCTCAAATGAGAGGTGTAAACACTCCAGAAACAGAGTATGATCTTTCTCAGGGAAAGCTAATAAGAAACATTCATATAATATTAATAGGGACTGGTTGGAATGCAAATAAATTAAATTACTGAGTAATGTCTGCAGGGAGACAGATATAAAGTTGCACCCTTACAGACATTTACATTCTTGAATATTATATCATGCTTTGGTCCATCAGGGCTAGTAACACATGGGAAATCCAATTTTTCCCCAAACGTTGTGTATGTGACGTCACTGTTAGGTTCCCTATCGATCTGATCGTGGAAGTCAATCTGATCATCTGTCTCAGCCTCAGGCTTTGACCCCCAGTGGGCAGAGGGTGTTTCAAACTGGGTTTGGGCATTAGGGAAGTTGCGATCCTTGGGGAAGTGATTGGGGGAAGGGGGACGAGGGGGTCAGAGGCTTGTGGGATCAGAGCCTGGGGGTGGGAGGTTGGAGATTTCAGAATTCAGGGAGATCAGAGACAGGATGATCAGATGGAGAGTGTCAGGGTGGAGGAGGGTGTTCAATGATAAGAGATTTGATGAGGAATAAACGCTGGTCAGTTATTTGGAAAGGCACTTAACTCATCAGTCTAGCAGTCCTCGCTTCCCTTGGCCAGGAAACCCAGAGTTAATTTGGAAATGGTGGATAAATATAAGGCCTGCAACTTCATTGCAACATTAAACTTTCCAAATTGTTTCTTGAGATTGGTTGGGTACCCGCCACTGTCACAAAATCGCTCTCATTATCCCAACCCCCAACATCCTCCCCGCCTTGCATGAAAGACTCTCTGGGATTCAGATCTTTAACTTCCCACCAGAGGCAAACCCATCCTGCCCTTTGCAGTCAATCATATTTGAACAAGTGACTCAGGATTACACACATTGGGAAGATTTTAATTTACCCCTCCACAAGCTGGGATATGGGGGTGGAGTGTGGGGGAGGGGGCGTGTGTGTGTGGAAGATGCTGTTTAACCAAGTAGACAGGTTCAACTTCTCAGCTCAGGAGAGTCAGGAGTGGAGAAAGATAAAGATGGCCATCCCACCCTGAGGCTAATTAATGGTCAATCTAATTGAAGTCTGGCAGCACTTAAAGGCGTAATCGTCACCTTTAAAGTGACGGACGACCCTTGGATTCTACCAGAGGTTCGGAAAATAGCTGTGGCAGGATTGCTCCTGGGCTTTCTACTTGGTGAACAGGGCCACTTTCGCAGCCATGAAATTTAGCCCAATCATTGACACTGTTCAAGATCAGCAATCAACAGAAATCGGAATCAATTTATGAGAAGATTTTGACCGAATTGAAAGGGAAATCTTGCTACATTCATATGCAAAGACAGTTATGCCAGAGCTAGAAGTTAAGCAAAAAAATATGAAAAGCAAGTTGTAAGGTTCATGCTGGGGCAAAGGGTGGTACGGTAGCACAGTGGTTAGCGCTGTTGCTTCACAGCGCCAGGGTCCCAGGTTCTATCCCCGGCCTGGGTCACTGTCTGTGTGGAGTCTGCACGTTCTTCCCGTGTCTGCGTGGGTTTCCTCCAAGTGCTCCGGTTTCCTCCCACAAGTACCAAAAGATGTGCTTGTTAGCTGAATTGGAAGTTCTGAATTCTCCCTCTGTGTACCCGAACAGGTGCCGAAATGTGGCGACTAGGGGATTTCCACAGTAACTTAATTACAGTGTTAATGTAAGCCTACTTGTGATAATAATAAAGAATATTATTATTACATGAATTATAAATGCGTCAGGACATCTAATGTGATAAAATGGAGAAAGGACGTTTTGTTTTCAAAAGTTTAGCCTCCGCTCACAGGAATATGGATCAAGAAACCAGGGTTACCAAACTCTCTGGCTGACGTGTGCTCGCATGAATATGCATGTCCACCGAGAACTACACCGCTTTGCTCTTTATTTGAACACATACTCACTAAATTTTATACAAATATTTCCAGTTATTCTGCAGTGACATGAGCCATGTATTTAATCGGTTGATTAATTTTGAGGAGATATTATTAAAATCTGCTGGTGAAGAATTTGTGTTCAAAAATGAGAGCTAACACACGTCTTCACCACCACCCCCCACCCGAAAGTTACTTTGTTCAAAAAGTACATATCAACACAAAATGTTTTGCGTTTTATGTTCTGAAACTGTCTTTTTTGCTCCATTAACTATCCAAATGTCTACTTCTGTTATGACCTTGTCCTTCTTGTGTGAATGTAACTCGGGTTGAAATCACCGTGCATGCCTGGAGAGCGAATTATAGTAAAGGTGACTTGTAAGTGCAAGAGACATTTTTAACATTTAAATATTTATGTCAAATTTGGCTGCAATCGAGGTTTTCTTATAAAGAGGCAGCTTTTCCCAGCTTGCTTTGGAGCATTATTGGCTACCAGTATACTTATCCCATCTGCATTCCTTCCATCCACAATACCTATTCACAGACTGATTTTTAATCATCCATTCAGTCACACACACCTTGGATGGGATTCGCCGACCCCCTGCCGGGTTGGAGAATCGCCGGGGGCTGGGGTGAATCCCGCCCCCGCCGTGTCCCGAATTCTCCGCCACCAGAGATTCGGCGGGGGCGGGAATCGCACGCGCCAGTCGGCGGGCCCGCCCCCCGGCGATTCTCCGGCCCGCGATGGGCCGAAGTCCCGCCGCTGTCAACCCTCGCCCGCCGGCGTGGATTAAACCACCTACCTTACCGGCGGGAGCAGGTGGCGTGGGCGGGCTCTGGGGTCCTGGGGGGGGGGGGCGCGTGGCGATCTGGCCCCGGGGGGTGCCCCCACGGTGGCCTGGCCCGCGATCGGGGCCCACCAATCCGCGGGCGGGCCTGTGCCGTGGGGGCACTCTTTTTCTTCCACCTTCGCCATGGTCTTCACCATGGCGGAGGCGGAAGAGACCCCCTCCCCTGCGCATGCGCGGGGATGACGTCAGCAGCCGCTGACGCTCCTGCGCATGCGTGGACTTACGCAGGCCGGCGAAGTCCTTTTGGCCCTGTCTGGCTGTCGCCATAGGCCTTCCACGCCAGCCGGTGGAGCGGAAACCACTCCGGCGCGGGCCTAGCCCGTCAAGGTGAGGGCTTGGCCCCTAAAGATGCGGAGACTTCCACACCTTTGGGGCGGCCCGATGCTGGACTGGTTCCCGCCACTCCATCACGCCGGGACACACCGCCCCGCTGGGTAGGGGAGAATCCTGTCCCTTGTCTCCCGTCAGACACTCACCCACGCAGAAACAGCCTTGGCCTTCTGTTTTCTCACGGGGCTTTGCTTTGTCGCCCCTGAGTTAACAAGTCCAATTTTATTTCTTACACGCCCGTCTTCCTTTGCTGTATATATATATTTTTTTAATCAGTGATGCCTACCGCAAGAATGAACATCTGGAAAACCCAGGATTTAGCTCTGTTTAGAATTTCTGATCGACATTGAAATGTAGCCTTTAAAGGAGCCTCATTAAAATTGTCAGCTTGGCTTCCGCTGGCAGTCCAGCATCCTATTCAATCAACAAAATGGAAAAGAGCCGTAAGTACATGTGTTATTGTTAAGTGTTAACTAGACCTGTGATTTTACAGCCTGATGTTTGAAGCACCCAGTCAGGGATCTGTGCGAAGGACAGGAGGAGCACTAAAGTCAGGATTTGGCAGATTGGCATGGGGAAATATGGTGAACATCGAGTTACTTATAGGTTGTAAAAATAGTAAATGCTGGAAACGCTCGGCAACTGTGGAGAGATTTAATCAACCTGAAACATTAACTGTTCCTTTCACCACAGGTGCTGCTTGACCTGCTGCTTCCAGCATTTTCTGCTTTTCTTTAGATTTCCATCATCGAGAATATTTAATTTTTGTTCTGATAGGCTACACATGAGCACACTGCCTAAGCTCTGTGGCAATAAAGTTAAACACTCTTTCTGCTTTCTATCGGAGCTGGATGGAAGGCCCAAACAGGGGTATGTGAAATTCAGAGGTAATGCAGCAGAGAAGTCAGTCATTCATGGTGGAGGTTTTGGAGTTTTTGCATCCCCTTTTTTATTAATTTGGCACGGTGGCACAGTGGTTAGCACTGTTGCTTCACAGCGCCAGGGATCTGGCTTCGATTTCCAGCTTGGGTCACTGTCTGAGCGGAGTCTGCACATTCTCCCTGAGTCTACGTCCTCCGGTTTCCTCCCACAAGTCCTGAAAGACTGCTTGTTGGGTGAATTGGACATTCTGAATTCTCCCTCAGTATGGCTACTAGGGGATTTTCACAATAACTTCATTGCAGTGCTAGCGCAAGCCTACTTGTGACACAAATAATGATTTTAATTATTAATTTGCAAACTTAATAAAGAGAAATTAACAAAACTTTGAAATATTACAGTGCTGGGTATATAGTTCTCATCTGTTTTACACTGGGTGGCAAGGTTCTAAGTTTGACAAGCTGAATACAGTTAAAGATCCGATCAAGCTCCATATTGGCCAGTAGAACTCTGAATCTTTTATCTTAACAATATTGCAGGCAGGCTGTATTTAGTTTATTTTATAGGCTATTTCTTGCACTCCATTTGTTAAGATTCATCACCAGCCTGAATACACATTATGACTGGAGTAGTTGATCTTCTCATGAGCAACTGTTAAGAATATGGCTGTTGGTAAACAGCCGGGTCGGAGAATCGCCGGGGATAGGCGTGAATCCCGCCCCCGCCGGCCTCCAAATTCTCCGGGCCCCCAAATATCGGCCCGGCGTGAGTCGCGCCGCCCGCCTTGGAGAATGACGGGGTCCGGCGTGACTCAATGGGCCCCAGGGCTGCCCGAATTCTCCGGCCCGCGATGGGCCAAAGTTCCGCCCGTATTTTGCCGGTCCTGCCGGCGTAAATTAGATTAGATCCCTTACCGGCGGGACCTGGCGGTGCGGGCGGCTTCCGGGGTTCTTGGGGTGGCGTGGGGGGACCTGGCCCCAGGAGGTGCCCCCACGGTGGCCTGGCCCACGATCGGGGCCCACCGATCCGCGGGCGGGCCTGTGCCGTGGGGGCACTCTATCCTTCCGCACCGGAGGCTGTACTGATCCGCAATTCCCGTTGCGGAAGCGAAGCCCTCTGCGCATGCACGGGGATGACGCCAGCATGCGCTGGCGCTCCCGCGCATGCGACAGGCAGGGGAGAATCCCGCCCCAGGTTACTCCAAATCCCAGAGGGAAACCTGAAACAACAGCCCTCAACTGTATTTTGCAATTTGATATAATGTGAGGAAAGGTTTGAAATTCAGAGAATAACGTGCCAAATGTTTTGTGATAATTTTAAATAAAATGAAAGTTATTTAAGCAATAACATAGACAATAATAAAATAAACTGGAAGTACCTTTTAACTAAGACAATGGCTGTACAGCGTATCTCTAACCTTACCCAGTTCCAAACACCTTTGCTTTTCTACCTTCAGAATAATTCTCCACAAGTGTTCCACAACATCTTACAGATTTTTAATAACTATAACAAAGGAATCCAGTAACAGTTGCCACAGTAGGCAATTTCTCGATGGCATTTGTTTCTGAGATAAAACAAACAACTGGCTTCTCAGAGCAGGCTTTCTACACAGGTATGGCTTGCTGGGAGGTAAACAGCAATTCCTGCTGTGGTTAAGGTCACTAGCAGCTACCCTTGCATTGGTTCAATTTCCTGACATATGTTTTTTCCCTTTTGATTGTCCCTTACCTGAACTAACCTCTTCATTAGTTAAACATATTTACTTTCATTTTGTGAATCTACCTTTTAGTGTAAATGACAAGTTCACACCTTGGGCGAAATTCTCCCCCAACGGCGGGATGTCCGCCGACTGGCGCCAAAGACAGCGCCAATCAGACGGGCATCGCGCCGGCCCAAAGGTGCGGAATGCTCCGCATCTTTGGCGGCCGAGCCCCAACATTGAGGGGCTAGGCCGACGCCGGAGGGATTTCCGCCCCGCCATTTGGCGGGAAATGCGGCGCATGCGCGGGAGCGTCAGCGGCTGCTGTCAGTTTCCCGCGCATGCGCAGTGGGGAGAGTCTCTTCCGCCTCTGCCATGGTGGAGGCCGTAGCGGAGGCGGAAGGGAAAGAGTGCCCCCACGGCACAGGCCCGCCCGCGGATCGGTGGGCCCCGATCGCGGGCCAGGCCACCGTGGGGGCACCCCCCGGGGTCAGATCGCCCCGCGCCCTCCCCAGGACCCCGGAGCCCGCCCACGCCGCCTGGTCCCGCCGGTAAATACTAGCTTTGATTTACGTCGGCGGGACAGGCAATTTCTGGGCGGGACTTCGGCCCATCCGGGCCGGAGAATCCAGCGGGGGGTCCCGCCAACCGGCGTGGCCCGATTCCCGCCCCCGCTCAATCTCCGGTACCGGAGACTTCGGCGGGGGCGGGATTCACAGCGGCCAACGGCCATTCTCCGACCCGGCGGGGGGTCGGAGAATGACGCCCCTGGTCTCCTCATTTGAACCTCTAACCCCTTATCCAAATCTTCTATGTTCTATTCCCCATTGTTATCAGCTTGACTCAGGTAAACATCCATTTGCAGTGTTGCTGGGCTGATCAATATCTCAAAAGCACTAGGTCCATTAGCATAACAAAACGGTCCCACCCTGTCAGGCTCGAAGGGCCAGGTGGCCTACTCCTGCTCCCAGTTCCTATGTATAAGCAGCTTACATTTTCCAATAGTTTAAAAAAAATTATAACCAGCAGAAAATATTCCAATTTATTGGCTTACCCTGATATTTTCATGTCATCACTATTTTTCCTGACAGTGACACAAAAGTCAATCTCTCCTGGGCTCCCTCTGATCTGGAGCAAAGCTAAATGTGAAATAATTAATATTTTTATCATGCCATTGCATATCGTCAGGATGTCCAGAAGGGCTCTCCAGCCACTGAACTATATTTGGAGTGCAGTCATTATTGTTATGAAGTTAAATTTGCGCACACAAAGCTCCTAAAAACAGTAAATCAGTTTTTGGTTACATTGATTACAGAAATCCCTACAGTGCATAGGGAGGCCATTTAGTCCATCGAGCCTGCAACATAAGACCATAAGACATAGGAGCGGAAGTAAGGCCATTCGGCCCATCGAGTCCACTCCACCATTCAACCATGGCTGATTTCAACTCCATTTACCCGCTCTCTCCATAGCCCTTAATTCCTCGAGAAATCAAGAATTTATCAACTTCTGTCTTAAAGACACTCAACGTCCCGGCCTCCACCGCCCTCTGTGGCAATGAATTCCACAGACCCACCACTCTCTGGCTGAAGAAATTCCTCCTCATCTCTGTTCTAAAGTGACTCCCTTTTATTCTAAGGCTGTGCCCCCGGGTCCTAGTTTCCCCTGCTAATGGAAACAACTTCCCTACATCCACCCTATCTAAGCCATTCATTATCTTGTAAGTTTCTATTAGATCTCCCCTCAACCTCCTAAACTCCAATGAATATAATCCCAGGATCCTCAGACGTTCATCGTATGTTAGGCCTACCATTCCTGGGATCATCCGTGTGAATCTCCGCTGGACCCGCTCCATAAGTGCCATAAGAGCACTCTACTTACACTCACTCCCCCACCCCATTTCTCTTTAACCCCACCTAACCTTTGAACACTTAGGGACTATTTAACACAACCAATCCACCTAACCTGTACATCTATGGTCACAAATCTGCTGGGCTATCACGATACTGCAAACATTTCCTGTTCTTTATGATTATTACTGACTGACCTTTCACAGGTGAAAAATAACATGGGACAACATGCCCTGGATGACCAATATACCTGTTCATGATCTGGTTTTATATGTAAAATTTTGATTGCACATTCATGTATGATTTCTGGAGATTTTAGGATGACTACATTTTCACCTTTTCTCTTACTATCCAAGGCCATAAACAATCCTTCCAGGTGAAAGAGCAATTTATCTGTACTTCTTTTGATTTAATATATTGTATTCATTGCTGGGGCTCTCCAAGGTGAACGCAAATGAACAATTGACTTTCTTAATGAATGGTAGTTTTCAATAGTTGGTTTGCATTTGATTAGTTTTAAAATAGTTTAATCATACTATTATTGGGCGATTTAAGAACCAGGGGTGGGATTCTCCCATAATCGCCGCGATCGCCGGAACCCGGCGCCAAAAACGGCACGGATCACTCCGGCGTCGGGCCCCCCACACGGCGCAAAGTCTCCAGCCTGGAATGGGCTAGAAGCGGCGTGACACCATTCCCGATGGCGTCACCCACCGCGGATGTGCTGCGTCATTGACGCCACGCGGCGTCACAGCACAAAAGACGCCCCCCCCCCCCCGCCCCCGGAGAGCCATCAAGATGGTCGCTCGCCGCGCAGCTCCGAGGTTCCAGGAGCACGACATCGAGGCGCGCCTGGATGCAGTAGAGCAGAGGAGGGAGTCCCTGTACCCCGGACTCGGCCGCATGGTCACACACGCCTCAGCCGGTGCCTGTGGAGGGAGGTGGCAGAGGCCGTCGCCGCTGTGGCTGTAACACCAAGGACAGGCACTCAGTGCCACAAGAAGGTGAATGACCTTGTCAGGGCAGCCAGGGTGAGTACCCGCCCCCCCCTCCCTCCCCCCCCCCATGTGCAGCACACCCCTAGGTGCAACTAACCCTAACCCGAACCCTAATCCTAACTCTAACCCTAATGTGCTGCGCACCTCTGCGAATGCACGCACAACCGCTGGCCTGCATGTCTATCCCTGCCTAACACTGTTGCCCTTTATCCCTGCCACCCACCTGCCCGCCCCCCACATTTGAAGCACGCACACAACACCAGGAAGCGTGAGAGGACCGGAGGGGACCAAGCTGATGAGAGACCACTCACCATTCATGAGGAGAGGGCCCTGGAACTGGCAGGCGGACCCGAGGACCGGGTGGTTGCCAATGCAGAGGTCGGAGGCGCACCACCAAGTGAGAACCCCCACGGCCCGTCCCCCTTCCCCCATATTCCCCCATATCCCCCCTCCCCCATACCCCACATATCCCCCCTCCCCGTATCCCCCTCCCTCATATCCCCCTCCCCATACCCCCTCCCCTATATCCCCCCTCCCCCATATCCCCCCTCCCCCATATCCCCATACCCCCCATATCCCCCCTCCCCATAGCCCCCCTCCCCATACCCCCCATATCCCCTCTCCCCATATCCCCCTCCCCTATATCCCCCCTCCCCAATATCCCCCATATCCTCCCTCCCCCATATCCCCTCCCCCATATCCCCCCTCCCCCATATCCCCCGATCACCGGCTGCGTGTCTAACCATGCATGCTGTATTGTGTATTGCAGGATCAAACGTCGAGGCACCCATCCCCGCGGATGCCGACTGCCTCCAGGATGCCCCAGGGCGGCCACGAGAAAGGGAGAGACTCGGCCCCACTGGCATGCGACGCCCCCAGGACGCCCACGAGACAGGGACAGGCCTGGAGCAACAGGGAGACAACGCCCCCGTCTCATGCGAGTGCGGCAGACACAGGCCCCCATCACAGCCGAGCCAGGACATCCCTACCCAGGACATCACTACCCAGGACACCCCTACCCAGGACACCCCTACCCCAGGACACCCCTACCCAGGACACCCCTACCCAGGACACCCCTGCCCAGGACACCCCAACCCAGGACACTCCTACCCAGGACACCCCTACCCAGGGCACCGGCACACATGACACCGACACACAGGACACTGACACAGGGGACGGGTGAACAGGAACCGCCACCCCAGCGGACCATGGACTCTGGGGCGGACGATGAGCACGACACAACGCCACTGCTATCTCCAATACCCTCCACCATCGCAGAGACACTCACCTCGGTTGGGCACTGTAGTGTTGGGTGTTCTGATGTACAGATGAACCAACACGGTTGTATTTGGTACAACGCTGTTTTATTTCAACTTGTTATTTACAGTTCTGTCTTGATACTCTGCACGTGGTGATTCCCTGTGTGTGATGTTAATCAGGTCCTGTCCTTGTCCTGGTCTCCAGATCTACTGGCCACCAGGTGTCGTGTTTCTTCTCTTATACTGTCTCTGTCCTTGTCTATGATTGGTTGTCGTGTTGTGTGTGCTGATTTGTCTGTTGATGTGTCTATCATGATGTGTGTGTTTGAATATCATGACATCCCCCCCTTTTTTTTACAAAATTATGTGCCTACGTGGTTATAAATACGAATGTGTCGTGAGTGCATCTAAAAGTGTGTGTGCGTGATATTTACAGCAGGTGCATGTGGCGTAACTATATACATGGGGCGATGTCGGGTGTGTCATGCTAACGAGGTTGTACCATAACAAAACAGGAAGACGAAAAACTTTGAAGTGTGGTCCGGTCAAACGATATCAGGAATGATAAAACAGTAACATGTTACAATACAATAGTGTTTCAACTTTAACATGTGAACAGTCTCATAAGTCCAATCTAGTAGGTGTGCGACGAATTCGGGTTGACCGTCAGGGTGGCACTCCATTCATCGGCCGGATTGATGGTGTTGACCCTGTTCACATCAATGACTGAAACCCGGAAGGCATCTTGGTCATCTGTGTCATTTGGCTGGATGTCCTGATGTACGGGGTGGATGGTCCAGACGTGTCTGCGAGGTTGTCGGAGATGTGTAGGATCCATCGGTTGAACCGCTCGACAGTAGGCAGCGTAGTGGCCCACCTTGCCACATCGTAGGCATTGTCGGTTTTTAGCAGGACATTGCCCTTTTAAATGTACAGCTCCACAGTTGCCGCACGTCATGACGTCACGGCGTTCGTTACGCCACTGCGCATGCGCAGTTCGGTCTTGCATCGGGCGCGCCTGCGCAGTGCGTCCCTCGATATTGCCGTTGGTTTTGGCGCGCACAAGCACGGGAGACTGCGAAAAGCGCGGGAAACGGCCGCCCTCGTCCGGGCCTCGGGCCGGGAGATAATCAATTGCCTGGATGCGTTCGGCCTCGCGGGCGGCCTGGCTTGCCGATTCGACGGCTAGGGACCCCCGCCGTGCCGATTCGGTCGCCTGAAATTGGGCAAAACGGCTGGCTGCATTTTCATGGAGGACACAAGCTTCCACCGCAGACGCTAAGGTCAGGCCTTTAATTTTAAGAAGCTGCTGGCATAGGCCACTGGAGGCAACACCAAAAACAATCTGGTCCCGGATCATGGACTCTGAGGTGTTGCCGTAACCGCAGAACTGCGCGTGTATGCGGAGGTGCGTCAGAAAGGGTTGAAAGAGCTCATCCTTACCTTGCAGGCGTTGCTGAAAGATATACCTTTCAAAACTTTCATTCACTTCAACGTTAAAGTGCTGGTCTAGCTTGAGGAGGACCGTGCCATACTTGGATTGGTTCTCGCCTTCCGTGAACACCAGTGAGTTGAATACATCAATGGTGTGCTGACCTGCGGTGGTGAGGAGCATCGCAATCTTTGTTTCGTCCGAGGCACTCTGTTTCTCGTTGGCTCGCATGTACAGTTCAAATCGCTGCTTGAAAAGCTTCCAATTGGTGCAAAGGTTCCCAGCGACTTGCAACGGCTGCGGTTTGTTGGTGATGTCCATATCTCAGGATGGCAGGTTTGCCGGCAGGTTTCGATCCACTCCTGTACCATGTAGTGTTGGGTGTTCTGATGTACAGATGAACCAACACGGTTGTATTTGGTACAACGCTGTTTTATTTCAACTTGTTATTTACAGTTCTGTCTTGATACTCTGCACGTGGTGACTCCCTGTGTGTGATGTTAATCAGGTCCTGTCCTTGTCCTGGTCTCCAGATCTACTGGCCACCAAGTGTCGTGTTTCTTCTCTTATAATGTCTCTGTCCTTGTCTATGATTGGTTGTCGTGTTGTGTGTGCTGATTTGTCTGTTGGTGTGTCTATCATGATGTGTGTGTTTGAATATCATGACAGGCACTTTAGCGATGAGGCGTCTGGTACACTCACTGGTGCGCACAACACAGCCGTACCGTTACAGCAGGTGGAGGTAGGAGCAGCCGAGGGGCCGGGAGGTCAGAGGGCATCCTGGCGCAAGCAACCATCTGCCACCCAGACGGGTCCCGGGTTCCTGGAGTTACCACGCCCACCCATAGACCCGATGCAGTCACGGAGCCAGGGACGATCGAAGGGGGTGACGGCTGCAGACGCAGGTGGAGGAGTCCACCCGCGTCCAGGAGCTGGGAGTGATGCTGGTCATGCGTGCCACCCAGGCCGAAACCGCATGGGTGGCATCCGCGATGGAGGCAATGGGTGCGACGATATCAGACATGGGAGCAGTATGCGAGGCCTGGGGCTTTCCATGCAGGCGACGTCTGTGGCCCAGGCCATGGCTGCCCTCTCACAGGAAGCCATGGGCCAGAGCCAGCGGCAGATGGCAGAGGCACTCAATGCCGTGGCCCTGTCTCAGCAGGTCATGGCCCAGTCTCTGCAGGCAGTGGCCCAGTCTCAGCAGTCCATCACTGAGGGCATCGGCGCCATTGCCCAGGTGCTGGCCGACGTCACCCAGACACAGACAGGGATGGCCAACTCCCTGAGCTCCATGGCTGCAAACTTGCAGATCCTTGTCGATACCAGGACGGGCCTCCAGGACTGGCAGCGCCAGGTGTCGAGGGGGCATCGGATGGCTGGTCCGTTCGCACCCCCGACCCATGTAGAGGCCCGGGGGCTTTTGGGCACCTCAAGGGAGGAGGAGGTGCTGGGGCCCGTTCCGGGTCCCCCTGTAGGGGAGGTCCCGGAACACTGCGGCACCTCGGACTCCCCCCCCCCCTTCTGTCCCAGGTGCATCTGGTGGGCATCGGGCAGGACAGGCTGGCAGCTCGCCATCGCAGTCGCCCGAGCTGCAGCCTGGGTCATCTAGGCCGGGTCGCCCCAGGAAACAGCCGCCAAAAGGATCCCGAGTCACAGGGCAGGAATCACAGGAGTCCGCCTCCAATTCTGCTGTACCGTCTGGGGAACCACCTAGACGTAGTCAAAGGGCTCGTAAGGCCAAACAATTAGACAATGAGTAAGTTGGCACGGGTGCAGGGCACAGACGAGTTGTAGGGGCTAGGGCACGTGTATGGACTGTTTGTTATTAAAATCACTTTCACACCTACAGAAGCTGCCTTTGTGCTCTGCCCGCTGCGTGCGGGAGTGGGTGGGTGTGGTGTGCAGTGAGCGCCACTGTGTGTGTGAGGGGTGGTATTATGTCAGCCCCAGATGAGTGTGCGCCCCCCCCGGCTCGCCTTCGCCATCCCCCCGGGCAGAGGACGGGACCGTGCACTGCAGTGTCACGGCCGCATGCAGGTATGGTCCGGGTGGAGGGTGGTACTGTGGCCATGGGTCAGACATTGTCCAACGATGTAGAGCCAGAAGCTCATCGCAGAGCGGGTCATCATCATGCTCCATGGCCTGCAATAGACACGCTTCCACCGGCGACCGTGTGAGCCCGGCCCGTTGTGCCGCAGGTGGATGTGCAATGGAGGGGTGGTGTGAATGCAGGTGGGGTGCGGGTGGTTGCTGGTGGGTGGGTGGGGGGAGATGAGTGTGGTTGGTGGTGGGTGGGTGGGGGTGTGTGTAGTTGGTGGTGGGTGGGTGGGGGGGTGAGGGCGGTCGGCTGGTGCCATGGTATGCGGTCTGTGCCCATACTCAGCGATTCCCACGCCCCCCTAGCCCATGAACCGGGCGGCTATC
This sequence comes from Scyliorhinus torazame, assembly GCF_047496885.1. Lineage (NCBI taxonomy): Eukaryota > Metazoa > Chordata > Chondrichthyes > Carcharhiniformes > Scyliorhinidae > Scyliorhinus > Scyliorhinus torazame. The sequence goes on from NC_092723.1 coordinate 34,489,562, forward strand.
AGCCTGTCCTGTGCCCGCTGGTCCAGTCGGTAACAGTGGGCAGCCTGCCGCCCATGTCCAGCCTGTCTGTCCTGACCATTGCCCCTATCCTCCTCATCTGGGGAGGTCTGCGCCTCGTCCTGCTGCTCCTCCACTCCCCCCTCCTCTGCCTGCGGCACATCGCCCTCTGCTGGGCTATGTTGTGCACCACGCAGCAGACCACAACGATGCGGCCGACCCTATCTGGCGGGTACTGGAGGGCCCCTCCAGAGCGGTCCAGGCACCTGAAACGCATTTTTAGCAGCCCAAAGCACCTCTCTATCACACCCTTGGTCGCTGCATGGGCATCGTTGTAGCCGTTCTCTGCGTCAGTCTGTTGCCTCCGTATAGGCGTCATCAGCCACCACCGCAACGGGTAACCCCTGTCGGCCAGCAACCAGCCCCCCAGCCGGGTGGGGGGGGGGGGGGGGAGTCCCTCGAACATGCCGGGGATGTAAGACTGCGCCAATATGAATGAGTCATGTACACTGCCCGGGTACCGGGTGCAGACGTGCAGGATCATCATGCGGTGGTCGCAGACCACCTGAATGTTCATGGAATAGGTCCCCTTCCTGTTGTATAACACGGCCCTGTTATCTGCAGGTGGCCACACGGCGAGCTGCATCCCATCGATAGCGCCCTGGACCATGGGAAACCCGGCCACGGCAGCGAAGCCCGCTGCCTGGGCATCCTGGCTGGCCCGGTCCACAGGGAACTGGATGTAGCGGTCCGCAATGGCATATAGGGCGTCTGTCACTGCCTGGATGCACCGGTGCACCGATGTCTGCGAGATTCCGGACAGGTCCCCACTCGGCGCCTGGAATGACCCCGTGGCATAAAAGTTCAGGGCCACCGTAACCTTGACGGACACGGGGTGAGGGTGTCCCCCGCCAGTGCCATTAGGTGGCAGATGTGTGCCACCGTTTCCCGGCTCATCCAGAGTCTCCTTCTGCATGCCTGGAACATGAGGTCCTGGTACGACGAGCCGGGACGGTACACACGGGACCTCCTCGGGTGTCTCCGTCGCCGTGGCGCCACCACCTCCTCCGCCCCCTCCTCCTCCTCATCGTGCTCCTCCTCCTCCTTGTGCCCCTCCTCCTCGTCCTGTCGGGCAGGCGGCCCTCCAGCCTGGGCGGCTGCCACCTGCCTCTCTGCGGCACGCTCCTCTACGGCAGCCTCCACCGCCTCCCTGGCACGCTCCTGCTCCTGCTCCCTCATAGCAACATGTAGAAGTGCGGCTCCCGCCACGGCGGCCAACATCGCTGGGTGATGACTAAACATAACGGCCTGCAGGGAGTGGGTGGTGGGGGTGGGAGGGGGGTGGGGGTGGGTGGGGGGGGGGAACGACGGCATGTCAGCATTGTCCGTACCCCCCCTCCCCCGCAGCCAGGTGCCAGGGGCTGCATGGTCACATGCTGCCTTAGGCCAGCACGGTAGCATAGTGGTTAGCACAATTGCTTCACAGCTCCAGGGTCCCAGATTTGATTCCCGGCTTGGGTCACTGTCTGTGCGGAGTCTGCACGTTCTCCCTGTGTCTGCGTGGGTTTCCTCCCACAGTTCAAAGATATGCAGGTTAGGTGGATTGGCCATGCTAAATTGCCCTTAGTGTCCAAAACTGCCCTTAGTGTTGGGTGGGGTTACTGGGTTATGAGGATAGGGTGGGGGTGTGGGTGCTCTTTCCAAGAGCCGGTGCAGACTTGATGGGCCGAATGGCCTCCTTCTGCACTGTAAATTCTATGATGATGTGTTGGAGGCTGGCACCTGGCCAGGTGGACGACCACCCTTGCCCTCTCCCCTCTCCCTGGCCCTCGCCCTCTCCCCCCTCCCCGGCACTCGCCCTCCCCTCCCCGGCACTCGCCCTCCCCTCCCCGGCACTCGCCATCCCCTCCCCGGCACTCGCCATCCCCTCCCCGGCACTCGCCCTCCCCTCCCCGGCACTCGCCCCCCCTCCCCGGCACTCGCCCTCCCCTTCCCAGCACTCGCCCCCCCTCCCCGGCACTCGCCCTCCCCTTCCCGGCACTCACCCTCCCCAACTCTCCAACCCCCTCCGCACAAACCCCCCCTCACACCACCCTCACACCCCCCCTTCACCCCCCCCTCAACCGCCCCTCAACCCCCCCTCACTCCTCCTCAACCCCCCCTCACCCCCTCTCACACCCACACCCCCCCCTCCACCACCCCCCCCCCCTCCACACACACCCCCTCCACACACACCCCTCCACACCGATTGCGGCCGTGCCGTCACTTCTCCTGCGGCCACCCCATGCCGTGACATACCTTCGCGCTGTCCACTGTCAACCATCAGCACTGGTTGACGTCATTATATAGGTGGTTTAATTTACGCCGGCGTGACTTTGGCCCATCTGGCCGGGAGAATTCGGGCAGCCCCGGGGCCCATAGCGTCGCGCCGGTTCCCGCCATTCTCTTGCAATCTTGGGCCAAGCTGTGATGCAGCCGGATAGGATGCTCTCCAGGGTACATCTGTAGTGGTTTGTGAGAGTCGATGCAGACATGCCGAATTTCATTCGCTTCTGTAGGAAGCAGAGAGGGTGTTTACACGTCGAATTGGATAGGAATCCCCATGCCCTCGTGGCGTATTTTCCAGTGGCGGAGGCGACATGCTTATGTACTGGATATTCCAGTCCCTTCTTGTTCATGCCGTTTTGTGTGGCTCGTCTGTCCTGCCGTCGGGAAACCCGCCACCGGGTAGTCGTCTTCAGTGGGACCAGATGATCCCATCGACGGGAAGGGCCGGAAAATCCCACCCATTGTTATTTTTTATAATGCTTAAAATTGAGCTATTGGCACATTCAGAAATGATCAGTAGACAACGATCAAGGAATCACCTCTTCAGAAAACGTACCTTAAATCTCACTACACTGGCAGGCAATATAGGTAGCTGTTTCAACAACATTACCTGAAACAGGCCTGGCGATCTCATTTGAGTCCAGCGACTTTATTTGGGCTTTGTATTGCAGGAAAATATTGGGCGGGATTCTCTGATCCTGAGGCTAAGTGTTGACGCCGTCATAAACGCTGTTGCGTTTCCCGACGGCGTCAACATGGCCTCAGGATCAGCAATTCTGGCCCCTACAGGTGGCCAACATGGCACTGGAGTGACCCACGCTGCTCCAGCTGCCGGTCCCAGCGTCAGATGGGCGCCGCAGGTCCGCGAATGCGCGGTGGGACTGGCGCGATTTCCGCGCATGCGCGCTGTCTCCCTTCTATGCGCCGGCCCCGATGCAACGTGGTGTAGGGCTACAGGGTCCGGCGCGGAACAATGGAGGCCCCCAGCGCGAGAGGCCGGCCCGCCGATCGGTGGGCCCCGATCGCGGGCCAGGCCACAGCAGAGGCCCCCCCCCCGGGTCGGACCCCCCCTCCCCGCCCACAGGCCGCCCCTGGATCCTTCCACGCCAAGGTCCTGCCGGGTAAGACCAGGTTAGAACGGCGCCGACGGGACTCGGGTTTTTTGGTACGGCCGCTCGGCCCATCCAGGGCGGAGAATCGCCGGGGGGCGGGGCCCATACAGCGGCCCCCCGGCCGGCGGCAATGGTGCTGATTCTACGCTCTGCGGGGCGGCGTGGCACGGTTCGTGCCGGTCGTGGCGATTTTCCGGCCCGGCCCCGGGGTGAGAGAATCCCGCCCATATTCTTTGTGTTTATTTATTCCAGATTGTAATTGCAAGCATTTAATTTTGAGATGTTATTGGATTACATAATGAATGTGCATACTGACACATTACAATGAGCAATGCATTCAGCAAATGGTAATTTTAATAAATGATAGATTATATCTAATGGAGGATAACATTATGAAAAAAATAAATCTTATGTATTTACAGAGAAAGATGGAGTGATGTTTCAGAGGGGAAATCTATTTGCCAACTGATTAGTTGAAGACTGTCACAAAGAAATTTTTCTAGTCCCACCATGCCAGAGAAGAGGAATTTTGAAGGTAAGCCATCCAAATAGTTCCTTTGGAAATAAAAACAAACTTGGTTGCTCTAATTTTTGGATGCATGGCGGCACAGTGCTTAGCACTGCCGTCTCATAGCACCAGAGACCTGGGTTCAATTCTGCCTTGGGTGACTGTGTGGAGTTTGCACGTTCTCCCTGTAACTACATGAGTTTCCTCCGGGTTCTCCGGTTTCCTCCCACTGTCCAAAGATCTGCAGGTTAGGCGGATTGGCCATGTTAGCTTTCTCCTTATTGTTCAAAGATGTTAGATGGGGTTGCGGGGACATAGGGCGGGAGATTGGGCCTTGGTGGGGTGCTCCTTCAGAGGATCGGTGCAGACTCAAAAGGCCGACTCGCGTCCTTCTGTATTGTAAGAATTCTATGAATCGGAAACAATCCAACGTCAGGAATCTAGGGCGGGATTCTCCTCTACCCGGCGTCGGGCCGCTCGGAATCCTCCACACCTTCAGGAGCTAGGCCGGCGCCGGCGGGGTTGGCGCCACGCCAGCAGGCGTGGAAGGGCTTGGCGCTACGCCAACTGCTGCAGAAGGGCCTCCGCCGACCGGTGCGAGTTGGCGCATGTGCAGCAGCGCCAGCGTGTGCTGGCGTCATCCCAGCGCATGCGCAGGGGGGTTCTTCTCTGCGCCGGCCATGGTGGAGGTTGACAGCAGCCGGCGCGAAGGGAAAGAGTGCCTCCACGGCACGGGCCCGCCCGCGGATTGGTGGGCCCCGATCGCGGACCAGGCAACCGCGGGGGCATGCCCCGCGGCCAGATCCCCCCACACATCCCCGAAGACTCTGCAGGCCGACTGCAGAGCCAGGTCCCACCGGTACGGACCTGGTTTGGTTTACGCTGGCGGGACCTGCCTAAAATGGCCGGCGCTCAGCTCATCGCGGGGCGGAGAGTCGCCGGAGGGGCCACTGCCAACGGCCCCTGACCGGCGCAACGTGATTCCCGTCCCCGCCGAAAAACCGGCGCCGGAGAATTCGGCAGCCAGCGTCAGAGCAGCGGGGTGGGATTCACGCCGCCCCCCCCCCCGGCGATTCTCCGACCCAGCGGGGGGGTCGGAGAATCCCGCCCCTAATGCCTGGATCATTTCCAGCTCTCTATGCTGCATCAGTGTTGTAATGCAATACTATTTTAATAGGCAAAGCCTAATTGCCTGGAGGCAAGCTTGGTGCCCAGTTAGCGGCACCATGCACTACTTGAGCATGGGAAATGGTTCAAATGTTCAAAGGCCGATAGGAGCTATGATGGTTACTTGGCAGTTTGGAGCAGGCAGTGGAACAGAGGGTAGCAGCCTCACTGTTTATATTGTCATGTGAGAGTACTTTTAAGACGTGGATGTTTAAGCAATGCACCTTTAAGAAAACAGTGATGTCAGAGAGTGGGTGGGGCTGACGTCAGGTCAGCCATTTTGCAGTTTTAGTTTTGCAGGTTTTTAGTTTCAGTTTAAAAAAGCAGTGGGTGTGTGTCTGTGTGTGTCCAGAGAGCTGCAAGAAGAAAGCAAGGTGCTGGAGCTGAAATCAACCAAGCTAATATATCTAACGTGATGTGAGACTGTTTAAAGGTGTTAAGTCTCTTGGAAGTTTGAAGGAACATTTTAAGGAGTTATTTACTGTTGCAATATTTTCTGAGTTATCTTTGAAGTAAGGGGTGTTAAGAGATCCAATGTTTATTTAAGATGTTAAGTTGAGTTCATGGAATAAACAGTGTTTTGTGTTTAAAAACCCACGTGTCCATAATTGTAACCCCACACCTAGGGAAAAGCCGTGTGCTAGGAAAAGCAACAAATCCATTAAAGGGAGAGGTTGGTTGAACTCCATGATACATTTTGGGGTTCTGAAAACGCCTCACCCATAACAGTATAAATGGCCAAATGGTAAACCACAAGGTACTTGACTTTGTGCCACCGCTTCAGCATCTCAGTTGCAATAACCCTTACTTTTCAATATTGTAATTCAGCAGCAACATTGCACATTACTCCTGGCAGGTGTGCACTAATGTGCACTAGACCAATCGCTCTTTCTGGACGCTCTTTGAAAATTACCTTCTGGCCCTCTGTCGGCCATTAACAAGCTCCTCAGCAGGTTTAAAGGCCAGTTAATTAGAGACGTGCGGGTTGCCAGCACCCCCCGGCCCACCTTCAATTTGGAGTATTGCAGAGCTGTCGGAAGACCAGAATGCCTTCCGGGAGCGTTACTTTCAAACTGCAACTGCTGCTGACCTCATTCTCACAGTTGTTTAAAAATCCGACCTGTGGGTGAAATGCTCCTTAGCTAATCAGCATTCTATCTGAATCATCTTCCCCAATAAAGTTTATAGCTGGTGGCTTCAGTGTATATCAGATTATCGTTTGATGCTGGAAGTTGGGCTGTCTGTTACACTGGTATTACAAGCTTGCTGAGACTGACTGCTTACCTTCTTTCCAAGAGTTTAGTTCCTTGAGGACGTGCCACCAGCCATGCTTGTTCTGTACATGCATGTGCTTAATGTACCACAACAATTATCTGTTAAACACCAATCAATTTCTGTGTCTATTAGTTCAAACACTGTAGGGCAGAGATTTTCACAAAAGGTTTTTTGATGAGTTCAGGTTATGAAACACAAAAACAAACAGAAGTTCTTGAGCCAAGGAAGATTCTATTTACTGTATCGGAGAAGGGGAAAGAAAAAGAATGGATTCCTGGACTCTCAGATTAAGTTCTGATCTCTGCTTGATGATAGTTCCTGGAGCGTGACTACGGGATTTGGTAGCTTAGGTACAGATAAACAATTTCCCCTGAAAGGATCCAGAGCAAGGGTAAATAACCTTATAATTAGAGCAAGGCAATTTTGGAGTACAATGAGAAAGCTTTTCCTCACACCAAGTGGAGTGGAAATTGGGATGTCTCTCCTCAAAAAGGCTGCGTCTGCAAGATCAATTCAGCTTTTGAACAGGGATCAATAGAAGAGTGTCAAGGGATGTAGAGCAAAAGTGGGTAAAGATACGGGTTAGCTTTCCTCCAATTGAACAGCGTGTTGTAAGTGTTTGCTCACTAGGGCTCATGCAGAGGGTCAGAAGTTTGTAAGATTAAATAGTAGCATTCATTGGTTACACATAACTATACACAAATATATACAAAATATAGCCCAAACCTGGAGCTAACTTTAAGCTGTCTACTCGAGACTTGCCATACAATTCCATCTCCTGCCTACTGTTGTGTGTTTTCCACATCATGCTGTGGGCAGTACTGAACTTCAGTCCCATATTAACCCTTACTATGCTGAACACTCTTATACTACACCATCCCCACCCAGGTTGTGACCCAGCATATTAACTGTACAATCATTCTTCATGATTGACCCTTCTACCCCCTCCTCCCTCCCCCCCCCTCCCCCCCACCCCGTGCCAAACCCCCCAGTCCAAAATCTGACCTTATAAATTCAGATGATCTGGAGGCTTGACAATGGAGGCTTCCAGATCTCGACTGGGATTCTCCTCTACCCAGCAGGGCGGAGGGTCCCGGCAGGATGGAGTGGCGGGAACCACTCCGGCGTCGGGCCGCCCCAAAGTTGCGGATTTCTCCGCACCTTTAGGGGCCAAGCCCTCACCTTGAGGGGCTAGGCCCGTGCCTTGGTGGTTGGCGCGCCACCAGCTGGCGGGAAAGGCCTTTGGCGCCATGCCAGCCGGGGCTGAAGGGTCTCCGCCGGCCGGTGGAAATTCGCGCATGCGCGGGAGCGTCAGCGGCTGCTGATGTCATCCCCGCGCATGCGCGGGGTGGGGGTCACTTCCGCATCGGCCATCGTGGAGGCTATGGCCGAGGCGGAAGGAAAAGCGTGCCCCCACGGCACAGGCCCACCCGCGGATCGGTGGGCCCCGATCGCGGGCCAGGCCACTATGGGGGCACCCCCCGAGGCCAGATCGCCCCGTACCCCCCCGCCCCCCCAGGACCCTGGAGGCCGCCCGCTCCGCCAGTCCCGCCAGTAAGGTAGGTGGTTTGATTCACGCCGGCGGGACTGGCATGACAGCAGCGGGACTTCGGGCCATCGTGGGCCGGAGAATCACCGGGGGTGGGGGGGGGGGGGCGGCCGACCAGCGCGGCGCGATTCCTGTCCCCGCCGAATTTTCGGTGCCGGACAATTCGGCGGCCTGCGAGGGTAGGATACACGCTGCCCCCCGCCGATTCTCCGACCCGGCGGGGGGGTTCGGAGAATCCCGCCCCTTGTTCTGGTCACACTTGGAAGACGGGTAGGCTCAGAGAGTGGGGCGAGTTAAAGAGAGGGGTTAGAAATTAAATAGTAGTTAGCCAATTCTATTTGTTGCCTATTTAATTGTCGTGTTTAAATGTGCAAACCTGGCAACTATAGTTATTGGACAGCCAAAGACTAAAGACTTCAGGGGCGAGATTCTCCGACCCCCCGCCGGGGCGCGGGGCGATCTGGCCCGGGGGGGTGCCCCCACGGTGGCCTGGCCCGCGATCGGGGCCCACCGATCCGCGGGCGGGCCTGTGCCATGGGGGCACTCTTTCCCTTCCGCCTCCGCCACGGTCTCCACCATGGTGGAGGCGGAAGAGACTCCCTCCACTGCGCATGCGCGGGAATGCCGTCAGCGGCCGCTGACGCTCCTGCGCATGCGCCGCCCGGAGATGTCATTTCCGCGCCAGCTGGCGGGGCACCAAAGGCCTTTTCCGCCAGCTGGCAGGGCGGAAATTCGTCCGGCGCCGACCTAGCCCCTTAAGGTTGGGGCTCGGCCCCCAAAGACCTTTGGGGCGGCGCGATGCCCGTCTGATTTGCGCCATTTTGGGTGGCAGTCGGCGGACATGGCGCCGTTTCCGGAGAATTTCGCCCCAGGTATTTTTAAAATTAAAAGTTAATTTCAACTTTGCTGTGACTCCAGGTCAAGTGGGGCTGGAATTGATGGCGCACTGGCCCAGGGCATCGAAACAGGTCGGATATTATTTACTTAATCTGATCCTTCCAGAGAGAATGTTTGCTCTGTTGATTCAAAGTGGTTTCAGGTTTTCTTCTCCAGTAGGGTCCACCACGTTATTCCCAGAAGCTTGTATTTAAAAAATGGATCCTTGATTTCTATCTGTTTCACAATTTCACACAGATATTAGTTTTTAAAATAAATTTAGAGTACCCAATTGTTTTTCTCCAATTTATGGGCAATTTAGCATGGCCAATCCACCTAACTTGCAGTTCTTTGGGTTGTGGGGGTGAAACCCACGCAGCCCCAAATATTAGTTTACCATCTTATTTTCCAATTCTTTTTCAAGCAGATTTATCTTTTCATTCAGCTGAGCCACTAATTTTGTGAGTTCAGTTTTCAATGTTTCAGAGTTATCTGCAGAGCTCTTATACAAGCTCAACAGCTTTACCTGTGAGTTCATTTCATTTCAGAGACTTTCTTCCATGGTCAATGATTGCCCCCTAGACTGTTTCAATTCACTTATTAAATCCTTAATCTATTCCTTAGAAATTTCCTTGTCTGCTTTTAAAGTCTGGACTTGAACTTCCATACTATGCACCTCAGATTTCACTCACTTCAGGTTGGATCCAAGTTCACTAATGTCTTCAGTTTTGGCTGTTAATTCTGTTTTCAACCAGGATTCCATATTCAACCATGTTCTAATTCATCAGCAATTATTGTAAGCTCACATTCTGTAATTTTACTGTCATGTCAGTGTACCTTTACAAAATGGGTCTTTAAGAAATTAGTGTTTATCAGTGATGTCAGAGTGTGGGTGGAGCGGGGCTGTCTGTCTGCTTTACTTTCGTTTTTGAGCTGGCTGCTACAGAGTGCGTTTTAGCTTCATTTTCAGAGAGAAGAGCTGCAGTGAAAGCCAGCAGATGTGCATGGATCTCTGTACAAGTTAAAGAATGTTCATTCGGGTGATTTCAAAGGGATAACTGCTCTCATTAGAGAATTTAAACCTGATTTATGTGTTAAAAGGGTCTTTTGTCTTCTGGATGTTGTTTGGGAATTTATCAAGGGTTATCTGTCGAGTACTGTATTCTTTGGGGATTTATTGGTGTTGATAGTTGTTAAGATGTTTACTGGGGGTTTATAAAGTTTTCACTGGTTTCATGAATAAACATTGTTTTAATTTAAAAGTACTGTAACACTCTGTTGAATAACACCTGAAAGGCAGGCCCATGTGCTCCCCATAACCACAATAACTTCAAAATTAAGGGTCAGGTGAACTCCATGATACACTTTGGGGTTCATTACTCAACTTTCATTGTTTCTGAGACTCCTCACACTCCTCTGTGAAAACCTTTACTTTGTAATGCAACTTTTTGCCAGTCCAGATTCTTGATTTTTTCATCTCAGCCATTTAGGGTGGGATTCTCCATTCTGGAATGCCTGGAAAGCATTCCCCGATGGGACGGAGAATCAGGCATCATGGGAATATCAGGATCAGCGCCGGGCGCTGATTCGAACGCGATGCTCCGACACCCCCATTGGCAGCGGGAATGTGGTCCACACTGCATGCCAGTGGGAGCATGTAAATAAACGCAGATGGGTCTTGTGAGGTGGGGGGGGAGGGGTGGAATGCCCACACAAGTATCATCGGCAACCACAACACAGTGGGGCCTCGCTTGCTCGCCCATGACCGCACTCCGTCCCGGCGACATCCCTTTCCTCTGGGCCACCGGCCACGTTCAGGGCCCTCTGTCCAGGCAGGGTGAGGGGCCGCAGTTCTGTTTGTCCCCCTCTGGTCATCTCCCGCTCCTGGCGGTTGTGCACAGCCTTCTCCTGTGGGTGGGGGGGGGGGGGGGGGGCAAACACAAACAACGACACCATTAGATGGTCCAACGCATGCAGTCCGGGGTTGGATAGATGGTAGCCTCAATGGCCAGGGCACCTTGCCATGGCAGAAGGTATGGGTGCTGGCATGTGGGGCAGGGTGAGGGTTCTGCTATCCCCCGGTGTGGGGGGGGGGGGGGGCAGGGTTACAGGGCGGGGTCAGTGCCAGGGGCATGGAGTAGCCAACTCACTCCGGCCACCCTGAGAAGGTTGTGCAATTTATTCCGGCACTGTAATCCAGTCCAGACGACCAGGCACGATAAACGGTGGCACCTGCCGGCCTTCCTCCCGGGCCGGGTGCAGGGTCATCCGTCTCTCCTCCACGGTGGCAATGATGGTGTCCAGCTCAGCGTCCCTGAACCATGGCACTGCTCTCCTTCCAGCCATCTTGTTGGCTGGGACGGTGTGTTGGGGGGGGGGGGATGGATCGTTTAAGTGTGGCTGCGGCATGTGAGCCTCATGAGTGCCAATCACGGACCCGGCGAATCTGGCACCGTTTTCATGGAATTGGTTGCGTTCCACGTGGCGATGGTGCCAGACCATTTAAAGTAGCTGAATCGGGGCAGCTGTTGCGCCTCTTTTCTCTCGTAAAACACCATACTTCCTCCGCTGGAGTCAACACTTAGCCTCAGAAACAGAGAATCCAGCCCATAATCTCCCAAACAGAGAATCCAGCTCTTCATCTTTAAACAACTCAATGCTGCACAGTCATTTTGAGGCATCCGGTGCCTTCTACTCCCTGGATTTTTACCTCCAAATTAGCATTTTCTGATTCTACCTCTGTCTTTTCTTCCTCTGCCTGCAGCAGAGCTCTGTCCTTGTCCTTCATTTTGGTTTCACTGTTCGGCTTGTCTGTCTCTGGTGAAGCCTTAATGAGTTTCAGTTCTGTAATTGTGCCACTTGTGGCTTCATTATCCGCTCGCAGTTTGGAACATTTTACAACTTTCTTTACAAACAGAGCCGTCTGTCTGCCTGCTCAGCACTGTCACTTGCTGTTGTATGTGGAAAGTGTTCGCATTTTCAAGACGTTCCATTTTTAAGCCTTCTGGCTGGGTCTCAGCCTCCTCAATCCTCTGCACCAAACTCTTCGACTTGCGCGCCTCATTGTGCCACCATTGTAGGATTTGTCTTTTGACTTTTGTTGCTTTATTGGGGTGAGGGGAGGGATTCTATCCTTCTGTTTAAGCTCCGTGCTCTCCAATATTGAAGGTTAAAATACGTGTCAAACAGAACACTATTATTTTAACTCTTAGCCAACAAAGCTTGCCTAAAATTACTGAGCCTTCCATTCCTCTAGGGATGACCAGAACAAGAATCGGAAGAATTGTCAAACCTCTAGTCTGTCAGAATTGAAAGAGTCTAAGGAGCAGTCAGTGACCATGAAAGAAAGATTCTAAAAGGCTTTTAATACCTTATCAAAGCTGGCTGAGGATCCATCAATTATTTCATTGGCAATTTCATCAAATAAATACCAAGTAAGTGGTAGTGAGTGGGAACTGCCGTGAGCTTCCCAGTGCTCAGTGTTAGACGTTTAGCTGCTGTTGTATAAAGAGTCAAAGGTTCTGCTCCTTTTCCACAAACACCTTTATTTCACTTTAACAGACTCTGCACAAAACTCTATCATCACATCACTTGACACAAAGGCCACCTGAAGCCCCTTTACATATCAGTGTCAATTATTGGATACTTAACATAAATGAGACAACTAATTGGAATGTCTCTGAACCCATTACTTTTTAAAAAATATATATTTTATTCAAGTTTTTTGGCCAAACATAACAATACGTAGTGTTTCTTTTACACAACAATAAAGCAATATAAATAACCGTGGCCAGTTTTAAACAAATAAGTAATATATAAACAAAAACAAAAAACAAAACTAAATGGCAACTGCTTTGTCCAAAGTAAATACTCTCCAAAAATACAATCCAACAATCCAATATACAATTACATATACCAAATACCTATACATATACAATAACATCCCTGAGAGTCCGTCCGATTCCTCCCCCCCTCCCTCCCCCCCCTCCCCCCTGGGTTGCTGCTGTTATCTACTTCTTTTCCATTCCCTCTATCTTTCTGTGAGGTAGTCGACGAACGGTTGCCACCGCCTGGTGAACCCCTGAGCCGAACCCCTTAACACAAACTTAATCCGTTCTAACTTTATGAACCCTGCCATATCGTTTATCCAGGTCTCCACCCCCGGGGGTTTGGCTTCCTTCCACATTAACAATATCCTGCGCCGGGCTACAAGGGACGCAAAGGCCAACACGTCAGCCTCTCTCGCCTCCTGCACTCCCGGCTCTTCTGCAACCCCAAATATAGCCAACCCCCAGCTTGGTTCGACCCGGACCCCCACCACTTTCGAAAGCACCTTTGCCACCCCCACCCAGAACCCCTGTAGTGCCGGGCCTGACCAGAACATGTGGGTGTGATTCGCTGGGCCTCTCGAGCATCTCGCACACCTATCCTCTACCCCAAAAAATTTACTAAGCCGTGCTCCAGTCATATGCGCCCTGTGTAGCACCTTAAATTGTATCAGGCCTAGCCTGGCACACGAGGACGATGTGTTTACCCTACGTAGGGCATCAGCCCACAGCCCCTCCTCAATCTCCTCCCCCAGTTCTTCTTCCCATTTCCCTTTCAGCTCATCTCCCTGTATATGTCCGCCACCTTACCATCCCCCACCCATGTCTCTGAGATCACTCTATCCTGCACTTCCTGCGTCGGGAGCTGCGGGAATTCCCTCACCTGTTGCCTCACAAAAGCCCTCAATTGCATATACCGAAATGCATTCCCTTGGGACAACCCATATTTCTCCGTCAGCGCTCCCAGACTCGCAAACGTCCCATCTACAAATAGATCTCTTAATTGTACTACCCCAGCTCTTTGCCATGCTCCAAATCCCCCATCTATTCTCCCCGGAACGAACCTATGATTGTTTCTTATCGGGGACCGCACCGAAGCTCCCGTCCCTCCCCTATGCCATCTCCACTGCCCCCAAATTTTCAATGTAGCCACCACCACCGGGCTTGTGGTGTATTTCTTTGGTGAGAACGGCAGCGGCGCCGTCACCATTGCTTGCAGGCTAGTCCCCCTGCAGGACGCCCTCTCCAATCTCTTCCACGCCGCTCCCTCCCCTTCTCCCATCCACTTACACACCATTGAAACATTGGCGGCCCAGTAGTACTCACTTAGGCTCGGTAGTGCCAGCCCCCCCCTGTCCCTACTACGCTGCAAGAATCCCCGCCTCACTCTCGGGGTCTTCCCAGCCCACACAAAACTCATAATGCTCTTCTCAATTCTTTTGAAAAAAGCCTTCGTGATCACCACCGGGAGGCACTGGAACACAAAAAGGAATCTCGGGAGGACCACCATTTTAACCGCCTGCACCCTACCTGCCAATGACAGGGACACCATGTCCCATCTCTTGAAATCCTCCTCCACCTGTTCCACCAACCGTGTTATATTAAGCCTATGTAATGTACCCCAATTCTTGGCTATCTGGATCCCCAGGTACCGGAAATCCCTTGTTACCTTCCTCAACGGTAAATCCTCTATCTCTCTGCTCAGTTCCCCCAGATGCACCACAAATAGCTCACTTTTCCCCATGTTCAGTTTATACCCTGAAAAATCCCCAAACTCCCCAAGTATCCACATCATCTCTGGCATCCCCTCTGCCGGGTCCGCCACATATAGCAACAAATCATCCGCATACAGAGATATCCGGTGTTCTTCTCCCCCCCTAAGTACTTCCCTCCACTTCCTGGAACCCCTCAGTGCCATGGCCAGGGGTTCAATCGCCAATGCAAACAATAACGGGGATAGAGGACATCCCTGCCTCGTCCCTCTATGGAGCCGAAAATAGTCAGACCCCCGTCCATTCGTGACCACGCTCGCCATCGGGGCCCTATACAGCAACTGTACCCACCTGATATACCCGTCCCCAAAGCCAAATCTCCTCAACACCTCCCACAAATAATCCCACTCCATTCTATCAAATGCTTTCTCGGCATCCATCGCCACCACTATCTCCGCTTCCCCCTCTGGTGTGGGCATCATCATTACCCCTAGCAGCCTCCGTATATTTGTATTTAGCTGTCTTCCCTTCACAAACCCAGTTTGGTCCTCATGGACCACCCCCGGGACACAATCCTCTGTCCTCATTGCCATTACCTTGGCCAGAATCTTAGCATCCACATTCAGGAGGGAAATGGGCCTGTGTGACCCGCATTGCAGAGGGTCTTTTTCCTTCTTTAGGAGGAGCGATATCGTTGCCTCTGATATAGTCGGGGGCAGCTGCCCCCTTTCCCTCACCTCATTAAAGGTTCTCATCAGTAGCGGGGCCAGCAAGTCCAAATATTTCTTATAAATTTCAACTGGAAATCCGTCTGGTCCCGGGGCCTTCCCCGCCTGCGTGCTTCCAATCCCTTTCACTACTTCCTCCGTCTCAATCTGTGCTCCCAGCCCCACTCTCTCCTGTTCCTCCACCTTAGGAAATTCCAGCTGATCCAGAAAGCACATCATTCTCTCCTTCCCGTCCGGGGGCTGCGCTTCATATAATCTTTCATAAAATGCCTTGAACACTCCATTCACTCTCTCTGCTCCCCGCTCCATCTCTCCCTCCTCATCTCTCACCCCCCCTATCTCCCTCGCTGCTCCCCTTTTCCTCAGTTGGTGGGCCAACAACCTACTCGCCTTCTCCCCATATTCGTACTGTACACCCTGTGCCTTCCTCCATTGTGCCTCTGCCTTACCCGTAGTCAACAAGTCAAATTCTACATGTAGCCTTTGCCTTTCCCTGTATAGTCCCTCCTCCGGTGCCTCCGCGTATTGTCTGTCCACCCTCAGCAGTTCTTTCAGCAACCGCTCCCTTTCCCTACCCTCCTGCTTTCCTTTATGTGCCCTAATAGATATCAGCTCCCCTCTAACCACTGCCTTCAGTGCCTCCCAGACCACTCCCACCTGTACCTCCCCATTATCATTAATTTCCAAGTACCTTTCAATACACCCCCTCACCCTTAAACACACCCCCTCATCTGCCAATAATCCCATGTCCATTCTCCAGGGTGGAAGCTGTTGTTTTTCTTCCCCTATCTCCAGGTCCACCCAGTGTGGAGCATGATCCGAGATGGCTATAGCCGTGTACTCCGTCCCAGTCACCTTTGGGATCAGTGCCCTTCCCAAAACAAAAAAATCTATTCGTGAAAATACTTTATGTACATAGGAGAAAAACGAAAACTCCTTACTCCTAGGTCTACTAAATCTCCAGGGATATACTCCTCCCTTCTGCACCATAAAACCCTTAAGCACCCTAGCTGCAGCCGGCCTCCATCCGGTCCTGGACCTCGATCTGTCCAGCCCTGGGTCCAGCACTGTATTAAAGTCTCCACCCATTACCAACTTCCCCACTTCTAGGTCCGGGATTCGTCCTAACATACGCCTCATAAAATTGGCATCATCCCAGTTCGGGGCATACACGTTCACTAATACCACCGCCTCCCCTTGCAGTTTGCCACTCACCATCACGTATCTGCCCCCACTATAGTCTTTGCCTCAAACATTACCCGCTTCCCCACTAGTATGGCCACCCCCCTGTTTTTTGCATCTAGCCCCGAATGAAACACCTGCCCCACCCATCCTTTGCGAAGTCTAACCTGGTCTGTCAGCTTCAGATGCGTCTCCTGAAGCATAACCACATCTGCCTTAAGTTTCTTTAGGTGTGCGAGTACCCGTGCCCTCTTAATCGGCCCGTTCAGCCCTCTCACATTCCACGTGATCAACCGGTGGGGGGCTCTTTACCCACCCCCCCCCCCTTGATGACTAGCCATTTCCATTTTCAATCCAGCTCCTCACCCGGTTCCCACGTAGCTGTATCCCCCCCAGGCGGCGCCCCCCCGCCCCGACCCCCCCTCCCATACCAGCTCCCCCTTCTCCCCAACAGCAGCAACCCAGTTAACACCCCCCCCCCCCGCTAGATCCCAAGCCAGCGTAATTGCACCCCCCATGTTGCTCCCAGAAGTCAGCAAACTCTGGCCGACCTCGGCTTCCCCCCGTGACCTCGGCTCACACTGTGCGAGGCCCCCTCCTTCCTGCTTCCCTGTTCCCGCCATGATTACCATAGCGCGGGAACAAAGCCCGCACTTCCCCTTTTGGCCCCACCCCCAATGGCCGGCGCCCACAGCTCCTCATCCTCCCTCACCCCCTCCCCATGACATGGGGAAGAGAGAGAAGTTACAGGGTCGCAGGTTTAGCAATCTGGGAAGTCCTCTCTTCCCCCTTTTCCCCCCTTCATCCCACAAATTCACCCCCCCACTTTTGTCCCAAACGTTCTTTTTCTGGCCCGCTCACTCCAGCTTCTCCTCGACAATAAATGTCCACGCCTCGTCTGCCGTTTCGAAATAGTGGTGTTTCCCTAGATGTGTGACCCACAGTCTTGCCGGTTGCAACATTCCGAATTTGACCTTCCTTTTATGCAACACCGCCTTGGCCCGATTAAAGCTTGCCCTCCTTCTCGCCACCTCCGCACTCCAATCTTGATACACGCGGATCACCGCATTCTCCCACCTACTGTTCCGAGTTTTCTTGGCCCATCTGAGGACCATCTCTCTGTCCTTGTATCGGAGAAATCTCACAACTATTGCTCGAGGAATTTCTCCAGCCCTCGGTCTTCGCGCCATAACCCGATAGGCTCCCTCCACCTCCAGCGGACCCGTCGGGGCCTCCGATCCCATTAACAAATGCAGTATCGTGCTCACATATGCCCCGACGTCTGCCCCTTCTGCACCTTCGGGAAGACCAAGAATCCTTAAGTTCTTCCTCCTCGCATTGTTCTCCAGCACCTCCAGCCTTTCCACGCATCTTTTGTGTTGTGCCTCGTGGATCTCCGTTTTCACCACCAGGCCCTGTATGTCGTCCTCATTCACAGCAGCCTTTGCCTTCACGACCCGAAGCTCCTGTTCCTGGGTCTTTTGCTCCTCCTTTAGCCCCTCAATCGCTTGTAATATCGGGGCCAACAGCTCCTTCTTCATCTCCTTTTTGAGTTCATCTACGCAACGCCGCAGGAACTCTTGTTGGTCAGGACCCCATATTAAACTGCCTCCTTCCGACGCCATCTTGCTTTGTGGCTGCCTTCCTGGCCGCTGCTCTTGAGGATCCACCGCAATCTGGCTACTTTCCTCTCTTTGGCCCCGTGTCCAGGGGGGATTCCCTTCTGGATTACCGCACAGTGTTATTTGCCGTTAAAATTGCCGATGGGGCTCCTATTAAGAGCCCAAAAGTCCATTCCACCAGGAGCTGCTGAAACGTGCGACTTAGCTGGTCATCGCCGCACCCGGAAGTCCCCTGAACCCATTACTTAACACTCAGCCCAATGAGGCTGTCACCGCAATCCAACGTTAATTGGTCCACTTAAGGAGGTCCCACAGGCTTCATGCTGCAAATCATGGCTCGCCAGCTGATTCACCGTGTCCGTGCTCACCAGCCCCCCACTAATGAGGTAGAGCAGCCCTTAAACTGCTCTTGCACAGCCAACACCACTTAGCTCTCAGCCATGGTGCCGAGACGACCAGCCCCACCATTCGGGGCTGCCAATCTGGGGAGGCTCCTTGAGATGGTCGAGGTCAGAAGGGATGACCTGTTCCCCCAATGACCCCGGAGGGTCAGCCACAAGGCAGCCAGTGTCGGCTGGGAGGAAGTGGCAATGGCCGACAGCTTGGGCAGCATGACCAGGGGAACTGGCACCCACTGCCGCAATAATAATAATCTTTTGTCACAAGTCGGCTTACATTAACACTGCAATGAGGTTACCATGAAAAGCCCCTATTCGCCACATTCCGACACCTGTACACAGAGGGAGAATTTGGTGCACGACCTAGACCGTGCCACACAAGTGAGTTGGCATCAGACCCCCCCCCACCTATCTCCCCACGGGAGTGCGCCTGGCACCGACCCCATCCAGAACCATGCCATGTCCTGGCCCAACAAAGCTGCCCAAGCCACCCCCCACAACCTTCCCCTCCCGATTCCGTCTACGGGAGCAGGTCGATTGGATTGCGAATGGATTGGCGTATGGCACGGTTCTAATTTCTGCCTCTTGTGGCCTCATCACGCTCTCACTTGAGTGCCATATGGCCATTGAAACGTGCTAATTAGCATGAACATCCACTGATTTCCCACATAGTTTTTTTAATTAAAAAAAACATTCTAATTAAGAGGCAATTTATCATGGCCAGTCCACCTACCCTGCACATCTTTGGGTTGTGGGAGTGAGTCCCATGCAGAAATGGGGAGAATGTGCAAACTCCACACGGACAGTGAGCCGGGGCCTGAATCAAACCTGGGTCCTCGGCGCTGTGAGGCAGCAGTGCTAACCACTGAGTCACCGTGCTGCCCCTTTCCTACTTAATTCTGATGTTCTCTGGTAGCTTAAAAAATTTCTTCTCCATGAACGTCCAATTTTGCACCTAGTTTGGCCCTTGCATTGATCTGGTAGGGTTGATTTGTTTTCCATGGTTGCTTTGCAGCTCAGAGGAGCACAGCTTTAAATGCGGCTTCACATGTTAAGATGGCGCTGAAGTCATCAGTTTTTCAATGCTTCTTCCCGCCTTTTTGGGGTTTAGCCAGCCTCTCGCAGCAACCGTGGACCTGGCCTTAAAGGGATCGATTTGGGCCCTTTAGAATGTTTGCAGAGAATGTTAGGATGATTAAAGCATGATTCCCAGCTTTGGCTCTGTTCTTCAAACTTTGTTTTTTTCCCAACTGAGTTCAGCCACCACATGATACGTCATCGACCCTAAATCCATGCTGGCTATGGTGATTAATGAAACGGACTGGTCTGACTGGTTCATATCTTGAAGACGTTTGAAGGCTCATTCAGCCTTCGAACAGAACTTTTGTTCAGCCTTGCTCGATCCTTTGACTGTGTAATTGATGGGGATTCACAAAGGACCACAGCCTGCTCTGATGGAGAGGCCTTCAGCTGCACAGCAGAATTTTCTTCTGCCCTTCAGCCTCCACATCTGCAATGGAGCTTCTTTTCTGGTGATCATCCAGCTGTTTCTTCAGCTCTACTACACTTCAGTCAAGTCAGGACGCTGTTCCTGTAGTTTTTCAGACTGCAGGGTCCTTCACTTTTTTCAGTTCATTAGCTACAACTGTGTTGTAAGGGTTTGTTTAGTAGGTCTCACGGAAAAGTTCAAAGGTTTGAACCAGTTGAACAGTAGTATTTATTGGTAACATATGTACACAGTATAGCCCAAACTTGGAACTGACTTCATACTTGAGTCTCACCATAGAATACTGTCTCCTGTTATGAGTCTGCCTACGTCATAGAATCATAGAATTGCTTACAGTGCAGAAGGGGACCATTAAGCCCATCGTGTCTGCACCAACCCTCTGAAAGAGCACTCAACCTAGACCCATTCCCCCGCCCTATCCCCGTAACCTAACTACCCATCTTTAGTCACGAAGGGGAAATTTAGCATAGTCAATCCACCTAACCTGCACATCTTGGGACTGTGGGAGGAAACCGGCGCACGTGGAGGAAGCACACGCAGACACGGGGAGAACGTGCAAACTTCACTCAGTCACCTAACGCCGGAATAGAACCTGGGTCCCTGGCATTGTAAGGCAGCAGTGCTACCACTGTGCCACCATGCCACCCTGCTGTGGGTGGTATTGAGCTCCAGTCCCACAACTCTTTTATGGCCCAGTGGAACAGACCTGAAGGATTGAACGGCCTATGCTTAATCCTATCTTCCTATGTTATTTATCAAATTGCCTTTTGAATTTCTATATTTCACTCTGCTAACTCGAATTGGACTTCAGTTTCAGGTGAGTGGCAGAATAATTTTATTGAAAAGCTGAGGCTTTCTATCGCCCAGATCCAGTAACCAACAGAGACTGAATCTATTCACAACTTTTCTGAAATATAACTTTTGTTGGGCAAAAGACAAGTCAGTGAAATTATGCAACTTGATTTATAACACAATATTAACCAAGTGTTGTCAGGATATGTTTCTTTCTATCCAGGTTTAAATAAATTAGATAGCTTACCCGTAGGAACTGCCAGTTAATTCTTGATCATATTTCATTCAGCAACCACACATGGACCTGTGTGGATAGATATAGTCATCTGTTCATCTTATTGTCTGCTCTTGTAATCTCACTGCTTACATTAAATATTTTTAAAAAATTATCTGTGCATGTATATTCACATAGACTGAACTTGATTTATTTTCTCGCTGAACTACTGTGGAATGTAAAATGGGACCACACCACTCAATCTTCTTGAATTGATTCATTATCAAAACCGAGACTGGATTTTCCACATGAATTTGTTCGTTTTTTCCGATCGATTCAGGAGTAAAATTTGGGCAGATTCTAACAAGCCTGTTTTTTCCCCTACTTAGGCAGTTTTTCTTTGTTCAGGGCCCTGTGATTGATGGGCACATCAGAAAGTGTGCTAAAGACGAGCTCTTCTTCAGCATTCATCTTCAGATCTGATAGCTCAGTGAGGTCATTTGCTCATTTCAAATCAAAGTTTTCCTTTCATTTTCATTTAAAACTGCCTTTCATTTTCTCTGATTGTCTCACAGACGATCTCCTTTCAGCTATTTGGAGAACAGCTTAACCTTTTTGCACTTGAATTTTCTGATTTTTTTTCTCTTTCGGCAATTCTTTACTCCTGAACATTACTGTTCTGTCGGTGATGTGATAAATGCGATGACTGACAATTCAATTATTTACTTAGCCTCTTTACTGTCATAGCTATTACTGTTTAAGGAGGGAAGTGAAAAATTAGTGGGACCGGATGCGTCACCACTCAGGCGTTTGTTCAATCCAGTGATATTTTAGTATATTGGAACAGGCGCGCCCAGAGTCCGGATTGGATGCAAAACCCGCTCCCGCCTGAGATTTCATTGTTAACGACATGATATTATGCTGGCTGGTCAATTAAGGCCCGCCCAGCATGTAAAGCTTCTGCCGGTTGAGTCTCTGTGCGGGCGGGGGCAGGAAGATGTCGGGCGCCGGGTCCAATGAGGACCTGGCAGGGGTGTTTAAAACCAGAAGATACAGCTCCCTGAATGCTGCCAGGAAATTTTGGGGAGACTGAGGACGCTGTGTGCCTTACGATGTGGTAAAACACTGTATTGCACAGGGCTAAATCGCTGGCTTTGAAAGCAGACCAAGGCAGGCCAGCAGCACGGTTCAATTCCCGTAACAGCCTCGCTGAACAGGCGCTGGAATGTGGCGACTAGGGGCTTTTCACAGTAACTTAATTTGAAGCCTACTTGTGACAATAAGCAATTTTCGTGTTTCATATTTCATGTTGTACTGTTACATACCTGGGCTTGTCCCTGCTGGGTCCTAACCACTTTAGTATATAATCTGTGTATTGTAGTAAACTGCCACTGTATTATATGTAATGTGGTAAACTACTGCCTGCTGGCTCCACCTCCCCGGGCTCGGTATAAAGGTGGCTAGGCTCCGCCGCTGCCCCAGTTCGGGATCCGAGGCCAGGAGGCTTTCTATTTAGTTATTAAAGCCTCAGTTATGTTCACCACTCGTCGTGTGTTCATTGATGGCATATCATATGAGCAATAACCTCGCTGCTGTCCGACGATGTCAGCAGTCCCAGGAGGCCAAGGAAGGATGGAGGGCAATTCTGGTGAGCTAGGTGCCTCCCTAATCACAGATAAGTGACTGTCTGTGCTGGTGCAGGACGTTCATGTCAGGTGCAACATCCTGATGCTCAGGGATGGCAAGAGAAGGCCACCCCACCTGACAAAGAAGGCCTGGACCGAGGTAGCTGCTGAGGTCAGTGCGCATGATGTGGTGCGCCTAACCTGACGGCAGTGCCACAAAGGTTTCAATGATCTGCTGCGGTCAGCAAGGTAAAGTGCAGAGATGGCATGGACCTGTGTGGAGGGATATAGTCAGGCATTCAGTTCCCCTGTGTGGTCAGGGGTCTGAGTGTGTATGCCAACTGGCAATGACACCTGCCCTGACAAGGCTGGACTGTCAGCACAATAGGCCACAGTGCATTGGATGTGGGAGGTGTGCCACAGCGAAATGGTCCTCAAAATGCTCATGTGGGGGGAGGGGATGTCTGGAATGGCCCTTTAGGAAGCTGGAACACAAATGAGCCTTTCTATTGTTCCCTGTCAGGAGAAGACAAGTCACAATAATGCAGAATGCCATTAAGCTGGTGGGGTAGTTCCTAGTTCACTGGTCCTGACTTGGAGCGAGAGTGATGTCCTGCAGTTCAACTTCCACCAGCCAGCTCGCTCCTCTGGTCTTGGTGAGACGGAGATCTGGGATGAAGGTAACTATAGGTCCAAGAGTGTACCTCAAGTATGGGAGAGTTCACAAACCCTCTTATCCAAAAGTGAGATGTCCCAACCAAAGTGCCCATTGAAGTTCCAATGCAGATGTCACTATGCAGCATCTGTCCATTGTCTCAGCATGCCACCTAGCATGTGTACTGATGATGATGTTTTATTTTGCTGATGTTGTATCTTCCTTTCACAGTTCAGCCAAGTGTACCAGCTGCAGGCGGCCCTGAGGATCCCCCATCAGGCACCCGAAGGACATCGCTCCTGCACCTACATCATGCTGTCATTTAGTACCAGGAACTAGCGCAGATACTTGCACATCGGAGGGCAATAGGTCATCGCCCCTGTGAGTAATGTACAGTAGTGAGGGCACATCACACACAAGTGAGGAGGTGACAGCGAGTGAGAGGTCCCAGGACGCCGACAGTGGAGGTCAGCATGCATCTGCCTCTGTCATGGCGGATTCCATGTGGAACATGAGCACTACGTTGACACTGAGCACCATTTGAGGAGGGCCCAGCCATGGTACCGAATGCTCCTTCCCAGCCGGCACCAATTCAGGCACCAATTGCCTGAGAAGCCTGAACTCACAGGTGTACGTTTAAGGTACCTTAAGCACAACAGGGGCATGTCAGATAAGCACCATTGGCCAACGTAAGGTCACATGTTACGCAATGATGTAATCGGAGCATTTTGTGGGCTTTTGTGGGGTTCCCCATTGTACCCTGATGGAGCAGTACCTTGTAAGTAAACCCCTTGCGCAATGTTATACGAACTCGATGTGCGCCTCTGACTCTTTCACTTTGCGGCGACAACAAGGAATATAACAAAAGAGAAACTAGCGATGAGATCTGGGAGGTAAATTTAAAAAAGGGAGGAAAACAACTTTCGATGATGATTTTTGAGCCAGAAGAAGAAATCATTGACGGAGGTCCAGGCCCATACACTATCGGGAGTGAGGGCGGGAGAAATATTGTTGACATCCAAGGAAAAATCATTGTATTGGCAAGGAAAAATAACTCTCAAGTAAATATTTGGACATGGGCAGCACAGTGGCGCAGTGAGGGCCCAGGTTCGATCCCGGCTCTGGGCCACTGTCCGTGTGGAGTTTGCACATTATCTCTGTGTTTGCGTGGGCAAAGATGTGCAGGCTAGGTGGATTGACCACGCTAAATTGCCCCTTCATTGGAAAAAATGAATTGGGTACTCTAAATTAAAAAAAATATTTGGACACCGTGCAGTTTGTTGCGGGACCTAATCATCTGGCCGATCGCGATAGCTGCTAGTGCAAGTAAAAGGGTTAAAAAAATAGCTATCAGACAACTTCAAATTAATGGGGGCTTACTTTAAACGGAGGATCGAAGTTTTCAGTACTCTTATCGCTGTAGTGGGTAGAGCCATGGAGGCCACACACAAGGCACTGAAACGGGCCATGGGAATGCGAACCTTTGGGGCTGCCGACTCTGCAACCTACTGGCCAGGTACCTGTAGCAGGACACAGAAACAGCTAATCTACTTGGGGGCTGCGAGGTTGTCTGCTTTAAACAGAGAGAAATAAACAGCAGGAAAGACAGGCTGAAAGCTGAATAGCACAGAGCAGGGAGCTGCAATTCAAAAATGGCGGGAAGAAAACATGTTGGACATGTTTGATGAGGTGGAAGAGACATGGAACTCTTATGAGGAGAGGTTCCAGTCGTTCCTTCAAGCCGACCAGACACCAGCAGACTTGCATACTGCGACCTTTCTCAGCTCAGTTAGAGAAACATTCACGTTGCTGCAGAATTTAATACAGCCAGATAAACCTGGAGACAATTCATACGATGAGTTAATGACTGTCTTGCAAGAATATTTCTCTCCCCATCCCCTAATAATAGCTGAAAAATTTTGCTTTCACTGTCGTGCACAGGAGGAAGAGGAAAACATTTCACCATTTGTTGCATTACTGTGAAAGTTAACAATATACTGTGAATTTGGTGATTTGTGGCGATTGTCCCTTGAAGGGCAACACAGCAGAGTAAGGGTCACCTGGCTTGGGGGATCAATTTGGACGCAGAGTTGGTAATCACTCGAGGGGTTGGAGTCCTCTCTTCGGACGAAGACATGTTGGGGACGAGAGCAGTCATGCCGGATGCTGTACTGTTGTAGATTTTCTTATTTGTCGTGGCTCGAGGCCCACACTGGAGGCTTCCAGTTGGTAACAAAGGGGTTTACTGGTGAAAGGCAAAGGCAGTTAAGTAACAGGCACAGAACACATTGGCCCGTAACTTCCTGTCCAATCATGGACTTAAGTCGATAATCTGCCACACATGCGCGGCGACACAAAAGTGTGGATGAACGGACATGCACACTGGAAACATGGCATTTTTAAACTCCCGGTCCATTTTTTTTCAAATTGGCTTGACTTCATGTGCTGCGTGGACCTGCCGTGTTAAAGATCCTGGGACAGTGCTAACTCGGTCAATTTCCCCATGTTAGGTAAGTTTTTACATTTATTTATTTGCATTTTTTTTCTGGGTCCAGGATCATTGAGCAGAGGCAGGAGACATAGACATACAGTGCAGAAGGAGGCCATTCGGCCCATCGAGTCTGCACCGACCCACCGAGACATCGGGAGCCATTGATTTGGTATGTTAATGTTTTATATTATTAATGTTTAGCATTTATAAATATGTTTAAAATGCAAATTAAGTGAGAGGAAGATTTTTTTTGAAAACCTTGGTTTGTCATGAGGCTGTTAATTTCATTAAAAATGTACTTGACTGTATAAAGTGAGTTTGGAGTCACAGAAAGTGAAAGAAAGATTTTTTAACTTTGCTTTATCATGTGGATGTTATTCCATTAAAGGAACAATAATGGATAGTGTTAAGGTCCAGGGATTAGAGAACCCCAAAGTGTATCATGGAGCTCACCTGACCCTTAATTTTGAAGTTATTGTGGTTATGGGGAGCACACGGGCCTGCCTTTCAGGTGTTATTCAACAGAGTGTTACAGTACTTTTAAATTAAAACAATGTTTGTTTATGAAACCAGTTAACACTTTATAAACCCACAGTAAACATCTTAGAACTGTCAACACCAATAAATCCCCAAAGAATATAGCACTCGATAGATAACCCTTAATAAATTCCCAAACAACAGCCAGAAGGCAAAAGACCCTTTTAAGACAGAGATCAGGTTTAAATTCTCTAATGAGAGCAGTTATCCCTTTGAAATCACCCAAATGAACACTCTTTAACTTGTACAGAGATCCATGCACATCTGCTGGCTTTCACTGCAGCTCTTCTCTCTGAAAAACAAAACTACAAACTCACTCTGTAGCAGCCAGCTCAAAAACGAAAGTAAAGCAGACAGGCAGACCAGCTCCACCCACACTCTGACATCACTGATAAACACCCATTTCTTAAAGACCCATTTCTTAAAGGTACTCTCACATGGCAATAGAACAAAGAACAAAGAAAAGTACAGCACAGGAACAGGCCCTTTGGCCCTCCAAGCCCGTGCCGACCATGCTGCCTGACTAAACTACAATCTTCTACACTTCCTGGGTCCGTATCCCTCTATTCCCATCCTATTCATGTATTTGTCAAGATGCCCCTTAAATGTCACTATCGTCCCTGCTTCCACCACCTCCTCCGGCAGCAAGTTCCAGGCACCCACTACCCTCTGTGTAAAAAAACTTGCCTCGCACATCTACTCTAAAACTTGCCCCTCACACTTTAAACCTATGCCCCCTAGTAATTGACCCCTCTACCCTGGGGAAAAGCCTCTGACTATCCACTCTGTCTATGCCCCTCAGAATTTTGTAGACCTCTATCAGGCCGCCCCTCAACCCCCGTCGTTCCAGTGAGAACAAACCGAGTTTATTCAACCGCTCCGCATAGCTAATGCCCTCCATACCAGGCAACATCCTGGTAAATCTCTTCTGCACCCTCTCTAAAGCCTTCACATCCTTCTGGTAGTGTGGCATCCAGAATTGAACACTATACTCCAAGTGTGGCCTCACTAAGGTTCTATACAGCTGCAACATGACTTGCCAATTCTTATACTCAATGCCTCGGCCAATGAAGGCAAGCATGCCGTATGCCTTCTTGACTACCTTCTCCACCTGTGTTGCCCCTTTCAGTGATCTGTGGACCTGTACACCCAGATCTCTCTGATTGTCAATACTCTTGAGGGTTCTATCATTCACTGTATATTCCCTACATGCATTAGACCTTCCAAAATGCATTACCTCACCTTTGTCCGGATTAAACTCCATCCGCCATCTCTCCGCCCAAGTCTCCAAACAATCTAAATCCTGCTGTATCCGCTGACAGTCCTCATCGCTATCCGCAATTCCACCAACCTTTGTGTCGTCTGCAAAGTTACTAATCAGACCAGTTACATTTTCCTCCAAATCATTTATATATACTACGAACAGCAAAGGTCAAAGCACTGATCCCTGTGGAACACCACTAGTCACAGCCCTCCAATTAGAAAAGCACTCTCTGCCTTTTATGATCTAGCCAGTTCTGTATCCACCTTGCCAGCTCACCCCTGATCCCGTGTGACTTCACCTTTTGTACCAGTCTACCATGAAGGACTTGTCAAAGGCCTTACTGAAGTCCATATAGACAACATCCACTGCCCTATCTGCATCAATCATCTTTGTGACCTCTTCGAAAAACTCTATCAAGTTAGTGAGACACGACCTCCCCTTCACAAAACCATGCTGCCTCTCACTAATATATCCATTTGCTTCCAAATGGGAGTAGATCCTGTCTCGAAGAATTCTCTCCAGTAATTTCCCTACCACTGATGTAAGGCTCACCGGCTTGTAGTTCCCTGGATTATCCTTGCTACCCTTCTTAAACAAAGGAACAACATTGGCTCTTCTCCAGTCCTCCGGGACATCACCTGAAGACAGTGAGGATCCAAAGATTTTTGTCAAGGCATCAGCAATTTCCTCTCTTGCCTCCTTCAGTATTCTGGGGTAGATCCCATCAGGCCCTGGGGACTTATCTACCTTAATATTTTTCAAGACGCCCAACACCTCGCCCTTTTGGATCTCAATGTGACCCAGGCTATCTACACACCCTTCTCCAGACTCAACATCTACCAATTTCTTCTCTTTGGTGAATACTGATGCAAAGTATTCATTTAGTACCTCGCCCATTTCCTCTGGCTCCACACATAGATTCCCTTGCCTATCCTTCAGCGGGAGATAGAGGCTCCTTACAAACTCTGCCCCATCTAAGACCCTAGCACTAACTGAGTCCCAGTCAATATTGGGGAAATTGAAGTCTCCCATCACAACAACCCTGTTGTTTTTAACTCTTTTCCAAAATCTGTCTACCTATCTGCTCTTCTATCTCCTGTTGGCTGTTGGGAGGCCTGTAGTAAACCCCCAACATTGTGACTGCACCCTTCTTATTCCTGATTTCTACCCATATAGCCTCACTGCCCTCTGAGGTGTCCTCCCGTAGTACAGCTGTGATATTCTCCCTAACCAGTAGCGCAACTCCGCCACCCCTTTTACATCCTCCTCTATCCCGCCTGAAACATCTAAATCCTGGAATATTTAGCTGTCAATCCTGTCCTTCCCTCAACCAGGTCTCTGTAATGGCAACAACATCATAGTTCTAAGTACCAATCCAAGCTCTAAGTTCATCTGCCTTACCCGTAATACTTCTTGCATTTAAACATATGCATTTCAGGCCACCAGACACGCTGTATTCAGCAATATCTCCCTGTCTGCTCTGCCTCAGAGCCATATTGGCCCTATTCCCTAGTTCTCCCTCAATGCTTTCACCTCCTGACCTATTGCTCCGGTGCCCACCCCCCTGCCATACTAGTTTAAACCCTCCCGTGTGACACTAGCAAACCTCGCGGCCAGGATATTTATGCCTCTCCAGTTTAGATGCGACCCGTCCTTCTTATACAGGCCACACCTGCCCCGGAAGAGCTTCCAGTGGTCCAGATAATGGAAACCCTCCCTCCTACACTAGCTGTTTAGTCATGTGTTCAGCTGCTCTATCTTCCTATTTCTAGCCTCACTGGCACGTGGCACAGGGAGTAACCCTGAGATTACAACCCGAGAGGTCCTGTCTTTTAACTTTCTGCCTAGCTCCCTGAGCTCCTGCTGCAGGACCTCATGCCCCTTCCTGCCTATGTCGTTAGTACCAATATGTACAACGACCTCTGTCTGTTTGCCCTCCCCCTTCAGGATGCCCGCTACCCATTCGGAGACATCCTGGACCCTGGCACCAGGGAGGCAACATACCATCCTGGAGTCTCTTTCACGTCCACAGAAGCGCCTATCTGTGCCCCTGACTATAGAGTCCCCTATTACTATTACTCTTCTGCGCTTTGACCCTCCCTTCTGAACATCAGAGCCAGCCGTGGTGCCACTGCTCTGGCTGCTGCTGTTTTCCCCTGATAGGCTATCCCCCCCGACAGTATCCAAAGGGGTATACCTGTTCGAGAGGGGGACAACCACAGGGGATTCCTGCACTGATTGCCTGCCCTTTCTGGTGGTCACCCATTTATCTGCCTGCACCTTGGGTGTGACCACATTTATAGAACTGTTATCTATGACGCTTTCCGCCACCTGCATGCTTTTAAGTGCATCCAACTGCTGCTCCAACCGAACCATGCGGTCTGTGAGGAGCTCCAGTTGGGTGCACTTTCTGCAGATGAAGCCATCCGGGACGCTGGAAGCCTCCCGGACCTGCCACATCTCAGTCAGAGCACTGTACCCCTCTAATTGACATTGCATCAATTAATTAGTAAATTAAATTTAAAAGGTTAAAAAAAAAAGTTACTGTTAACTATATGTTTCCTAGCACTAGATTGCTACTATAAATGTGAAAGCTAAATACAGTACTCTCCGATCTCTGGCTCAGAGACCCCTCTAAATTATAATTAAGTAATAAGTAATTATGTTTAATTAGTTTAACAATACTCAATTTTTTAAATTTAGTGGAGCTTCCGAACCAGCCAATCAGGTCACAGATTTACTGTGATGTCACTTCAGTTTCCACACCCCCCCCCCCCACACACACACAATTTGAAAATGTAATAAAACTCACTGACATTTCCAGGTTCTCAGATGTTATCTGGTTCTCTCCCTACAGATTAAAAGTTACAGGCCAGAAGAAAGAGAGAGAACAAAACAGTAGGGAAAGAGCACCTTCCCCCACTCTGCACTGGCCTCACTGCACCAAATTACCAAGTTTTAAATTCCCACTCTGGATGTGTCTCATCATAGAATGGGGTGTTCTGGAAGAATTGTGTCCCTTTAATCAGGAGGTTCCTCCAAGTAGGTCTCTTCTGAGCAAAGGTCTTACAGGCATTGATGTCTACATTTCATTTCTTGAGGTAAGTCTTCAAACTGTCTTTGAAGAGCTTCATTTGCCCCCCTCTTGTTTGGGGTCCTTCCTTGAGCTGAGTGAAGAAGATTTGCTTTGACATCCTAATGCTATGGGCAGCTCGGAATGGCCTCGATACTGGTGCTATTGACTCCTTCAAGGGCACTGATGTTAGCACACCTGTCCTCCCAGCTGATTCAGAGTTAAAGTACATAGAACATGGAACATACAGTGCAGAAGGAGGCCATTCGGCCCATCGAGTCTGCACCGACTCACTTAATCCCTCACTTCCACCCTATCCCCGTAACCCAATAACCCCATCTAACCTTTTTGTTTGGTCACTAAGGGCAATTTATCATGGCCAATTCACCTAACCATTTTTGGACTGTGGGATGAAACCAGAGCACCCGGAGGAAACCCACGCAGACACGGGGAGAATGTTTCCAAATCCGCACAGCCAGTGACCCAGCAGGGAATTGAACCTGGGACCCTGGCGCTGTGAAGCCACAGTGTTAATCACTTGTGCTACACAAAGTACATTTAGATTTTGCCATGTATTTTAAGCTGTGCTATTTAATAATCTCCCTGATGTAATGTTCACCCCCATAAGCCTCAGTGATTATGTCAAATGCTTTAACAGAGCTTCATGCCTTAGTTGATGTATGCAAACCTCCTGTCAGCTAATGTGAACTATTTCTCTGACAGGTATTACAGAATCTAGTACAGATTCAGAATCTGTAGTCATGCTTCACCTCCACTGTGCATGACACTTAATGGTTAGCACTATGGCTTCACAGCGCCAGGGTCCCTGGTTCGATTCCTGGCTTGGGTCACTGTCTGTGCGGAGTCTGCGCGCTCTCCCCGTGTCTGCGTGGGTTTCCTCCGGTTTCCTCCCACAAGCCCCAAAAGACGTGCTGTTAGGTGAATTGGACGTTCTAATGTCTCCCACAGTGTACCCGAATAGGCACCGGAATGTGGTGACTAGGGGCTTTTCACAGTGACTTCATTGCTGTGTTGATGTAAGCCTACTTGTGATAATAAAGATGATTATTATTATTATTAAAATCCTTGAACTTCTTTTGAGGCTTCGATGTAGGCACAAGGATCATGAGGGAAGAGTCAGGCATCATCTCCGCCTGGCAAGGAAGCAAATCAATTACCCACCCCGAAGGGTCTAGAGGCATAGGTCATCATATGAAATGATGTCAGAGTAGACGTGTGCAGAAGACTGTGCTTCAGCAAGGAAGCAATGCAGCGTCTTTGTGTAATGTTGAAGGAAAACCTGAAGCCAAAGTCTAACGGCCACACTGCCTTAACAGTGGAAATGAAACTCACAACAGCGCTGAATGTTTTGCGTCTGGGTCCTTTCAACATGGCATTGATGAGATAGGTACCATTTGACAGAATTTGCGAGGACCTATATTCACCAGGGAATTATTGCAATTTATCGTAAGGCTTTGTAGCTTATTATCTTTGACACATCCCGTGTGAAGGTGAAGAAGAGGGTCCATCATTTCCCAAAAGTAATCGGGGCTGCCGCTGGAACACATATTGCATTGAAGGCAGTAAGAAATGACACTGTTTCATTTGTCAGTGTGCTGTGCATTGCACAACTTTGCCATTCAGCATGGACCGAGCATTCACCTGGAAGATGTCTTGCCACCTGAAATGGACGAGCTGGATGAAGATAATCTGGAGCTTGATGCAGGCATACCTCCTGGTGCAGGTGTGCAAGCCTAGGCTCCTGGTGAGATAAGGGCCATTCCAGATTACCTGGCAGCTGCTGCTTTCAGACACTGAGCTTGTAAAATGAATAATTGATATGTCAAAACCCTCCCTTCTCTGCACTCCCTCCCCTTCCCCCTCTTCTCTGCCCTTTACAAATAGACAAAATTGCGGTGTTTATGTGGAAAAATACATGTTATTGCAGGAAAGTTATCAAAGTTGTGATAGTTTTATGTCATTGTTCAGCTGGTAAAGGTAAACATTAAGTTAAATGTTAGCTGGTTTCAAAGTTTTGTTCTCATAAAATTATTTTTGTTGATAAATGTTTTACATTCAACTTTACAAGCTTCTACAAATGTCTTACTGAAACATCAAAACACAATATTTAATTGTGCGATAATTATAAATGAATAAGATAATTGAAGTAAACAAGGTAGAAACACAATAACTTGGGTAACACGATGGCATACTATTTAGCACTGCTGCCTCACAATACCAGGGCACGTGTTCAATTCGGAACTTGGGTGACTGTGGTGTTTGCACATTCTCAGTGTGTCTGCATGGGTTTCCTAGAACCATAGAATGGAACGATAGATCTCCTACAGTGCAAAAGGAGGCCATTTAGCCCATCGAGTCTGCACCGACCCTCTGAAAGAGCATCCTACCTAGGCCCACACCCACTCCGTATCCCTGGAACCTAACCTGTACATCCCTGGACACTAAGGGGCAATTTAGCATGGCTAATCCATCTGACCTGCAAATCTTAGGATTGTGTGAGGAAACCGGAGTACAGAGAGGAAACCCACGGGGGAACGTACAAATTCCACACTGACAGTCACTCGCCTTGGAATTGAACCCAGTTCCCTGGCATTGTGAGGCAACAGTGCTAACCATTGTGCCACCATGCCGACGCCATTTCCTCCAGGTGCTTCAGTTTCCTCCCACAGTCCAAAGATGTTAGGTGGACTGGCCCTGCTAAATTGCCACTTCTTGTCCAATGGTAAGGTGGGGTTAAGGGGATAGGACGGGGCGTGGGCCTGGCAAGGGTGCTCTTTTGGTGCAGACCCGATGAGTTGAATGGCTTTCTTCTGTACTGCAATGATTCTATGTTTTTATAAACATAAATTGAAAAAATATCAGATGCTACAAGGACAGTGACAGCAAAACGCCCTGGGGCACTTTTAAAATCTTATGACCATAATCTAAATTGAAACATACAAACAATTTTAAGCATGCCACACATAAAGTTATATAATAATATAGTGCAGATTTAAATAGTTTCACAGATTTAAAACTGATAATAAAACTGTTGTTCACTTTTAAATAACCACCTTTAAGCATAAAAAATAAAATTAAGAAATAGTTTAAAAGAACCAAAAACAAAAGAAATGTATGAAAGAAAGAGCAAAAAAAACTGTTCAAAAACTTCTACATACCTTTAAAACACTTGTTAAACATGTTGCCTGTTATCTTCAATATAAATCTGCAGTTTAAATGCCTGACTTCAATGGGCATTCCCATAACTGTTCTGTCACAAGGGCGTGTGGTTACATCAAAACTGCACCATGCTGGAGGCTTTGCAGACTGTCATGCTGGAGGCCCAAGGCTGGTGCTGGAGTAGAAAGGTTCATCGTGATTTCTGAGGGCAGGCTTGCGTGCAGTTTTCTTGCTCAGAACTCAGAATCGGTGGCCCGTGGCTTTCTGCCAGTAATCGGAAGCTGCGAGTTGATGTAACGGGGTGAAATTCTCCGTTTGCGAGATTAAGAATTGACGCTTTGACTGAATTGCGTGCAGCTCACGTTTCCATTGGAGGTGCTATTTGTGGAGCAATTCAGGACATGCTAATGGGCCGGCATTCTGCCCACATGAATCAAGAGCAATTCTCATTCCCGCTGTCATGATATCCAGATCAGCATATCATGGTGCAATCACACACACACTGGTGGACAGGCAGTTGGACCAACCAGCACACACATAACATCGCAGCCAATCACCAGTGAGAGCACACGCACTATAAAACAGGGAACACCACAGTTCCCGCTCATTCTACCAGGAGATAGCTCAGAGCACAGAGCTCACAGCGCGCCACTCAGACATAGACCATGTGCTAAGTGCCTCACTAAGATAGTGATAGGGCTGGGTCCACAGGTTAGCTGGTGAAGCACGTACCCAAGCCAGCAGTTAGCTGTTACCGTTGATTAGACAATAAAACAGAGTTATACCATCTACAGACGTGTTGGATCATTTGTCCATCAGAACACCCAACACGACATGATACCAGTAGTGGACGCAAACCAGCGAATGTGAGACCTACCTGTACCCTTTCAGAAATCCGCCATCCTGCTCCATGGAAAACATCAGCCCGCCACAGCCGCTCCTAATCGCTGGCAATCTCGGCGTAAACTGGAAGCTGTTTAAACAGCGCTTCCAGCTCTTCCTCGAAGCCACAGACAGGGAGAGTGCATCGGACACCAGGAAGACTGCCCTCCTCCTCTCCACGGCGGGGCAACAGGCCATCCACATCTATAACTCCCTGGCATTCGCGGAAGGCGAGGACAAAACAAAATATAAGACGGTGTTTCTGAAGTTCGATAAACACTTCAGCGTGGAAGTCAATGAGAACTTCGAGAGTTACCTATTCCAGCAGCGCCTGCAGGGTAAGGATGAGCCTTTAAAATCTTACTTAACACACCTCCGAATCCTCGCGCAGTCCTGCGGCTATGGGGCCACCTCCGACTCCATGATACGGGATCAGATTGTTTTTGGGGTCATCTCGGACACCCTACGCCAGCAGCTCCTTAAACTAAAGCAACTCACCCTAGCGACTGCCATCGAGACCTGCGTCCTCCATGATAACGCGACCAGCCGGTACTCCCAAATCCAGGCGGCTGAAACGGCACGGCACGGGCCCCACGAGGCGGAGCGGGTTCTGTCGATCAAGTGCCTCCCGGTCCGCGGCCCGGACGAGGACGGCCATTTTGTACGCTTTCCGAGGCCTCCCGCGCTTGTACACACTAAAAGAGGGGACGTTGACGCAGAGGAACGTGATGTGCAGGTGCGCTCTATGCAGGACCGTACCGTGCATGCGCGGTGGCACAACGAACGCCATGACGTCACGACGAGCAGCAACTGTGGCTCCACCCACTTAAAGCGGCAATGTCTGGCCAAGGCGCGACAATGCCTACGATGTGGCAGGATGGGCTACTATGCTGCCTGCTGTCGAGCAGCTCAACCTGCCAACTCCCAACAATTCTGCCAGCCTCGCAGGGACGTGCGGGCGATTCAGCCCACCTTCACTGAGTCATATCCAGATAGTATGCAGACCAGCGATACCGAAGACAGGGAGCCCTTCCGCATTGCAGTAATCCACAAGAACCGGATGTCCCAAGTCGGAACCACCAGCCGCTGCCAGTGCATAGCATTAATCCGGGCGATGAGTGATGTGCCACCCTAACGGTCAACCGATCCCAGATCACATTTCGCCTGGACACTGGACCCTCCGCCAATCTCCTCGCATGGTCAGCCTTTCAGACCTTGAAGGTTAAACCACCGATTCTGCCATCCCACTGTCAGCTGGTTGACTACAATGGAAACGTCATCCCGGCCACGGGGTCCTGCCAGCTCGAAGTTACACACAACTCACACAGAGTGACATTATCATTTGAAATCGTAGGATCCTCGAAGGACTCTCTATTAGGCGCACAGGCGTGCAATATCCTCCACCTCGTTCGGCGGGTACACACTCTGTCTTCAGAAGGCATGTCCGATTGCCCAGATGCAGACTTCAGGGCGCAGCTCCACTCACTCCTCGCGCACAACCAGGAGGTTTTCGAGGGCATGGGCACAATGCCCTACATGTACAAACTTGGCTCAAACCGGACGCCACCCCGGTCATTCACGCTCCTCGTAGGGTCCCAGCACCACTCAAGGACCGCTTCAAGCAGCTGCTGCAGGACCTGCAGGACCAAGGAGTGCTTTCCCGGGTCACGGAGCCAACACCATGGGTCAGCTTCATGGTGTGCATCAAGAAGCCCTCCGTCGAGCTCCGGATCTGTATCGACCCAAAATATTTAAATCACAACATTATGAGGGAACACTAACCCATACCTAAACGAGAAGAAATCACGAGCGAGATGGCTCGGGCAAAAAATATTCACCAAGCTTGATGCCTCAAAGGGCTTTTGGCAGATTCAACTGGATCAGTCCAGCAGGAAGCTGTGCACTTTCAACACTCCATTTGGCAGATACTGCTACAATAGGATGCCATTCGGCATCATTTCGGCCTCCGAAGTGTTCCATCGCATCATGGAACAAATGATGGAGGGCATCGAAGGGGTACACGTCTACGTAGACGACATTATCATCTGGTCCATCACACCGCAGGAGCACATCAGTCGTTTCCAGCGTGTCTTTGCACGGATACGGGATCAGGGCCTGCGCGTTAACCGAGCCAAATGCTCTTTTGGCCAGACTGAGCTAAAGTTTTTGGGGGACCATATCTCCCGATCGGGTGTGCGGCCGGATGCCGACAAAGTGGCAGCCATCGCAGCCATGCAGCAGCTGTCAGACAAGAAGGCAGTGCTGCGCTTTCTCGGGATGGTCAACTTCCTGGGGAAGTTCATTCCTAACCTTGCTTCGCACACGACTGCTCTTCGCCACCTGGTCAAATAGACAATGGAATTCCAGTGGCTGCCCGCACACCAGAGTGAATGGGAGGAGCTCAAGGTCAAGCTCACCACCGCCCTGGTACTGGCATTTTTCGATACCACACGGGAAACAAAGATCTCAACTGACGCCAGCCAGTCTGGCATTGGGGCGGTACTCCTGCAACGGGACAACACCTCATCATGGGCTCCGGTCGCCTATGCGTCGCGGGCCATGACCCCCATAGAACAGCGCTATGCGCAGATTGAGAAGGAGTGCCTAGGACTGTTGATTGACATCGGCAAGTTCCATGACTATGTATATGGACTTCCGCAGTTCACTGTGGAGACCGACCATTGCCCCCTGGTCGGCATCAGTCAGAAAGATCTCAACGACATGACCCCTCGCCTCCAGCGCATTCTGCTCAAGCTCCGGAGGTATGACTTCCAACTTGTCTACACCCCGGGGAAGGATCTCATCATCGCAGATGCTCCGTCCAGGGCGGTCAACATACCGCCCGACTTGGAGGGGTTCGTTTGTCAGGTCGACGCACAGGTAGCCTTCACATCGACCAATCTGCTGGCCACTGATGCACGTCTGACCCACATTCGCCGTGAGACTGCGGCTGACCCCCTTCTACAACGTGTGATGCGCCACATGACGGAAGGGTGGCTCAAGGGGCAGTGCCCACAATTTTACAACGTCCGGGATGACTTGGCTGTCATTGATGGTGTCCTCTTGAAATTGGACCAGATCGTGATCCCACACAGCATGCACCGGCATGTCCTCGAACAACTGCACGAAGGCCATCTCGGAGTTGAAAAGTGCAGGCGGAGGGCCCGAGAGGCGGTGTACTGGCCGGGCATCAGTGATGGCATTGCCAACATGATGCTCAATTGCCCCACCTGCCAGAGGTTTCAGCTGACTCAACCCCCTGAGACCCTTCAGCCCCATGAGTTGGTCACGTCCCCCTGGGCGAAGGTGGGCGTGGACCTCTTTCATGCGCTCGGCAGGGACTACATTATTCTTATTGATTACTTCTCAAGTTGTCCGGAGGTCATACGCCTGCATGACACGATGTCATCAGCTGTCACCCGGGCATGCAACGAAACCTTTGCTCGCCATGGAATTCCGCTCACCGTCATGTCTGACAACGGGCCCTGCTTTGCGAGTCAAGAATGGCCTTCCTTTGCCACTTCGTACAACTTCACACATGTGACATCCAGTCCCTTGCATCCTCAGTCGAATGGCAAGGCGGAAAAGGGCGTCCACATTGTGAAGCGGCTCCTCTGCAAGGCTGCTGATGCCGGCTGTGACTTCTGTTTAGTCCTGCTGGCCTATCGCTCGGCCCCACTGTCCACGGGCCTCTCGCCAGCCCAGCTGTTGATGGGTCGCACCCTCAGGACCACTGTGCCACGATTGAGCTTGGCCATGCCCATCCCATTGATGGTCAGAGGGATTCCAGAGGGACGGCCTGGATGGGCTCCCAAATGACCAGAAGAGGCTCTGTGAACATAATAATAATAATCACTTATTGTCACAAGTAGTCTTCAATGAAGTTACTATGAAAAGCCCCTAGTCGCCACATTCCGGCGCCTGCAGGACACAGTGGGCAGTCAGCAGAGTGAGCAGCCAGGGACCTGTAACTTGTACCAAATAGGTGCGTTTAAAGCACATACTATAGCAATGGCAGCCTGAGCTAGACCACCCTGATCCCGGCACGGACACCCCAAACCCACGGAGCGGTCACTAAGTCGTTCTCCGCTACTCCCCATGACCCTGGCAGCCACCTCCCAGCAAGCACTACAATTTCTAACAGTTTTTCAAACTTTGCTTATCTTATTTCTCCCTCTCAGTAGCCACGGCACCCAGTCCCCAGTAAACACCTGTTGTAAATCGCGCCCTCGTGACTTCCGCCTGAGAGGGCCAGAGCATCGCGGAGGCCTGGAGCATAATGGGTCAAACGCACTAATCACATATAAATGCATGCAAATGCCGGATTTGCATGCCGCCGGCAGCGCAGGGCTCAAATCTTGTTATCGCCACCAGTGAGGGACCGGAGACATGATGCCCGAATCGGCGCCGGCACTGACCCCGAGTTTGGCCGGGCGCCCGATTCTCTGCCCGGTCACGGTTCTTGTTTGCGGCGTCGTGAGGCAGAGAGTTTCACCCCAGCTCTTAACCCTTCGGTTCCGGGTTTCACACAGCCCGGGTTCCTGCTCCCAGTGCCCCGTGCAATCTCCCTATTGGCAGGGGTTTGAGCGCTCCTCCGCAATTGGTCCCGAGCTGGTCACGCAGTCCGGCGAGCCAGCCCCCTTTACGGGCCACGCTACCACATTATTAATAAATATGTCTTGGGATTTTAATGAAGTCTGTGAAAAGTGTATCATTACAGATGGGGAAACCTAATTGGAGGTTTCAAAGAACTCAACAGCTGGCGTGTGCTGAGCAAAAACTGAAAGGATTAACTGATACTAGAAAATAATTATTGGTGACAGAAAATGCCAATTCCATGACAATCTCAGAAAATGATAATCCACTAACGCGTCAGTTTTACAAAGTCAATGCAGAGTCCACTAAAATTTAGACTGCCTATTTGACTTAAAAATAACTCCTATAAGAAATTATAGTTATAAATTGGCATTTACCTATGATTTAATCCTATGTAAAAGATTGGGTGCTTCGCTATTTCTTTTTATGAAATCAGAGCTGGTGTGTGTTTAATTCTTATTTCTTGATTGCCAGCAGAATCCAGATAATTATTTCTGAAAAAGCAGTTTGCCTTGACTCAGCTACAGCAAGAAAAATGTCTTACCCCTAATTATAACTAAGGATGAATGTATCCTTTCAAAATTCAAGCACAGCAGTACAATATGTTCCATGTATTGGTATGTGGGAGATGTCCACCATCATTCTCATTAAAGAATCAGCCCACCGGTATCTTCAATATAGTTCAGTTATATCAGTAGGAAAAGTGAATTTTCTGTTTACCATCAGGAAAATGAAGGACACCTGGGTACCAACGTTCCGTTGAGCGCTAATTCTGGGCTATTTTTAGTAACCCAGTTAATGCGATATCCAATAAATGGTCTTACAACTTCATTAAAATGACAGACAGAGAAATGTCAACCTTCTGAGCTTTAACAGTGTTTGAGGATGTAGAGCTGTAAAGCCTTGTTATCGCAACAGTGTTAACAACAGCAAATTAGTGGAGCTCGTGTTCAAGTGAAATGACATTAAATACTGGTATTTCTCTCACATCTGCCACATTACCCTGATGCACACTCTTGGCAGTTCCTTGCAGACATCTGAGTCTGTATGTGCCCAATGGTGTCTGGAGTAGTGGTGAAACCCAGTGGATTGCATCACCTGGCTGCAAATAAGATCAACCCAATCATCCATAATTGACCACAGTTCATCCACTTTGTGACCAACCGGGCTCCTTTTCTGAGGACAGAACAATGTGAATACTAGCCAAACCCTGAAATATGGAGGGCCTGAAGAAAAATAACATAATTACCATCGCATCTCATTTGAATTACTCGAAGTTGGGTGGGGAGATCAATTGGGGGATATGGAGTGAGGCACTGCGTAGGGTAAACGGGACCTCCTCTTGTGCAAGGATGAGCCTGATACAGTTTAAGGTGGTGTACATGGTGCATATGACTCGGGCAAGAATGAGTGGGTTCTTTCAGGGGGTAGCAGATGAGTGTGAGAGGTGTGGGCGGGGCCAGCGAATCATGCACACATGTTTTGGGGTTGCGGAAAATTGGGAAGTTTCTGGACGGGAGATTTTGCGGTCTTAGCCAGGGTAGTGGAGGAGGAGGTGGACCGGGTCCCTTTGGTGGCGATATCTGGGTTTTCAGAGAAGCCGGAGATCATGGAGAGGAGGAAGGCCGATGTCTTGGCCTTCGCCTCTCTGATTGCACGGTGGCGAATTTTGCTGGAGTGGAGGTCGGCATCGCCACGGGGGTAGCGGCTCGATTGGGTGACCTGCGATTTGAGAAGATAAAGTATGAGTTAAGGGGCTCTGCAGGAGGGTTTGAGGAAATGTGGGGGATGTTTGTGACTGTGTTTGAGGGGCCGTTCATCGCAGGGGAGGAGGGGGTGAAAAAAGGGGAAAATCGATACAGACTGTAAAGTTGATTGTTGGGAAGTATGTCTCCAGGGATGTTTATTTGCTGTAACCTGTTTGATACATGTTTGTAATAAAATACATTAAAAAAAAGAATGAAATAGAATTTACTTCTTTGGGGTTTTCCTTAAACAAACCAGCCCAACTGAAGGAAAGGACATTTAGAATAACATTGTTTGTTATCCATGGTTTATGGGGATCAGTGTGAATATTCATTGCCTGTCATAGGATCATAGAATTTACAGTGCAGAAGGAGGCCATTTGGCCCATTGAGTCTACACTGGCCCATGCAAAGAGCACGCTACGTAAGCCCACACCTCCACCCCATCCCCATAACCCAGTAACCCCACTTAACCTTTTTAGTTAGTTAGTTAGCTACCCTTGGGAAGGTGGTAGTCAACTTACTTCATGAACCACTGCAGTGTGAACTTAGTGCGTTCCCACAGTGCTGTTAGCTAGTGGATCGCACAAACTTGGCCAAGCAAATAAAGAGGAACAGCATTTTATGCTCAAGTTAGTATGGCATGTTACTAGTTAACATCAGTATAAAAAAATGGAAACGGCCAACTCGAAGGTTAATTTAAAGACAAAATCAACAATTCAATTCAAAAGAGAAAATCCAGAATAAGAAATGGGGAAACTATGCTGACAGGAAAAAGCTTGAAAGGAAGGGAGGGCTTTGATGAAGATGAGAGTGGCAATGGTGGCAAGGGACTGAAAGAAGAGTTGACAGATGAAAGCAAAGAAATGGTGATGGCAAGACAAGTGAGAAAGATCGAACTGAAAATTGTGAAGTGCAGAAAAAAGACGAGGCAGATACAAGGCACAAGCAAGGTTTTAGGACAAGGGAGTGCAAATGACAGGGGCGAGGAAAACTCATCCAGTTATAGTTATAGAGGAATAACTACAAAGTCAGCGAAGGGAATTTGAATAACATTCGTTTATTTACGTTACAACCAAAGCCATTTAATTGTTATAACTAACTTTTCAGTGTTAAACAATGTAATTGTAATCTATTGTTAAAATAATAGGTCTTCTTAGATGTAAACTGTGTAATTGATTTTTAAATGGGTTATTTTTGAAGGTGAAATTATACTTACAATATAATGTAATGTGGCTTAATTGGTAGCAATTGAAAATAAGGTATTGCAGTGGGAAATACAGAACCAAAACATGGGGGAAAATCTCAATTGAACGAACAACAATACTAACGAAGGGGCTTGAAGTGTAGTCACTGAGAGGCTGATTTCCCTGGCTGGAGGATCTGGAACTCGGGAGCACAGTCTCACGATAAGGAGTCGATCATTTAGGACTGAGATGAGGAGAAATTTCTTCACTCAGAGGGTTGTGGGTCTTTGAAATTCTGAACCTCAGATGGTTGCAATGGTCTGTCATTAAATACATTTCGGGCTGAGATCCACGGATTTGTGGTCTCCTGGGGAAGCAATGGGATATGGGGAGCAGGCAGGAAAGTGAAGCTGAGGCAGCAGATCTGCTGTGAGCAGGACAGGCTGGATGGGCCATATGTTCTAATCCAGCTCCCAATTTTGATGCCCTATGTGGCGCACAAAGACTCCGTGAGACGAATAGAGTGAAGTCGATGAGGCTTTATTAAGCGTGTCTGTTCCCCAGCAGTCCAATAGTAAACTGGCCTGCGGGGGAAGGCACCGGCTTCTTATACTTCGCCTTCAGGGCGGAGTATGAGGTCAACGGCCAACCAGGACCCGGGATCTGTCAGCCAATGACATTAGGGCTTCCAGTCCCACATGACCCCCAATACATACTACCACATTCACCCCTTGTCAAAATGAGCCCGGCGGGGTGATGCTTCGTATGGTGGTCAGGGTTTACAGGGCTGGTCCTGGGAGGATAGAACAGTTACATGGTAGTACAGTATTGGACAGTATCATCCTGTTACAACTATTTACAGAGGATATAGGAAAAACAAAATGTTCATTGGACAGTCCATCTTTGTTTTATATCGACGCCACGAGTCGGTCGGGCGGTCTGGTCGTCCGTGTCGATCGCCTCGGCCCCGGCGGTGGTGGTGGTGCTTGTACCAGCGTTGTCGCCTCCGGGAGCCGCACGGTTTCAGCTGTCGGTGCAAAGTGGAGGGGGACTGATCCTCCTGGGAAGCGGGCGGTCGCGGGGTGCGGCGGTGGCAGGAAGGGGGGCGGTTGGGTTGATGGTGTCGGGGGGGGTGTGCGTGGTGCCGGCGGGCGCCAGATCCCGCAGGGAGACTGTGTCCTGTCGGTCGTCGGGGTACTCCACGTAGGCGTACTGGGGGTTTGCGTGGAGGAGGTGAACCCTTTCGACCAACGGGTCCGCCTTATGTGCCCGCACGTGCTTTCGGAGCAGGATGGGTCCTGGGGCCGCCAGCCAGGTCGGCAGCGACGTTCCAGAGGAGGACCTCCTAGGGAAGACAAGGAGACGCTCGTGAGGCGTTTGATTAGTGCTCGTACATAATAACGACCGGACGGAATGGAGAGCGTCCGGGAGGACCTCCTGCCACCGTGAAACTGGGAGATCCCTGGACCGTAGGGCCAGTAGGACGGCCTTCCAGACCGTGCCGTTCTCCCTTTCTACTTGCCCGTTCCCCCGGGGGTTGTAGCTGGTCG
This sequence comes from Scyliorhinus torazame, assembly GCF_047496885.1. NCBI lineage: Eukaryota > Metazoa > Chordata > Chondrichthyes > Carcharhiniformes > Scyliorhinidae > Scyliorhinus > Scyliorhinus torazame. The sequence goes on from NC_092723.1 coordinate 34,533,141, forward strand.
TCCTGCTTGAAGCTATGCCCTTGCTGAGCAGGAACTGGCGCAGCTCGTCACTCATGAAAGAGGACCCCCTGTCGCTGTGGACGTATGCGGGGTAACCGAACAGCGTGAAGATGCTGTTCAGGGCTTTAATGACTGTGGCCGCGGTCATGTCGGAGCAGGGAATGGCAAAAGGGAAGCGGGAGTATTCGTCCACTACATTAAGGAAATACGCGTTGCGGTCGGTGGAGGGGAGGGGCCCTTTGAAATCGAGACTGAGGCGTTCAAAGGGGCGGGAAGCCTTAATCAGGTGCGCTCCATCTGGCCTGAAAAAATGCGGTTTGCATTCTGCGCAGATGTGGCAGTCTCTTGTGACTGTACGGACCTCCTCTAAGGAGTATGGGAGATTGCGGGACTTGATGAAGTGGTAAAACCGAGTGACCCCCGGGTGGCAGAGGTCCTCGTGGAGGGCTTGGAGGCGGTCAATTTGTGCGTTGGCACATGTCCCGCGGGATAGGGCATCGGACGGCTCGTTCAGCTTTCCGGGCCGGTACAAGATCTCATAGTTGAAGGTGGAGAGTTCGATCCTCCACCGCAAGATCTTGTCGTTCTTGATCTTGCCCCGCTGTGCATTATCAAACATGAAGGCTACCGACCGTTGGTCAGTGAGGAGAGTGAATTTCCTGCCGGCTTGGTAATGCCTCCAATGTCGCACAGCTTCCACTATGGCTTGGGCTTCCTTTTCCACTGAGGAGTGGCGGATTTCTGAGGCGTGGAGGGTTCGGGAGAAGAAGGCCACGGGTCTGCCCGCTTGGTTAAGGGTAGCCGCTAGAGCTACGTCAGAGGCGTCGCTCTCGACCTGGAAGGGGAGGGACTCGTCGATGGCGCGCATCGTGGCCTTTGCGATGTCCGCTTTGATGCGGCTGAAAGCCTGGCAAGCCTCTGTCGACAGCGGGAAAGTTGTGGTCTGTATTAGGGGGCGGGCCTTGTCTGCGTACTGGGGGACCCACTGGGCGTAGTATGAAAAGAACCCCAGGCAGCGTTTCAGGGCTTTTGGGCAGTGCGGGAGGGGAAATTCCATGAGTGCGCGCATACGTTCGGGGTCGGGGCCTATTATCCCATTGCGCACTATGTAGCCCAGAATGGCTAGCCGATCGGTGCTAAAAACGCACTTGTCCTCGTTGTACGTGAGGTTCAAGGCTTTGGCAGTCTGGAGGAATTTTTGGAGGTTGGCGTCGTGGTCCTGCTGATCGTGGCCGCAGATGGTTACATTGTCGAGGTACGGGAACGTGGCCCGTAACCCATGTTGATCAACCATTCGGTCCATTTCCCGTTGGAAGACCGAGACGCCGTTTGTGACGCCAAAAGGGACTCGTAGGAAATGGTATAACCGCCCGTCTGCCTCGAAGGCTGTGTACTTGCGGTCACTTGGGCGGATGGGGAGCTGATGGTAGGCGGACTTGAGGTCCACGGTGGAGAAGACTTTATACTGCGCAATCCGATTGACCATGTCGGATATGCGGGGGAGAGGGTACGCGTCTAGTTGTGTGTACCTGTTGATGGTCTGGCTATAGTCAATGACCATCCTTTGTTTCTCCCCTGTCTTCACTACTACCACCTGCGCTCTCCAGGGACTATTGCTGGCCTGGATTATGCCCTCCTTTAGTGCCGCTGGACTTCGGAGCGAATGAAGGTCCGGTCCTGGGCGCTGTACCGTCTGCTCCTAGTGGCGACGGGTTTGCAATCCGGGGTGAGGTTCGCAAACAAGGACGGGGGTTGCACCTTGAGGGTGGCGAGGCCGCAGATAGTGAGTGGGGGTATGGGGCCGCCGAATTTAAACGTAAGGCTCTGTAGGTTACATTGAAAATCTAAGCCCAGCAAGGTGGGGGCACAGAGTTGGGGAAGGACGTTAAGTTTGTAGTTTTTGAATTCCCTCCCCTGTACCGTTAGGGTAACTATGCAGAATCCCTGGATCTGTACGGAGTGGGATCCTGCAGCTAGGCAAATCTTTTGTGCGCTGGGGAAGGTAGTTAAGGAACAGCGTCTTACCGTGTCGGGATGTATAAAACTTTCCGTGCTCCCGGAGTCGACTAGGCATGGCGTCTCGTGGCCGTTAATTAGGACCGTTGTCGTCGTCGTCTGGAGAGTCCGGGGCCGAGCCTGATCGAGTGTAACCGAAGCGAGCCGTGGTTGTAGTAGTGGGGTGGGGTCCGTTGTTGCCGTCCAAGATGGCGTCGGGGATGGACAAAATGGCCACCCCCATACATCGCCCGTGGCTGAGGGGTCACAAGATGGCGTCGGGGGTGGACAAAATGGCCGCCCCCATGCGTCGTACAGGTCGGGGGCGGTCCAAGATGGCGGGGCCCCTCCTCCCCTCGTGGTGGTCGGGACCCAAAATGGCGGCGTCTGCGGGTCGCACATGGTGTGCTGGGGGGTCTGGGGGGCGCTAGGACCGCGCGGAGTTCCTGCATTGCGAGCGCCCGGGCCGCGGGCGCTAGGACCGCGCGGAGGTCCTTGACTGCGAGCGCCAGGGCCGCGGGTGCTAGGACCGCGCGGAGCTCCCTCGCCGGGGACAGCGGTGGTCGGGGCCAGGCCAGCGGGTCAGTACTGCGAGCGCTGGGACCGTGAGGAGCTCCCTCGCCGGGGACGGCGGTGATCGGGGTCCAGGTAAGTTGCGCCGGCAGGTCAGGCGTGGGGCGCGGGACGGGGGTGAGGGCCCCCGGTCGGCGGCGCCGGCGGGTCAGTCGTGGGGCCGCGAGCGCTGGCACCGCGCGGAGCTCCCTTGCCGGGGACAGCGGTGGTCGGGGTCAAGGTAGGTGGCGCCGGCGGGTCAGGCATGGGGCGCGGGACGGGGGTGAGGGTGGCGTTCGGGATGCGAAAAACCCCCTCCTCTCTGTGGAGAGTGTTGGCCGGCACCCAAATCGGGAGCGCCGGCGGCGGGTCGTACATGGGCTGCGGGGAGGGGGGTTGGGGAGCGTAGGCGGCGTGCAGGGCTCCCAGTTCTCCCGGGACCGCGGTGGTCGGGACCCAAAATGGCGGCGCCTGCGGGTCACACATGGCGTGCTGGGGGGGTTGGGACGCATAGGCTGCCTGTAGGGCTCCCTGTTCTCCCGGGACGGCGGCGACCACGCGGGATCGGCACACCACCGCATAATGGCCCTTTTTCCCGCAGCTTTTGCAGATGGCTGCGCGGGCCGGACAGCGTTGTCGGGGGTGCTTCGCCTGGCCGCAGAAATAACAGCGGGCGCCCCCGGTGCGACTCGGCGTTTGGACTGCGCAAGCCTGTGGGGTGTCCGGGGGGGGGGGGGGGGTAGGGGGTTTGCCGCGACGGGTACGTACGGGGCCCAATGGCCTGCCGCGCGGTCGGGGCCGTAGGCGCGGGTATTACGCGCGGCTACGTCCAGCGAGGCTGCCAGGGCCCGTGCCTCAGAGAGTCCTAGCGACTCTTTTTCGAGAAGTCTTTGGCGGATTTGGGAGGATTGCATACCTGCAACAAAAGCATCGCGCATTAACATGTCCGTATGTTCGTTTGCATTCACCGACGGGCAGCTGCAGGCACTTCCCAAAATCAGCAGCGCGGCGTAGAACTCGTCCATCGATTCTCCGGGAGCTTGCCGTCTTGTCGCGAGCTGGTAGCGAGCGTAGATTTGGTTAACTGGGCGAACGTAGAGACTTCTCAGTGCTGTGAACGCCGTCTGGAAATCGCGGGTGTCTTCAATGAGGGTGAAAATCTCCGTGCTCACCCTTGAGTGCAGGACCTGCAGTTTTTGTTCGTCTGAGACTCGGCCTGTGGTCGATGTGATGTAGGCCTCAAAGCAAGTCTGCCAGTGTTTGAAGGCTGCTGCCGCATTCACTGCGTGGGGGCTGATCCTCAGGCATTCTGGAATGATCCTGAGCTCCATAGTCCTTTTTAGGCACGCTTAATAAATTGTGGCGCACAAACACTCCGTGAGACGAATAGAGTGAAGTCGATGAGGCTTTATTAAGCGTGTCTGTTCCCCAGTAGCCCGATAGTAAACTGGCCTGCGGGGGAAGGCACCGGCTTCTTATACTTCGCCTTCAGTGCGGAGTATGAGGTCAACGGCCAACCAGGACCCGGGATCTGTCAGCCAATGACATTAGGGCTTCCAGTCCCACATGACCCCCAATACATACTACCACACCCTAATTTCAAGTTAGCCTTCTTCCTCACAGGAACATACCGGTCCTGAATTCCTTTCAACTGACACTTGAAAGCCTCACACATGTCAGATGTTGATTTGCCCTGAAACATCCACCCCCAACCTAGGTTCTTCAGTTCCCACCTAATATTGTTATAATTAGCCTTCCCCCAATTTAGCACATTCACCCTCGGACCACTGTTATCCTTGTCCACCAGCTCTTTAAAACTTACTGAATTGTGGTCACTGTTCCCGAAATGCTCCCCTACTGAAACTTCTACCACCTGGCCGGGTTCATTCCCCAATACCAGGTCCAGTACCGCCCCTTCCCTAGTTGGACAGTCTACATATTGTTTTAAGAAGCCCTCCTGGATGCTCCTTGGATAACGAGAGATATTGTAGGCCTCGTCAAAAAGAAAAAGGAGGCATTTGTCATTGCTAAAAGGGTGGGAACAGACGAAGCCTGTGTGGAATTTAAGGAAAGTAGGAAGGAACTTAAGCAAGGAGTCAGGAGGGCTAGAAGGGGTCACGAAAGTCATTGGCAAATAGGGTTAAGGAAAATCCCAAGGCTTTTTACACGTACATAAAAAGCAAAAGGGTAGCCAGGGAAAGGGTTGGCCCACTGAAGGATAGGCAAGGGAATCTATGTGTGGAGCCAGAGGAAATGGGCGAGGTACTAAATGAATACTTTGCATCAGTATTCACCAAAGAGAAGGAATTTGTAGATGTTGAGTCTGGAGAAGGGTGTGTAGATAGCCTGGGTCACATTGAGATCCAAAAAGATGAGGTGTTGGACGTCTTAAAAAATATTAAGGTAGATAAGTCCCCAGGGCCTGATGGGATCTACCCCAGAATACTGAAGGAGCCTGGAGAGGAAATTGCTGAGGCCCTGACAGAAATCTTTGGATCTCACTGTCTTCAGGTGATGTCCCGGAGGACTGGAGAATAGCCAATGTTGTTCCTCTGTTTAAGAAGGGTAGCAAGGATAATCCAGGGAACTACAGGCCGGTGGGCCTTACTTCAGTGGTAGGGAAATTACTGGAGAGAATTCTTCGAGACAGGATCTACTCCCATTTGGAAGCAAATGGACGTATTAGTGAGAGGCAGCATGGTTTTGTGAAGGGGAGGTCGTGTCTCACTAACTTGATAGAGTTTTTCGAGGAGGTCACAAAGATGATTGATGCAGGTAGGGCAGTGGATGTTGTCTATATGGACTTCAGTAAGGCCTTTGAGAAGGTTCCTCATGGTAGACTAGTACAAAAGGTGAAGTCACACGGGATCGGGGTGAGCTGGCAAGATGGATACAGAACTGGCTAGGTCATAGAAGGCAGAGAGTAGCAATGGAAGGATGCTTTTCTAATTGGAGGGCTTAGACCAGTGGTGTTCCGCATGGATCAGTGCTGGTACCTTTGCTGTTTGTAGTATATATAAATGATTTGGAGGAAAATGTAACTGGTCCGATTAGTAAGTTTGCAGACGACACAAAGGTTAGTGGAATTGCGGATAGCGATGAGGACTGTCAGAGGATACAGCAGGATTTAGATTGTTTGGAGACTTGGGCGGAGAGATGGCAGCTGGAGTTTAATCCGGACAAATGTGAGGTAATGCATTTTGGAAGGTCTAATGCAGGTAGGGAATATACAGTGAATGGTAGAACGCTCAAGAGTATTGAAAGTCAGAGAGATCTAGGAGTACAGGTCCACAGGTCACTGAAAGGGGCAACACAGGTGGTGAAGGTAGTCAAGAAGGCATACGGCATGCTTGCCTTCATTGGCCGGGGCATTGAATATAAGAATTGGCGAGTCATGTTGCAGCTGTATAGAATCTTACTTAGGCCACACTTGGAGTATACTGTTCAATTCTGGTCGCCACACTACCAGAAGGATGTGGAGGCTTTAGAGAGGGTGCAGAAGAGATTTACCAGAATGTTGCCTGGTATGGAGGGCATTAGCTATGGGGAGAGGTTGAATAAACCCGGTTTGTTCTCACTGGAACGACGGAGGTTGAGGGGCGACCTGATAGAGGTATACAAAATTATGAGGGGCATAGACAGAGTGGATAGTCAGAGGCTTTTCCCCAGGGTAGAGGGGTCAATTACTAGGGGGCATAGGTTTAAGGTGAGAGGGGCAAGATTTAGAGTAGATGTACAAGGCAAGTTTTTTACACAGAGGGTAGTGGGTGCCTGGAACTCGCTACCGGAGGAGGTAGTGGAAGCAGGGACAATAGTGACATTTAAGGGGCACCTTGACAAATACATGAATAGGATGGGAATAGAGGAATACGGACCCAGGAAGTGTAGAAGATTGTAGTTTAGTCGGGCAGCATGGTCGGCACGGGCTTGGAGGGCCGAAGGGCCTGTTCCTGTGCTGTACATTTCTTTGTTCTTTGTTCTTTGTTCTTTGTTCATTAGTGATGATCTTTCCGGAATCACTGGAGGCAGGAAGGGTCCCAGAGGACTGGAAGGTGGTTAATGTAACACCACTGTTTAAGAAGGGAGGGAGGCAGAAGACAGGAAATTATAGGCTGGTTAGCCTGACTTCGGTCATTGGTAAGATTTTAGAATCTGTTAATAAAGATGAGATCGCAAAGCACTTGGAAGTGCATGGTAAAATAGGACTGAGTCAGCACGGCTTTGTCAAAGGGTGGTCGTGTCTGACAAATCTGTTAGAGTTCTTTGAGGAGGTAACATGTAAGTTAGACAAAGGAGAATCAGTGGACGTGATTTATTTCGATTTCCAGAAGGCCTTTGACAAGGTGCCACACAGGAGACTGTTAAATAAGTTAAAAGTCCATGGTGTTAAGGGTAAAATCCTGGCATGGATCGAGGATTGGCTGACTGGCAGAAGCAAAGAGTGGGGATAAAGGCGTCTTTTTCAGGATGGCAGCTGGTGTGCCTCAGGGGTCTGTGCTGGGACCACAACTTTTTACAATATACATTAATGTTCTGGAAGAAGGTACTGAAGGCACTGTTGCTAAGTTTGCAGATGATACAAAGATCTGTAGAGGGACAGGTAGTATTGAGGAAGCAAGGGGCTGCAGAAGGACTTGGACAAGCTAGGAGAGTGGGCAATGAGGTGGCAGATGAAATACAATGTGGAAAAGAGTGAGGTTATGCACTTTGGAAGGAGGAATCTAGACATAGACTATTTTCTAAATGGGGAAATGCTTCGGAAAGCAGAAGCACAAAGGGACTTGGGAGTTCTTGTTCACGATTCTCTTAAGGTTAATGTGCAGGTTCAGTCGGCAGTTAAGAAGGCAAAATGCAATGTTAGCATTCTTGTCAAGAGGGCTAGAATACAAGACCAGGGATGTACTTCTGAGGCTGTATAAGGCTCTGGTCAGACCCCATTTGGAGTATTGTGAGCAGTTTTGGGGCCCCATATCTAAGGAAGGATGTGCTGGCCTTGGAAAGGGTCCAGAGGAGGTTCACAAGAATGATCCCTGGAATGAAGAACTTGCCGTATGAGGAACGTTTGATGACTCTGGGTCTGTACTCGTTGGAGTTTAGAAGGATGAGAGGTGATCTTATAGAAACGTACAAGATACTGCGAGGCTTGGATAGAGTGGACGTGAAGAGGATGTTTCCACTTGTAGGGAAAACTAGAACCAGAGGACACCATCTCAGATTAAAGGGACGATCCTTTAAAACAGAGATGAGGAGAATTTTTTCAGCCAGATGGTGATGAATCTGTGGAACTCTTTGCCGCAGAAGACTGTGGAGACCAATTCACTGAGTGTCTTTAAGACCGAGATAGATAGAATCTTGATTAATAAGGGGATCAGGGGTTATGGGGAGAAGGCAGGAGAATGGGGATGAGAAAAGGATCAGCCATGATTGAATGGCGGAGCAGACTCGATGGGCCAAGTCGCCTAATTCTGCTCCTATGCCTTATGGTCTTATGGATGTAGAGAAAACTATTTCTTCCGGCCTTCAGTTGTCTTATTTTCGGCATGGGGGGTGGGAGGGGGGGGGGGGGTGGGGGGGGGGGGCAAACCAGAACAACAGGTCATATCTCAAAATTCAGAAAAGCATGTCACTCCCACGCTTGATTCCGGGACATTTCAGACCCCTGGTGCCATTGTTTACCGTCAGCAGAGGTGACCTGCCATTGCCCGCCAGCAGAATCGTCTGGTCCCGTCGAAGATGATGGCCATTTACATTGCCGGTTGGCTTTGCTGCTGGAGAACCCTCCGTGGGCATTGCCTTCGACAGGATCAGAAGGACCCAGAGGCGGGAAGCGCCAGAAAATCCCGGCTTCAATATATGTCCCAAAACTGGAAGTGACTCATCATCTGATCTGTCAGCTCACCTGTTAGGTCTGAATACAAATGGTCAGAGAAAATTGACTGAATTATAAAGTAAAAGTCAGTAAAGTTGCCATAGTCCCAGATGACCATAGGTTGCTTCCACTTTAAGGGGGGAGAGCTGACTGATGGTGATTTAACCTGAGAATCACCAAACCTCAGGCAAGGGCAAAGGTTGAGAAGGCCTTCATGAATAACCTCAGCCAGTCTGGGAATTGAACCTATGCTGTTAGGCCTCGCTTTTCCTCACAAACAAGCTATCTAACTAACTGAGCTAAACCTGCCCCACAAATTCAATGATAAATAGATCCCTTGATTGTGATTCTTGGCTGATATCTCATTTTGGATACTTTACGATGTAATTAATTTCCATTGGGTAGAAAATAACTTTGAGGATATTTTTATTGTTCGGGGGAATAAATGGGAAAGCAGCAAAGTTCAAGCTGGAGAATGCAATGCTACCTGCCAAGGAATTCAGTAGTGACAGAGACCCCAAACCTCTGATTAGAGTTGGAACGTCGTAACCAACTTTGATCAGACAGAAAACTGCCCACTTACCTAAATACATTGAAATGGCTCCGACTTCCGATGAAGGATATTGCAGAACTCCCTCATCACAGTACTCGTCCTCGACAGCAGCAAAGAGGATCTTTATGGAAAGCCATGCCTCTTTTTTATGGCACTAGCTGCTGTATTCTGGTAAGTAGTTAAAGGTCTTCAAGCTTCTCAGTGTGGTAGTAAATAGTTGTGCAAGTGATTTGGATGACAACAGGGTTGGGTGGCAGATGGATTAGTGGCAGATGGGTGGGTGGCCGCTGAATAGGATGGTAGCTGAGTAGGGTTGTAGGTGGCTGAGATGGATAGGGTGACGGAGTGGGTTTGGGGGTTTTGGGGTCAGATTCGAATAGCTTGCCAGGTCGGGGGCTTGTCACTTTGGTGCGTAGTCAGTGGCTGGGTAGACTTGGATTCTGCGGGCTAGTTAGTCGAATCTGGGGTGGAGTTAGGAGGGGGATGAGGTGTTGTGGGTGAGTCAAGTTGGGTCAGGGGAGGGGGGGGAGGGGTTGGGCGTGGGCGATTAATTGTATGGTTATCCAGAAGTTAGATTAGGATTTCCCATTCTACCATTTCTTGGGTAACTACCCAGGTAAGTAAGTCAGAACTGTCCTAAGTCTCCGACCCTAACTCAGAGTAGGAGACATTTTTGGGGGGTCCTGGGTGCAGGGGATTTACCGATCGGAAATTCAAACTCCCTGGGCAATTCCCATGGACTCAGTGCATCAGGACCTCCGCAGGATCCCAAAGCACATCTTGAGGGCTGTTTTGTGCTTTAAGTTAGGTGTACAATCTTCAAGAGAAGTGCAAGAGTTTTGCTGCAGTGAGCAGGAACTGTAGAGCAGTGACTACCCCATTATTTAGCAAGATTGCTGTTTGATTAATGGCACAGTGGCATTTAAGTCACTGGTAATTATTATACTTTAAAATCACATCCCTGATAAAATGCCTTCTTGTCAAGGGCAAGAAATCTAAATGGAAGGATCACATGTCTTAGCACCAAACCCCCAGCAGCTGCCGTTAACTGCTGAGGTAAATTAATGAGTCAACAAAGCAGCATAAATATCTTCTTTTAACTGACAAAGGAACTTTGAATTCTAATGTACTGGTATTCAGTGTTTGGTCAGCAAGCAAAACTGAATTTATTCCTTTTTACATTATTTGGTATTAATCCTTTACCCTTCTTGTGTTAGGTCACATTGAAAGCTACACGGGTTTATACTAAGAACACTGACAATCATTTGGTCATTCAGTAATTTCCACTGAATGAGCTGCAGGGTAAAATAAGGGGCGAAATTCTCCGGTATCGGCGCGATGTCCGCCGACCGGCGCCCAAAACGGCGCAAGTCCCCACCTGCATCACGCCGCCCCAAACGTCACAAAGTCTCCGGCCCGGAATGGGCTAGCAGCGACGTGACGCTATCCGCGCTGGCTCACGTGGTTCATGCCGTGCGGCGTGACGGCTCATAAGACGCGCTGCTCCCCCCACCCGACCAGAAGACCCGACCGGATGGCCGCCCGCTGCTCAGCCCCGAGGTTCCAGTCCCGCGATATTGTGGCGCTCCTGGACGCAGTGGAGCAGAGGAGGGAGGGCCCTGTATCCCGGACACGGCCGCAGATTCGCCCCACGCCACAGCCGGCGTCTGTGGAGGGAGGTGGCAGAGGCCGTCAGCGCTGTGGCCCTGACACCACGGACAGGCACCCAGTGCCACCAGAAGGTGAACGACCTCGTCAGGGCAGCCAGGGTGAGAGCCCCCCCCCGCCCGATATCCATATCCCCCATAACCCCCCTCCCCATATCCCCCATATCTCCCCTCCCCCATATCCCCTGTAGCCCCCCTCCCCATATCCCCCCTCCCCATAATCCCCCATATCCCCCTCCCCCCTATCCCCCATATCCCCCTCCCACATATCCCCCATATCCCCCTCCACATATCCCCCATATCCCCCCCTCCCACATATCCCCCCTCCACCATATCCCCATATCCCCCTCCCATATCGCCCATATCCCCCCTCCCCCCATATCCCCCATATCCCCCCTCCTCCATATCCCCTCTTCCCCCATATACCCCATATCCCCCCTCCCCATATCCCCCTCCCCCATATCCTCCATATCCCCCCTCCATATCCCCCATATCCCCCCTCTCCATATCCCCCATATCCCCCCTCCCCATATCCCCCACATCCTCCATATCCCCCCTCCCCCATATCCCCCATATCCCCCCTCCCCCATATCCCCCATAACCCCCCTCCCCATATCCCCCCTCCCTATATCCCCCCTCCCCATATTCCCCCCCTCCCCATATCCCCCATATCCCCCCTACCCCATATCCCCCATATCCCCCCTACCCCATATCCCCCATATCCCCCCCTACCCCCATATCCCCCATCTCCCCCACATCCCCCATATCCCCCATATACCCCCCTCCCCATATCCCCCATATCCCCCTCCCCCATATCCCCCATATCCCCCCTACCCCATATCCCCCATCTCCCCCACATCCCCCATATCCCCCTCCCCCATATCCCCCCTCCCCATATCCCCCTCCCCATATCCCCCATATCCCCCCTCCCCATATCCCCCATATACCCCCCTCCCCATATCCCCCATATCCCCCTCCCCATATCCCCCATATTCCCCCATATCCCCCCTCCCCCATATCCCCCTCCCCCATATCCCCCCTCCCCATATCCCCCTCCCCCATATCCCCCATATCCCCCCTCCCCCATATCCCCAAGTGAATCCAGCCCTAACCTTAACCTCTGCAATACACGCACAACCGATGGCGTGCATTCATATACCTGTCTAACACTGTTGCCTTTTACCCCTGCCACCACCCCCCACAGGAGAAGCGCACACACAACACCAGGGAGCATGTGAGGACTGGAGGAGGCCCAGCTGATGAGAGGCCACTGACCGAACATGAGGAAAGGGCCCTGGAACTGGCTGGCGGACCTGAGGACCGGGAGGTTGCTGATGCAGAGGTCGGGGCCCACCAGCAAGTGAGCCACCGACAGCCCATCCCCATATACCCCCTCCCCCATATCCCCCATATCCCCCCTCCCCGATATCCCCTCTCCCTCATATCCCCCATATCCCCCCTCCCCCATATCCCCCCTCCCCCATATCACCTGATCACTGCCTGCGTGTCTAACCATGCATACTTCATTGTGTATCGCAGGAGCAAACGTCGAGGCACCCATCCCCGCAGATGCAGACCGCCCACATGATGCCCCTCGGAGACCACGGGAGACGGAGAGACCCGGACCCTCTGGCATGCGACGCCCGCACGATGCCCCTCGGAGACCACGGGAGACGGAGAGACCCGGACCCTCTGGCATGCGAAGCCCACAGGATGCCCCTCGCACACCACGGGAGACGGAGAGACCTGGAGCAACAGGGAGATGGCGCCCCCCGTCTTATGCGGGTGCGGCGACGCAGGCGTGTGCCACCCAGCGACAAGAGGGGCAGCCACAGGCCCACGTCACAGCCGAGCCACGAAACCACAACCCAGGACACCCCTACTCAGGACACCCCTACCCAGGAAACTGAAATACAGGACAGTGACACAGATTGGATGGGTGGAGACGAACCGTCACCCTAAAGTGCCATGGACTCAGAGTCGGACGATGCGCAACACACAACGCCACTGCTGTCACCAACACCCTCCACCATCGCAGAGCCGCTCACCTCGGTTGGGCACTTTAGTGATGAGGCGTCTGGTACACTCACTGGTGCGCACAACACAGCTGTCCTAGTACAGCAGGTGCAGGTAGGAGCAGCAGAGGGGCCGGGTGGTCGGAGGGCAGCCCGGCGCATGCGAACATCTGCTGCCCAGATGGATCCCGGGTCCCTGGAGCTACCACACCCACCCATAGGTCCGATGCAACCACCGAACCTGGGACGAGCGAAGAGGGTGATGGCCAGCTTGCGGCGGCTGCAGTTGCAGGTGAAGAAGTCCACCCGCGTCCAGGAGCTGGCAGTGGTGCTAGTCATGCGTGCCACCAATTCCAACACCGCACGGGTGGCATCCGCGGTGGAGGCAATGGGTGCGACGGTGTCAGACATGGGGGAGCGGTTTGCGAGGCCTGGGGCTTTCCGTGCAGGCGGCGTCTGTGGCCCAGGACATGGCTGCCCTCTCACAGGAGGCCATGAGCCAGCGTCAGCGGCAGATGGCAGAGGGGCTCAACTCCGTGGTACAGTCTCTGAAGGCCATGGCCCAGTCTCAGCAGGCCATGGCCCAGTCTCTGAAGGCCATAGCCAAGTCTCAGCAGTCCATAGCCCAGTCTCAGCAGGCCATGGCCCAGTCTCTGCAGGCCATGGCCCAGTCTCAGCAGGCCATCGCTGAGGGCATCGGCGCCATTGCCCATGTGCGAGCCGGCGTCGCACAGTCACAGACAGGGATTGCCAACCCCCTGAGCTCCATGGCTACAAACCTGCAGACCCCTGTCGATACCAGCACGGGCCTCCAGGACTGGCAGCGCCAGATGTCGGGGGGGGGCGTCGGATGGCCAGTCCGTTCGCATCCCCCCACCCATGTAGAGGCCTGGGGGCCATTGGGCACCCGAGGGAGGAGGAGGTGCTGGGGCCCGTTCCAGGTCCCATTGTAGGGGAGGTCCCGGAACACCTCAACACCTCGGGCTCCCCTCCTTCCATCCCAGGTGCATTGGGTGGGCAACGGGCAGGACAGGCTGGCAGCTCGCCATCCCAGTCGCCCGGGCCGCAGCCTGGCCCATCTAGGCCAGGACGCCCCAGGAAACGGCCGCCAAAGGGATCCCGTGTCAGAGGGCAGGAATCGCAGGAGTCCACCTCCAGCTCTGCTGTACCGTCTGGGGAACCACCTAGGCGTAGTCAAAGGGCCCGTAAGGCCAAACAATTAGACACTGAGTAAGTTGGCACGGGTGCAGGGCACAGATGAGTTTTAGGGGCTAGGGCACGTGCATGAACTCCTTTGGTTATTAAAGTCAATGTTACACCTACCGAAGCTGCCTTTGTGCTCTGTCCAAAGTGTGCGGGGGTGTCATGTACGTTGAGCGCAATTGTGTGTGAGGGGTGGTCTTACCTCAGCCCCAGGTGAGTCTACCCCCTTCCCCCTGGGCCGCCATCAACATCCCCCCAGGCAGAGGACGGGACCGTGCGCTGCAGTGTCACGGCCGCATGCAGGGATGGTCCGGGTAGATGGTGGTACTGTGGCCATGGGTCAGACATCGTCCAACGATGTGGAGCCAGGAGCTCATCGCATAGCGGGTTGTCATCATCCTCCATGGCCTGCAAGAGACACGCGTCCACCGGCAACTGTGTGAGCCCGGCCGTTGTGCCGCAGGTGGATCGGCAATGGGGGGGGGGGGGGTGGTGTGCATGCAGGTGGGGTGGGTGGGGTTGGGGAGGGGGGTGAGGGTGCTGGGTGGGTGATTGGGTGGGGGGTGTGGGTTGTCGGGTGTTGCCATGGTGTGCGGTCTGTGGCCATACTACCCGATTCCCACGCCCATCTAGTCAGTGAAGCGGGCGTCCATCAGCATGTCCCGTGCCCGCTGGCCCAGCCGGTAATGGTGGACAGCTACCCGCCCATGTCTAGCCCGTCTGCCCTGACCATTGCCCCCATCCCCCTCATCTGGGGAGGACTGCGCCTCTTCCTGCTGCTCCTCCACTCCGCCGTCCTCTGCCTGCGGCACATCGCCCCTCTGCTGGGCTATATTGTGCAGGACGCAGCACACTACAATGATGCGGCCGACCCTATCTGACCGATACTGGAGGGCGCCCCCAGAGAGGTCCAGGCACCTGAAACGCATCTTCAGCACGCCAAAGCACCTCTCTATCACTCCCCTTGTCGCTACATGGGCATCATTGTAGCGGTTCTCCGCCTCATTGCGTGGCCTCCGTATTGGCATCATCAGCCACGATCGCAATGGGTAGCCCCTGTCACCCAGCAACCAGCCCCTCAGCCGGGGATGGCGTCCCTCGTACATGCCGGGGATGTATGACCGCGACAACACGTATGAGTCGTGTACACTGCACGGGTAACGGGCGCAGACGTGCAGGATCATCATGCGGTGGTCGCAGACCACCTGTATGTTCATCGAATAGGTCCCCTTCCTATTGGTGAACACGGCCCTGTTATCTGCAGGTGGCCGGACGGTGATGTGCATCCCATCAATCGCGCCCTGGACAATGGGGAACCCGGCCACGGCAGAGAAGCCCACGGCCCGGGCATCTTGGCTGGCCCGGTCCGCAGGGAAGTGGATGTAGCGGTGCGCAATGGCATATAGGGCGTCTGTCACTGCCCAGATGCACCGGTGCACCAATGTCTGCGATATGCCGGACAGGTCCCCACTCGGTGCCTGGAATGACCCCCGTTGCATAAAAGTTCAGGGCCACCGTAACTTTGACGGACACGGGGAGAGGGTGTCCCCCGCCAGTGCCACGTGGTGACAGGTGTGCCAGTAGGTGGCAGATGTGTGCCACGGTTTCCCGGCTCATCCGGAGTCTCCACCTGCATTCCCGGTCCGTGAGTTCCTGGTACGACAGCCGGGGCCGGTACACACGGGGCGTCCACGGGTGCCTCCGTTGCCGTGGGGCCGCGACGTCCTCCTACCCCTCCTCGTCCTGTCGGGCGGGTGTCCCTCCAGCCTGGGCGGCTGCCGCCTGCCCCTCTGCGGCAGCCTGCGCCGCCTCTCTGGCACGTTCCTCCTCCTCCTCCTCATCCAGGACAACATGGACATTAGCGGCTGCCGCCACGGCGCCAACATCGCTGGCTGACCGGAAAACATGACGGCCTGTGGGTGGGTGGGAGGGGAACGACGACATGTCATCATTGCCCATTCCCCCTCCTCCCCCCAGCCAGGTGGCATGGACCGTATGGGTCCGACTGTTGGAGGCTGGCACCTGGCCAGGTGGACCAACTCACTTGCCCTCGCACCCCCCCCTCCCCGGCACGGAGCCCCCCCGTCCCCCTCCCCGGCATGGAGCCCCCCAGTCCCCCTCCCCGGCACGCACCTCCTTGTCTCCCTCCCCGGCACGCACCTCCCCGTCTCCCTCCCCGGCACGCACCTCTCCGCCCCCTCCCCGGCGCGGACCTCCCCCTCCCCGGCACTCACCTCCCCGTCTCCCTCCCCGGCACGCACCTCCCTGCCCCCTCCCCGGCACGGACCTCCCCGCCCCCCCCCCCCCCCCTAGCACGCACCTCCCCGTCTCCCTCCCCGGCAAGCACCTCCCCGCCCCCTCCCCGGCACGGACCCCCAGTCCCCCCCGTCCCCCTCCCCGGCAGTCATCCTCCTGTCCCCGGCACTCATCCCCCTCCCGGCACCCCCGGAGCCCGCCCCACTCTAATACCCCCCCCCCCCTCACCGCACACACACACACACACACAACCCTACACACACCTCTCCCCCACACATACAGACTGCAGCCACGCCATCACCTCTCCAGCGGCCAACCCCCCAGGCCGTCACCCACCTCCACGCTGGTCGGCGTCAACCTTGAGCACTGGTTGACGCCGATTTAAAGATGTTTTGATTTACGCCGACGTGACCAGTGGTCACATCGGCAGGACTTTGGCCCATCCGGACGGGAGAATATCGGCAGCCCTGAAATCCATTGCCTCGCGCCCACCCGTGCAATTCTCCGAGGCGTGCGGCGCGATTGACGCCCTGCCGACTTTTCTCCCTTCGGAGAATTTGGCGGGGGCGGAATTCACGATGGCCCACGGCAATTCTCCGACCCGGTGGGGGGTCGGAGAATCTCGTCCGAGATGTTTCATTTGAACTGTATCCACTGGATAGATTGGAGTACTGGGGAAAATTTTAATTCGAACCAACAACAAACTTATGAAAAGGCTTGAAGGGTAGTCCATGTTTTCCCAAAAAAATGTTTGTACTGATAATTCTCTTTCACCTATTGTTGGTGTACATGTATAACCTAGGCAGTAGGAACTTGCTAAATATGTAACGGATTAAAATTAATATAAAATAAACCGCTGTCAAGTTATTGTTGTGAAGCCTAATGGCTTTTGAATGAGCTGTGCATACTGTTAATATGAATGTTGAGTGGCATTTCATTGAAGTGCTTTCACTTCTCTTTACTGATTTCTCTTTAGTCAGTCTCATGTCTGACACACAGTGGAGCCTGTCACTTTGGTTAAGGGCTCAAAGCAAACTACTGAAAGGTACACATTGGTAGTTTACTTTTACCCCTGTGTGGATTGCACACTATCGCTGTCCCCCTGAGGATTCACCGTGCTGGTTAGCACAGTTGCTTCACAGCTCCAGGGTCCCAAGGTCCCAGGTTCGATTCCCGGCTTGTGTCACTGTCTGTGCGGAATCTGCACGTTCTCCCCGTGCCTGCGTGCGTTTCCTCCAGGTGCTCTGCAGGATAGGTGGATTGGCCATGCTAAGTTGCCTTTAGCGTCCAAAAAGGTTGGGTGCGGTTACTGAATAAAGGTGATAGGGTGGAGGGTGCTCTTTCCAAGGGCCGGGGCAGACTCGATGAGCCAAATGGCCTCCTTCTGCACTGTAAATTCTATGATTCTATGAAGCCACTTCCAGAAAACCTAATCACCTGCAGACAAGAGTTAAGGCTTCTTCATACAAGAGTGAGGGACTTTTCCTATCAGTGAGGGTTCTGTTGGGTTAATGTAACTAAACTGTTGGAGCTTACCAGCATAGTGCAGTACCCACTGCTTGTCCAACCAGGGTTGTGCTATCCATTACAGTATTAATTTACAGGGGTATCTACATAGTGTTGATAAAATTCCAACGCTCAGTGGAAGTTTCACTCTTGCAGGACTCATCGATAGGCTAGGCTGAACGGTCAATCATCAACAATGGTTAATCACTCTAGACTTTGCAGACTTAGAGTTGCCGCAGTCAGTAAACACTGATAGGTATTGTGGTGTTGGGTGCTCTGGTGCACAGATGAGCCAACACAGTTGTATGTGGTACAACTCTATTTTATTTTAACTCTTATAATACAGTTCATTCTGGATACTCTGCACGTGCTGTCTCCCTGAGTGTGTTTGGTAGCAGATCTGTCCTGGTCCTCCTCTGCAGCTAATACTGACCACCGGGGGTTGTGTCTGTGCTTTTATATCTTTCTGTCATTGGTTGTGGTGTTGTGTGTTCTGATTTGTCTGTTGGTGTGTCTATCATGATGTGTGTGTTTGAATATCATGACATCCCCCCTTTTTACAAAGATATGTGCCTACGTGGTTATAAATATAATCGTGTCGTGAGTGCATCTAAGAGTGTGTGCGTGTGTTGTGTACAGCGTGTGTATATGACGTAACTATTTACATGGGGCGATGTCGGGTGCGTCACACTAACAAGGTTGTACCATAACAAAACATGGATGCGAGAGAAAAAAAAAACTTGAACAGTGGTCCGGTCAGACGATATCTGGAACAATAAACAACAACAGGTTATAATACAGAAGTGTTTGACTTTTTGAACGTATGAACAGCGTTATAAGTCCAGTCTAATGGGTGACCGCCTCAAGAATGGGCTGGTCCTCAAGCCGGTTCAGCTGTGGAGATTTGGGGTCACACTGGTTCACCTTGGACTGTTGGAGGTGATGCTGTTGCCGAAGTCTCTACTTTACCATTTGTTGTACTTCGTGCAGTGCTTGGTTTTTCATTCGTGCAAATATGACATTCAACATCTTTGTTAGTGTTGCCTTGGCTGTGGTTTGGTTCTGGTGGCGATGGAAGGGGCATGATCCGTGGCATCTCCACGAAGTCATCCTTGGGAACCAGTGGAGGATCCGGCGTGTGCGTACGGTTTAGTTGCGAGCGTGGAAGGTGGCGCAAAGCTCGCTGATTGCGCCTACGCACCAATCCATCCACCATGCATGCCAGGAACAAGGTGGAGTCTTTTTTCTTTTTATGTTTGTGGTGGACGGCATCTTGTAGCCGATGGGTTGTTGCCATCGAAGTAGCACCATCACTATTATCATGCAAGGCGATGACTGTGCCAGATGTGGAAGTTGGCTGAGACCGTGCACGCTGGTTCCGGCCACCTGCTGTGCCGGAAGGGCGACTCCGCAGAGAAACGTCGAAGCATGTCGCCTTGGAGAGAGAATTGTTGCTCGCATCAACGTCTGGCGATGGCGCGAATTGGTGTGTCCATCTTGGACCGCCGGTGCTGGTTGCCACTGCTGACCCAGTGGGACTGCCACGCGATCCATTCCCTGTCGCCGTGGCATCCGCCGTCACCCTGAGCGTGCCATCACCGAGGCCGCGACACCGCCCGTCCGGAGCAAGGTCTGGCGTGCGCGAATCAGAGTCGGCGCTTGGCTGCTCCCCATCTGGAGTCCGGTCTGCCTTCCGTCGATGCCCCCCGTCCGGAGTCCCAACAGGTTCACTGGAGGCAGCCGAGTTTCCCTGAAGCTGCACTTCTGGAGTCGGAACATGCAGGAATGCACCAACCAGTGGAGAGGCTCGAGCCATCCAGGGTGGAAGCGGTGCGCCGCCACCGCAGTCGTCAGTGGTCCCACCGTGATCGTCGAGTGCCTCGGTACGCACTAGGCGAGGTCTGTCACCTTGCACCTTTTGCATGGGAAGTGGGATGCTGTCGTCACTCGTCTCACATCCCGTGGATAGATCCTCATCAGCGGCTTGCTGTTCACTAGGGTTGGGTAAATTGTCAGAGTTTTCATCTGGTGGTGCACACCATGTCGGTGGACTGTCATTGTCTTGCCGTTGTCCTTCATTTGGGCTTTTCTTCTTTGGAATTTTAAATCTTCCCCCAGACATTGCAGAACCTTGTTTATTACCCCCAAATTCTCCCATATGTATGGTCTCGAATATAGGATCCAATGTTTCTATCGACATTGTACTATTTTCCAAAGAACATTCCGTTTCACTTTTCTTCTCAGGTACCTCATATATATCTTTGTCTAATGTACATGCCTTCATGGTCTCTGGGTCTGATTTTGCTGGGACTGGCACGGTCACAGTCTCTCTTTTACTGTTCTCAATTGCCCACATTATACTCCCCATACATAACTGCTTAATCACTGGGGTTAGTGTGGTACAATGGATAATCGGGTCGACCTTATCTGCATCTGCACCATTAGTGGAAAGCACACTTGGTTCACTTGAAACTGCTGTGGGTTTTAAATTCGTTATCTGGCTACTCGATGTCGGTGTCCTCATGATTCTTGCTCCAATGTTCTGCTCATTTATCAGTGGAGTGTGTATAGGTTCAATGCAATTAATGTTCCCCTCAAGGTTTGAACAGTCATTACTGACTAACTGCTGGTCTCCGAAGTTGGGACTTTGCGGCGTTGTGTTGAAGGGAGACATTTGTCCCTGCTGTAGATATGATTTAGGTTGTGTTATTTCCATTACCTGAGGATCAATGTCTTGTCCATTTTTTCGATCCGTACTAAAACACTGGCAATTCTCAGTCTGCTCCTTGCAAGTTAAACATTCAATTAATTTCTTTAGCAAATCCTCAGCATCCTTCTGTGGCCGTGCAGCATTATTAATCTCTGTTCGGCTATAATGATCCTGAAGGTCAGCGCATAAACCTTTTTTCTTCGGGCTTGGACGAGGCGATTCCTTTGGCTTGTCTTCAGTTGGGCTTGAACAGTCTTCAGCGCTGTGCCCTTCATTGTAGCATGAGAGACCGTCATGGTCATGCTGCTGTGTAGTGGAGCATGGTAGGCTGTTATAGCCTTCTTGCTGTTCACGTGAGCATGGCAGACTTGCATCGTCTGCCGCTGGTTGGTCAGGAGAGGTTGCTAGACCCTCATGGTCTTGTTCCTGCAAGGACTGCACATTGGAGTCTTGCGTTGCTTCTATCGTGGAGGCTGTCCACGAGCTCTCTGTGGAGGCTTGTGACACTGGAGTCACTTCTTGTTCGTGCAAGGACTGCGCTCTGGAGTCTTGCATTTCTTCTTTCATAGAGTCGGGAACGTTGAGCGGGACGTGGACCACGCTCTGTGTGGCAGCAGGGCGCTCTCCGTGTGCTTGCAGCGCTCCCTGTCTGTTAATGTCAGGCTGCAGCATCATCCGGTACTGATAAGTTGGGACGTCATATCTGCTGGATTGAAGATCCTCAAATCCGAAAAATGAATCCGCATCTGCGTCGGATTCAATGTGGGGACCGCCAATGTGCAACACGAAAGGTTCGTCTGAGTCATAGTCGTATAGGACCACGGAGCTATCATTGGGCTCGCGAGGTCCGGAAACACTGTAAAGATCAGCATCGAAGTATTCGAGGTCGGAATCATCGGCTTGTGCGTAGGTAACTGCTTGTCGGAGGGTTCTTCGGAGGTCAAATTCATCTCCTGGGTCAATTTGCGGCAATGTGCTGTCATTCCAGGTGAGGGAAGGTTGTTTTACAGCTTTAACAGATTTTTGTTTTTTTGATTTGGGACGTTTCCCTTTTAAATTGGATTTGGGACGTTTCCCCTTTAAATTGGTGCGGTCTGGGGCCTCTGACATCCTGCCGCTCGGTATGTAGCACGTAGGAAGCGACTGCGCATGCTCAGATCGCTGTTCCTTTACCGATGGCCGTTTTCTTGACTGCGCGTGCGCAGCATCTCGCGCATGCGCAAACGAAACTTCCGGTTCCGCGCACTGCTCGCGCAACTGTGCTAGCGTGATACCTTTAGCAAGATGGCCGCCGACCTCGACCCAGCCCTCTCTCAGGCCCGGGATTTCGGCCTCTGGGAATTCGGGCTCCGGGATCCCAGCCACGAGGTGAGTACTGCCGCTTTTCTTACCTTTACTTGCCGATTGGATTGCGTTTTCTTCACAGTACTTGGAGAATTTGTCCAGGACTGCCTGGTAATCGTACCTTTGCTGCCTCCTGAAGAACCTGAACCTTGTGAATATTTCTCTTGCCCTTGCACCGGCGATGGTGAGGAGAAATTCAATTTTTTCGCTATCATCCAGGTCTTTGAGTTCAGCTGCCACCAGGAACAATTCGAACATTTGCCGGAATCGCCGCCAGTTTTCGCGGAGATCGCCGTAGCACTGGAGCGGCTGCGGAACCGGGAGCTCTATCATTTTGCCTGGGCACTGCTGGTTGTCTGTGTACACTGAGGTATGCCGGCAGGTATCGATCCACTCCTGTACCATGTGGTGTTGGGTGCTCTGGTGCACAGATGAGCCAACACAGTTGTATGTGGTACAACTCTATTTTATTTTAACTCTTATAATACAGTTCGTTCTGGATACTCTGCACGTGCTGTCTCCCTGAGTGTGTTTGGTAGCAGATCTGTCCTGGTCCTCCTCTGCAGCTAATACTGACCACCGGGGGTTGTGTCTGTGCTTTTATATCTTTCTGTCATTGGTTGTGGTGTTGTGTGTTCTGATTTGTCTGTTGGTGCGTCTATCATGATGTGTGTGTTTGAATATCATGACAGGTATGACGTCTTGCAGCAAGCTTGACCCCAAAGAGCCCCTGTTTCTCTCCTTCTCTTGTCATAGAAGGGTAGTTACTTTTTATTCATCAGGCAAATGATGAGGGTAAGTTTGGTGGATAAAAAAAAAAGAGTACTTTCTGATCATCATAGTGACAAACACAACATGCTGTAAAATCTATAAGCACATTGCCATATCCTCCAGACCCAAAATCTACTGTAACCCATTTCTGCCGGTGGGAACTTCAGCAATTGCTAGCTTTTTTGCAGCAGAATCGAAGGAAGCACTGAGCCCTGGATGTACAAACAATTATTAAGGGCCATTTCCAGTCGATCTGAAATCTCAGAATTTTCTCATCAATCAATTGCTAGACATGTGTCTTTAGCATGGTGAATGAACCTATGCAGCCTGTGGTGTTGGGTGTTCTGACACACAGATGAGCCAACACAGTTGTATATGGTACAACGCTATTTTATTTAAACTTTCTATGTACAGTTTTGTCTTGATACTCTGCACGTGGGGATTCCCTGTTTGTGATGTTAAAACAGGTCGTGTCCGTGTCCTTGTCCCCAGACCTACTGTCCACCAGGTGTCGTGTTCGTGCTTTTATATGGTTCCTATCTTTGTGTGTGATTGGTTGTGGTGTTGTGTGTTCTGATTTGTCTGTTGGTGTGTCCATCATGATGTGTGTGTTTGAATATCATGACATCCCTCCTTTTTACAAAGATATGTGCCTACGTGGTAATAAATATAATTGTGTCGTGAGTGCATCTAAGAGTGTGTGTGTGTTGTGTACAGCATGTGCATATGACGTAACTATTTACATGGGGCGATGTTGGGTGCGTCACATCAACAAGGTTGTACGATAACAGAACATGAATGCGAACGAGAAAAAAAAAACTTGAACAGTGGTCCAGTCAGACGATATCTGGAACGATAAACAACAACAGGTTATAATACAGAAGTGTGTAGCTTTTTGAACACATGAACGGTGTTATAAGTCCAGTCTAATGGGCTTGCGACGAGTTCGGGTTGACCGTCAGGGTGGCACACCACTCATCGGCTGGATTGATGGCATTGACCTTGTTGACATCGATGACGGAAACGCGGAAGGCATCCTGGTCATCTGCATCACTTAACTGCAAGTCTTGATGCGTGGGCTGGACGGTCCTGACTTGTCTGCGAGATTGTCGGGGATGTGCAGGATCCATGGGTTGAGCCGCACGACAGTGGGCAGCATAATGGCCCATCTTGCCACATCTGAGGCACTGTCGGTTTTTAGCAGGACATTGCCCTTTTAAGTGTACAGCTCCACAATTGCCGCACGTCATGACATCACGGCGTTCGTTGCGCCACTGCACATGCGCAGTGCGATCTTGCTGTGGGCGCGCCTGCGCAGTGCGTCCCTCGATGTGGCCGTTATTTTTGGCGCGCACCAGCGCGGGAGACCGCGAAAAGCGCGGGAAGCGGCCGCTCTCGTCGGGGCCGCGAGTCGGGAAGTAATCGACGGCCTGGTTGCGTTCGGCGTCGTGGGCGGCCTGGCTTGCCGATTCGACGGCAGGGGACCCCCTCCGTGCCAATTCGGACGCCTGAAATCGGGCAAAACGGCTGGTTGCATTCTCGTGGAGGACACAGGCTTCCACAGCAGACGCTAAGGTGAGGCCTTTTATTTTAAGAAGCTGCTGGCGTAGGCCACTGGAGGCAACGCCAAAAGCAATCTGGTCCCTGATCATGGACTCTGTGGTGCTGCCGTAACCGCAGGACTGCGCTAGAGTTCGGAGGTGCGTCAAAAATAAATTGAAAAAGCTCCTCCTTACCTTGCAGGCGTTGCTGAAAGAGGTATCTTTCAAAACTTTCATTCACTTCAACATTAAAGTGCTGGTCCAGTTTGAGGATGACCGTGTCATACTTGGATTGGTTTTCCCCTTCTTCGAACACCAGTGAGTTGAAGACGTTGAGGGCGTGCTGCCCTGCGTAGAAGAGGAGCAGTGCAATCTTCGTTTCATCCGAGGCACTTTGTTTCTCGTTGGCTCGGATGTACAGGTCAAATCGCTGCCTGAAGAGCTTCCAATTGGTACCAAGGTTCCCCGCGACTTGCAACGGCTGCGGTTTGTCGGTGCGGTCCATGTCCAGAATGGCAGGTTAGTTGGCAGGTATCGATCCACTCCTGTACCATGAGGTGTTGGGCGTTCTGACACACAGATGAGCCAACACAGTTGTATATGGTACAACGCTATTTTATTTAAACTTTCTATGTACAGTTTTGTCTTGATACTCTGCATGTGGGGATTCCCTGTTTGTGATGTTAAAACAGGTCGTGTCCGTGTCCTTGTCCCCAGACCTACTGTCCATCAGGTGTCGTGTTCGTGCTTTTATATGGTTCCTGTCGTTGTGTGTGATTGGTTGTGGTGTTGTGTGTTCTGATTTGTCTGTTGGTGTGTCCATCATGATGTGTGTGTTTGAATATCATGACACAGCCAACTTGTGATGTTCCAGCCACATTGATCTTACAACTGTACTTACTCAATGCTTGATGCCCATCAACAGATCCTCACACAAGACGCTTTGGCAAAGAGATTTTCTCACCACGATGTTTTCCCTTCAGTGTTGCTGAACAGTTGATCACTGCAGCAGCAGTCTTCCATCTTGTAAGATGATGGTTTGCGGTGCAATCGTCAAACTCTGCGATAAGCATTGCCTGCATGGTGTGGTTTAGGAGCTCCACACTAGCATAGCAGTCTCTCTCACATTTACTGCAGAGGAAGACAGTGGGCTGAGAATGTACTTGCTTCAGCGGGCTCTGTTTTCTCTGGGACCTCTTCTCAGTCAGCTGAGAGTTTCATTTCTGCACCCCTTTTCCAATGCCCTTCCAAATAGTTAACCTCCAGAGGTCATGGTGGTCAATAAATGTCTGCCAGTTGTCAATGACCACGATCTTCATAGCTCGCTTGCAGTTGTCCTGGTAGCAGAAGTATGGACACCCAGGAGGTTGTGATCCAGCTATCATCCATCTGATCAATGTGGCCGAGGCAGGGCAGAGGGCTGAATAATGATGTATACTGATAGAAATAGTAATCTCCAAGATCTCGGAGATGGTGACCTTGCCTGGCAAGAGATGTCAACGATGTGTCTGAGGCACCCAAGGTGGGAACTGTTAAACCTTCCCTCCTGCATAGCATACATTATACAGATCTCACCACCGCCAAGGAGTGCGCGGAGGATGAACACTTGGTAATCTCAGTTTGGTGTTCTCAGTCAATTGGCTATTGAACAAAGCTCGCTTACTCAGCTTGATCATCACAGCTACAGATTTTGCAACACGTGTGTTGATTTAAGCATCAGGTAACAGATTGTCAGTGATTGTGTCACCTGGACATGTGATGCTACCAACAGCCTCCAGCATACATTATCAATGCTAATAGATGGATGTATGGCAACATTGTGAACCATGACATTTGTCTTCCTGATGCTGATGGCCAAACAAAGCTCATTAAAGGCATGAGAGAGTCTGTCCATTTTTCGCTGCAGGTGTTCTTCGTATGGAACGTTGGTCCAACTTTGTCAGCGTAGAGCAACTCTCTGATGAGGACTTGATGCAACTTTTTCTTGAATCTCAAGAATTCAAGGCTGATCAGCTTCCTGTAAGTTCTGGTACGCAAGTAGATAACCTCTGTAGATGACCTGAAGGCATATGACAGCAGTAAAGCAAAGAATAGGCTAAAGAATGTTGGTGCCAGAACAAACCCTATTCGATCCCAATGTGAAGCACAAAGGGTTCAATTGTTACCCAGTCATAACTAACCTTACTCATCATGTTGTTACGGAAAGAAGAAATAATAGCTTCAACAGGCGGCTAATTTTCTCCAGCAGCTTAAATAGACTGTTTCTGCTCTCATTGCTGAGATCGATGAAGGCAATATTGAGTGGCCCCCTTTGTTCATGGCATTTCTCTTATATCTGCCGAACTGAGAAGATAATATTAATTGTACATCTTCCAGTTCTGAACTTGCTCTGGGACTCGGGACAGATGCATTCAGCCAGGACCTGCAGGCTGACAAAGGCAACAATTGATCACAATAGGCCTTTCCAGTTCGTGATTTGTTTTTTCCATAAATCCATTTCACCATGTGATCCTGTGAGTGGCACACGGACCAAATGAAGCCCTCCTATTACATGCAAAATAGATCTGAATCATTCAGAGGAATTGTTTGGAAACGTATCTTAAAGACTACGTGGAAAAAATCGGCGCGCCCCCTCACCGATCCTGTGACCGGTGAGGGGCTAGCAGCCGTGCAAGGTAAAACTCCCGGCCTCCACAAAATAAACGGCCAAGGAATAGCCGGGTCCATGGCCATGCATGCGCACGACGATAACCTGCAGCAATCGTGCCGTAAAACATGGCGCCAGCCATGCGCGGACCCGACCTGCCAGGTGGTGCCCCCCTGGCCACCACCCACCAGCCCTCGTGGAAAGCCCCCCGGCCAGCAGCATGGCACTCGCCCGACTGTGGTGGTGCTGGACACAGTCCGCAGCCGCCATGCCGGGTTCCCGCATGGCTGAGAGCATGAGTGAACTGTGCCATCATGAACTCGGCCCATTGGCGTTGGAGCATCGGGGGAGGACCTTCAGGTGACACGCTGAGGGTGACCCAACGGCGTGCGGCACGCGCCGTGATGATGCTGTTTCGGAGAGGGCGGAGCATACAAAACCTGCGACAAACAGGCGCTGCCCCCGATTTCAATGTCAAAAGGGATTCTCCGCCCAATCACGATCACGAAATCGGCGTCGGGGAACGAAGAATCTTGCCCTTGTCTATAATGAAGAGAGCCAACTGACCAATTACTAACAGTTTGGAATTGCTTATAACTAATAATGTTTCTTTAGCCAATAGCTGAAGTATCATTTATTTTTTTGAGAAAAACAGCAGCTTTTCCTGATACGTTATACCCAAGATTAATCTGTCTATATATATGTTTCTGGAACATACCTCTTCATTCACCTGAGGAAGGAGCAGCGCTCCGAAAGCTAGTGACATCGAAACAAACCTGTTGGACTTTAACCTGGTGTTGTAAAACTTCTTACTGTGCTCACCCCAGTCCAACGCCGGCATCTCCACACCAAGATCAATCTGACACCTGCTAATGGTTTCAGCACACGTAACCCTGAGCTTGCATTTGATTCTCTGAGGAATTTAACTTATGATCAGCTGTTAACCCTGCAGGATTGACTCAGAGTCTCCAGGAATTGAAGATCAATCTCCAGGACACTGTGGTGTGCAATACTGGAGACAAATCATTGGGACATTAAAAAGGATTGTTTTTTGTTGTAATTTTCTTTGAATATTTCTCTTTACTAGATATACAAATATTGAAAATAGGCGGGGGAGGGAGGGAGGGGAAACTATTTGGCTGACAGGCAACTGAATAATGAGACTTTTTACTTTTGAATTGGTGTGGAAAGGCAACGCTCCACAGGGATGGATGCACTGGTCGATTCATAGTTGGCATGTGGGGGCAAGTGATGTGACAAAAACACGATAATGATAATCTTTATTATTGTCACAAGTAGGCTTCCATTAACACTCCAATGAAGTTACTGTGAAAATCCCCTAGTCGCCACACTCCGGTGCCTGATCAGGTACACGGAGGGAGAATTCAGAATGTCCAATTCACCTAACAAGCACGTCTTTCGGGACTTGTGGAAGGAAACCGGAGCTCCTGGAGGAAACCCACGTAGACACGGGGAGAACGTGCAGACTCCACACAGACAGTGACCCAAGCCGGGAATCGAGCCTGGGACCCTGGCGCTCTGAAGCAACAGTACTAACCACTGTGCAAATGTGCAGCCCAAGGGCCATGGACAGTGGATAGAAAGCAGCTGTTTCCCTTCGTTGAAGGTTGAATAACAAGGTGAAATTTTAAGGTGAAAAGCAGGAGGTTTAGAGGGGATTTGAGGAAAAGACTTTTCACCCAGGGCCAAGTGCTGGGAAGTGGGACTGGTGGAGATTTTGAGTAGTTTCTTTGTCGGTGCAGGCTTGATGGGCCGAATGGCCTCTTGAAATGAAATGAAAATCGCTTATTGTAGGCTTCAAATGAAGTTACTGTGAAAAGCCCCGAGTCGCCACATTCCGGCGCCTGTTCGGGGAGGCTGTTACGGCTGTTCTGTATGATTCTATGAATACATTTCGTCACTGTGGGTGAATCTATTTCTCAAACACATGATTTAAGTTTGCATATCCAGCCCATGCATAAAATACTGGAAAAGCTTATTGAATAACCTTATATCGACTTTCTAAAAATGGGAAATCTCAAACTTCTGACTAATTGTTTTAATTTAACAATATGCATATACACACATGCCAGCTTTAGGTATCTGAAATTATCTGGGAGAAGTCATTTGGAACACTTACAGCTGCATTTTCTTTCATCATTCATAGCACCACAATTAGCATTTTTTGCTGTATTGATGCTGCTCTCTGCTACTAAAATTTTATTACGTCGCTGAATTGGTGCCCCGGATCATCCACCAATTATATATGACATTCAAATCTTAGAAAAGAAGCATGTTAATGACACCCACAACACTATAAATTGGTGAATTTGTCGACCTGCTGTCAAGCTGCCGCACTTTAATGCAAGAGGAAGCCGAAATAGGCAGAGAAAGGGAGAATTGCAATGACAAGGAGCGAGGCATACTCTTTGAAGAGCACTTTAGTTGGGAATGCAAAGCTATCCTGTTCTAAAAAAAATAAATTTGGTCCAACTAACAGAGAAACAATTGTTAACATGATGTGGCGTGAGTGGAGGGTAATCGCTGTCGACACATCTCTGCAGGCCTTTCTTAGAAAAAGAATATTAAATAACAACTGCTATTTATATAGTTCCTTTAGTAAACTTCCTGGAAACATGAGGAAGACACACAATTCAAAGAAGCGATGAGGAGTGCCTAAACGTTTTGTGAGTTTTAAGGGGGCTTTTGAGGGAGATGAGAGAATTGACAAGGCCAAGAGGCTAAGAAAGTGAAAACCAGATGATGTGGAAATGGAGTGAAAGGAGTGGAAGGACGCATAAGCAACAGGGCTGGTTTAGCTCAGTGGGTTGGACAGCTGGTTTGTGTTGCAGGACAAGGCCAGCAACGCGGGTTGAATTCCTGTGCCAGCTGAGCATTCTGACTTCTCCCTCTGTGTACCCGAACAGGAGCTGGAATATGGCGACTAAGGGCTTTTCACAGTAAGGGGCTGGTTTAGCACAGTGGGCTAAACAACTGGCTTGTAATGCAGAACAATGCCAGCAGTGCGGGTTCAATTCCCAGACCGGCCTCCCCAAACAGGCGCCGGAATGTGGCGAGTAGGGGCTTTTCTCAGTAACTTCATTGAAAGCCTACTTGTGACAATAAGCGATTATATTATTAACTTCATTGCAGTGTTAATGTAAGCCTACTTGTGACAATAAAGGATCTTTATCTTAGTCAACAAAAAATGCAAACAAAGTTAATGTTTCAGGTTGATGATCTGAGCTTCTAATGAGAGGACAATTACCAGAAACATTCGAAGATCCCACCCAGTGCCGCTGAAGTAAATGAACAATGGGCTGGCTTGTCGCATACTGCCACAGCAGAGCTGGAAAATTTTACATCACATGAACCTGTCCCCCCACCTCCCAGCCATTGGCCGACCATTAGCTCTGATCCTCCCTCTGCAGGTGCTGCTATATCCGCTCAGTATCTCCAGCATTTTCTGTTTTTATTTCAGATTTCCAGCATCCGCGCTATCTTGCTTTCAATGGCAGCACGGTAGCCTAGTGGTTAGCACAAGTTGCTTCACAGCTCCAAGGTCCCAGGTTCGATTCACGGCTTGGGTCACTGTCAGTACGGTGTGTGCACGCTCTCCCCGTGTCTGCGTGAGTTTTCTCCGGGTGCTCCGGTTTCCTCCCACAGTCCAAAGATGTGCAGGTTAGGTGGATTGGCCATGCTAATTGCCCTTAGTGTCCAAAAAGGTTAAATGGGGGTTACTCGGTTACAGAGATAGGGTAGAGGCGTGGGCTTGAGTGGGGTGCTCTTTGTAAGGGCCGGTGCAGACTTGATGGACCGAATGGCCTCCTTCTGCACTGTAAATTCTATGATTCTTTGATTACTTGGGAGGACTGAAAAGGGTTACTGAAATGGAGGAAGGGGTTTGGTGGTGGGTGGGGGTGGGGGAGGGGGCGTGGTGACGTTGTGGCTTGGAAGGTCTATATGGATTTAGACACAAAAATATCATTGTTGGAGGGAACATTGAACATAGAACATAGAACAGTACAGCACAGTACAGGCCCTTCAGCCCACGATGTTGTGCCGACCATTTATCCTAATCTAAGATCAACCTAACCTACACCCCTTCAATTTACTGCTGTCCATGTGCTTGTCTAAGAGTCGCTTAAATGTCCCTAATGACTCTGACTCCACCATCTCTGCTGGCAGTGCATTGCACACACCCACCATTCTCTGTGTAAAGAACTTACCTCTGACATCTCCCCTATACCTTCCTCCGATCACCTTAAAATTATGTCCCCTCGTGAAAGCCATTTCCACCCTGGGGAAAAGTCTCTGGCTATCCACTCTATCCATGCTTCTCATCACCTTGTACTCCTCTATCAAGTCACCTCTCTGCCTTCTTCGCTCCAGTGAGAAAAGCCCAAGCTCCCTCAACCTTTCTTCATAAGACATGCCCTCCAGTCCAGGCAGCATCCTGGTAAATCTGCTCTGTACCCTCTCCAAAGCATCCACATCCTTCCTATGATGAGGTGACCAGAACTGGACACAATATTCCAAGTGTGGTCTAACTCGAGTTTTATAAAGCTGCAGCAAAACCTTGCGGCTCTTGAACTCAATCCCCCTATTAATGAAAGCTAACACACCATATGCATTCTTAACAACCCTATCAACCTGGGTGGCAACTTTGAGGGATCTATGTACGTGGACCCCAAGATCCCTCTGTTCCTCCACACTTCCAAGAATCCTGCCTTTAACCCTGCATTCAGCATTCAAATTCGACCTTCCAAAATGAATCACTTCACATTTATCAAGGTTGAACTCCATCTGCCACTTCTCAGCCCAGCTCTGCATCCTGTCAATGTCCTGTTGTAAACTGCAACAACCCTCAACACTATCTACAATTCCCCCAACCTTCGTGACATCGGCAAACTTACTAACCCACCCTTCCACTTCCTCATCCAAGTCATTTATAAAAACCACAAAGAGCAGAGGTCCCAGAACAGATCCTTGCAGGACACCACTGGTCACCGACCTCCAGGCGGAATACTTGCCATCCACGACCACTCGCTGTCTTCTTTCGGCCAGCCAATTTTGTATCCAGACAGCCAAATTTCCCTGTATCCCATGCCCCCTAATGTTCTGAATGAGCCTACCATGGGGAATCTTATCAGATGCCTTACTGAAATCCATATGCACCCCATCCACTGCCCGACTTTCATCAAGTGTCTCGTCACATCCTCAAAGAATTCAATGAGGCTTGTGAGACATGACCTGCCCCTCACAAAGCCATGCTGACTACCTTTGATCAAACTGTGTTTTTCTAAATAATCATAAATCCTATCTCTCAGAATCCTTTCCAATATTTTGCTCACCACAGACGTAAGACTGCTGGGTCTGTAATTCCCAGGGATTTCCCTATTGCCTTTCTTGAACAGGGGAACAATATTCGCCTCCCTCCAATCACCCGGTAGTACTCCAGTGGAGAGCGAGGACGCAAAGATCATCGCCAACGGCGCAGCAATCTCCTCCCTCGCTTCCCATAGTAACCTTGGGTATATCCCGTCAGGCCAGGGGACTTATCTTTCCTGATGCTTTTCAAAATTTCCAGCACATCCTCCTCCTTCTTAATATCAACCTGTTTGAGTCTATTAACCTGATTCACACTGTTCTCATGGGCAACAAGGTCCCTCTCTCTAGTGAATACTGAAGAAAAGTATTCATTTAGGGCCTCCTCCCATCTCCTCAGAATTAAGGCATAAGTTCCCTCCGCTATCCCTGATCGGCCCTACTCTCACTATGATCATCCTCTTATTTCAAACATAAGTTTAGGACGCCTTGGGGTTTCCCCTAAACCTTCCTGCCAGGGCTTTTTCATGCCCCCTTCTAGCTCTCCTCAGTCCATTTTTGAGTTCCTTCCTGGCTACCTTGTAACCCTCTAGAGCCGAGTCAGAGCCTTGCTTCCTCGATCTTACGTAAGTTTCCTTCTTCCTCTTGGCTGGAAGCTCCACTTCTCTTGTCATCCAAGGCTCCTTCACCTTACCATTCCTTCCTCGTCTCAGTGGGACAAAACTATTCAGTACTCGCAGAAAGTGCTCCTTAAACAATCCCCACATTACTGTTGTGTATTTCCCCGAGAACTATTGTTCCCACTTTATGCTCCTCAGCTCCTATCTAATAGCAGTATAATTCCCCTCTCCCAATTAAATACCCTCCCATACTGTGTGTTCCTATCCCTCTCCACGACTATGGTAAAGGTCAAGGAGTTGCGGTCACTGTCACCGAAATGCTCTCCCACCGAGACATCTGACACCTGGCCTGGTTCATTGCCGAGCACCAAGTCCAATATGGCCTGCCCCCTAGTCGGCCTATCTACATATTGAGTCAGGAATCCTTCCTGTACACATCTGACAAAATCTGCTCCATCCAAACCATTTGCACTAAGGAGGTGCCAGTCAATATTAGGGAAGTTGAAGCCACCCATGACAAAAACTCTGTTACTTCTGCACTTTTCCAAGATCTGCCGCCCAATCTGTTCCTCCATCTCTCTGCTGTTGCTATTGGGGGGTCTATAGAAAACTCCCAATAAAGTGATTGCTCCTTTCTTGTTTCTGACTTCCACCCATACTGACTCAATAGATAAACCCTCCTCAACTACCTCCTTTTCTGCAGCTGTGGTGCACTCCCTAATTAACAGTGCCACTCCCCCTCCTCTTTTACCTCCCTCCCTATTCTTCTGAAAACATCTAAACCCTGGAACATCTAACAACCATTCCTGCCCCTGTGAAATTCATGTCTCCGTAATGGCCACAGCATCGTAGTTCCAAGCACTGATCCATGCTCTACGTTCATCTCCCTTATTCCTGACACTCCTGGCATTGAAACAGACACACTTTAACCCATTCCACTGAGTGCAACTTTGCCCTATCAACTGTCTATCCTTCCTCACAGACTTGCTGCATACTATTTCTGCCTGTTCAACAGCTACCCTATCCTCTGATCCATAGCTCTGGTTCCCATCCCCTTGCCAAACATCCCCTTGGAACTACGATGCTGTGGCCATTACGGAGACATGAATTTAACCCCTCCCGAAGAGCTCTAGCAAACCTCCCACCCAGGATATTGGTGCTCCTCCAGTTTAGGTGCAATCTGTCCTTCATGAACAGGTCCCACCTTCCCCAGAAGATATCCCAATGATCCACATATCTGAAGCCTTCCCTCCTGCACCAGCCCTGTAGCCACGTGTTCAGCTGCACTCGCTCTCTGTTCCTTGCCTCACTTGCACGTGGCACCGGTCGCAATCCTGAGATCACTACTCTGCTTGTTCTGCTCTTTAGTTTCCAACCTAACTCCCTAAAATCACTTTTTAGATTCTCATCCCTTTTCTTAGCTATGTCGTTGGTGCCTATGTGCACACGACTTCTGGTTGCTCCCCCTCCTCCTGGAGAATCCTGTAGACTCGATCAGAGACATCCCTAGCCCTGGCACCCAGGAGGCAACATACCTTCCGGGAGTCTTGCTCGCGACCACAGAATCTCCTATCCATTCCCCTAACCATTGAGTCTCCTATCACTATTGCTATTCTATTCACCCCCCTTCCCTTCTGAGCCCCAGAGCCAGACTCAGTGCCAGAGACCTGGCCGCTAGGGCCTTTCCCCGCTAAGTCATCCCCCCCAACAGCGTCCAAAAGGGTAGACTTGTTTTGAAGGGGAACGGCCACGAGGGATCCCTGCACTGTCTCCCTGTTTGTTTTCCTTCCCCTGATTGTAACCCAGCTACTCTTGTCCTGTACCTTGGGTGTGGCTACCTCCCTGTAACTCTTCTCTATCACCCCCTCTGCCTCCCAGATGATCCGAAGTTCATCCAGCTCCAGCTGAAGTTCCCTAACACGGTCTCTGAGGAGCTAGAGTTGGATGCACTTCCCACAGGTGTAGTCAGCGGGGACACCAATGGTATCCCTCACCACCCACATCCTACAGAAGGAGCATGCAACTGCCCTAGCCTCCAAGAAATACTCAGAGTCCTTTCTCGACCACGTGGAGTTGTAAAAGTTGTGTTTATTCGGAATTGCTGTGTGCGCACAGGAAAGACAAATTCTGCTGCTACCCTTAGCTCGCAAAAGTCAGCTCTGATCATATTCAGAGTTACATGCATATATAAAGTTCTTTCAGTGTTACAAGTAGGCATCGACGTCATCGATTCATTCGGAACAATACAAGGTGATCAGTATACATATTTTCTGGGCCCTTTAATGGGATAACGATCAAAATACAATGCTTCTTTACAATCTCCTGGATTCTGTTCAACTTATTTCCCTTAACCTGAACTCCTTGATGGGGTGTCAATGTGTTTTTATTCCCTGCTCTGTTACCAGCATTTTTCTTTCAATCTTCCTGAATCTTCCTAATGTAAGCGCCTATTACCACGCACATCGAATTTTATAGAGTATATTTACCAACTGTTGCTTTTATACTTAACATAATTGCTACCATGCTTTGTTAGAATTACATGAGCCTTAAGAATTCAAGCCCAGGCTTTATCGTCTACATACTGGAGTATGAGACACTGTGTCCCGCTAAGAATCACTTGGGCAACCACATCCATGTGCCTATGGAAAATGGCCGGACTATTGTGAAACCCCAGGGGTAGCCTAGCCCAAGTATACAGTTTTTCCCCTACGGTAAAAGCGAATTCATCCTGATGCTCTTCCCACACTGGGATGGACCAGAACCCGTTGGCTATATCTAATACTGAAAATACATTCTGTTTTGGGCGAAGGTTATTGCAAATAGTGGTCAGATTTGCAACAATGGGGTACTCCCTCACCGCATGGTTGTTCAGACTGTGTAATCTACCATCAGTCTGTACTAGCCGTCTGGCTTCCTTACTTGCCAAATTGGGGAGTTGGTGTATGAGTGGGTCTCTTTTACTATCCCCTGAACTTCGAATTCTTGCACTATCTCCCTTACTGCCTCGGTCGCTTCCCGTTTTATGGGTTACTGCTTATGTGGTGGATGTGGGTCTCCGTGATGGTGATTGGAGTCACCCCCAGGCTTCCACAATCTTGCTTGTTCCTGGCCCATACTGCTGGATATGCCTGTGCTATTATTCCCCACATCCCCTGCTGCCGCCAGTCAGTTGTGACTGAAGCCATGCTGTGGATGTGATGCCAGACCTTTTTTCCCCACCTATCTACATTGTATGGCCTTTTCCACTCAATGGCCTGTTTTTTAGCGTTTATTACTACTCCCAATTGCTCTAGCCAATCTATCCCTAATATAGTTCCCTCAGCAGTCTTACATACCCAGATTTGGATTCTTACAGTAAAATCCCTGATTTCTAAAAGGGTGGGTTCGCGTAATGTGGCTACACGGACCCCATCCCCCACCCACCTGATCTGAGTTGTTTGACCGGTTAAGGGTAAATCTATATCGGTGATGGATATTGCGGTCCCGGTATCTATTAACATTGTGCACGGCTGGTCCCCAAATAGTGCATCAACAAATATCCGGGAGTCCCTTTCTTTTTAGAAGAAGGTGAATTTTCAATAAGCTTTAAACAGGCTTCTACTTGTAGGCACTTGCAGCTGAAGCTTGTTAATTAGTTAATTGGATTAGGCCAGTTTTTAGAGGCTAGATTCACAGTATAAAAGTGATCCCCTACAGTGCAGACTTTGTTTGCACTGAGTGCTGAATTTGGTGCATTTGAGTGCGATAGTGAGAGTTTGGTGACCGAGGGAGTGCTGAATTTGGTGCATTTGAGTGCTATAGTGAGAGTTTGGTGACTGAGGGAGTGCTGAATTTGGTGCATTTGAGTGCGATAGTGAGAGTTTGGTGACCGAGGGAGTTAGGTGAGGAGGGAGTAAGGTGCTCCTTTCATTTTGTTTCCGACATTTCCGCAAAGAGTGCGAAGAGAGCCAGGAGTTTACAGAAAGTGTAGCTGACTGGGAGCAGGGTCGGAGGGCGGAGATCTAGTTAGTCCACAGGGCAGCTATATTCTGTTAGGTAAGAGGGGATGGAGGCTAGGCCAGTTACATGCTCCTCCTGTAGGATGTGGGTGGTGTGGGATACCACCGGTGTCCCCACTAACTATACCTGCGGGAAGTGCACCCAACTTCAGCTCCTCAAAGACCGTGTTAGGGAACTGGAGCTGAAGCTGGATGAACTTTGGATCATCCGGGAGGCAGCGGGGGTGATTGAGAAGAGTTACAAGGAGGTAACCACACCCAAGGTACAGGACAAGAATAGCTGGGTTACAGTCAGGGGGAAAAAAACAAACAGGCAGAAAGTGCAGGGATCCCTCGTGGCCGTTCCCCTTCAAAACAAATATACCGTTTTGGATGCTGTTGGGGGGGATGACCTACCGGGGGAAGGCCCTAGCGGCCAGGTCTCTGGCACTGAGTCTGGCTCTGGGGCTCAGAAGGAAAGGGGGGAGAATAGAAAAGCAATAGTTGTAGGAGATTCAATGGTTAGGGGAATAGATAGGAGATTCTGTGGTCGCGAGCGAGACTCCCGGAAGGTATGTTGCCTCCCGGGTGCCAGGGCCAGGGATGTCTCGGATCGTGTCTTCAGGATCCTTAAGGGGGAGGGGGAGCAGCCAGAAGTCGTGGTGCACATTGGTACCAACGACATAGGTAGGAAAAGGGGTGTGGAGGTAATAAACAAGTTTAGGGAGTTAGGCTGGAAGTTAAAAGCCAGGACAGACAGAGTTGTCATCTCTGGTTTGTTGCCGGTGCCACGTGATAGCGAGGCTAGGAATAGGGAGAGAGTGCAGTTGAACACGTGGCTGCAGGAATGGTGTAGGAGGGAGGGCTTCAGGTATTTGGATAATTGGAGCGCATTCTGGGGAAGGTGGGACCTGTACAAGCAGGACGGGTTGCATCTGAACCAGAGGGGCACCAATATCCTGGGAGGGAGGTTTTCTAGTACTCTTCGGGAGGGTTTAAACTAATTTGGCAGGGGAATGGGAACCGGATTTGTAGTCCAGCAACTAAGGTAGCCGATATTCAGGACGCCAAAGCGTGTAATGAGGCAGTGGGGAAGGGAACACTGACAAAGGAGAGTACTTGCAGGCACGGAGATGGGTTGAAGTGTGTATACTTCAATGCAAGAAGCATCAGGAATAAGGTGGGTGAACTTAAGGCATGAATCGGTACTTGGGACTACGATGTGGTGGCCATCACGGAAACTTGGATAGAAGAGGGGCAGAAATGGTTGTTGGAGGTCCCTGGTTATAGATGTTTCAATAAGATTAGGGAGGGTGGTAAAAGAGGTGGGGGGGGGGTGGCATTATTAATTAGAGATAGTATAACAGCTGCAGAAAGGCAGTTCGAGGAGTATCACCCTATTGAGGTAGTATGGGTTGAAGTCAGAAATAGGAAAGGAGCAGTCACCTTGTTAGGAGTTTTCTATAGGCCCCCCAATAGTAGCAGAGATGTGGAGGAACAGATTGGGAAACAGATTTTGGAAAGGTGCAGAAGTCATAGGGTAGTAGTCATGGGCGACTTTAACTTCCCAAATATTGAGTGGAAACTCTTTAGATCAAATAGTTTGGATGGGGTGGTGTTTGTGCAATGTGTCCAGGAAGCTTTTCTAACACAGTATGTAGATTGTCCGACCAGAGGAGGGGCAATATTGGATTTAGTACTGGGTAATGAGCCAGGGCAAGTGATAGATTTGTTCGTGGGGGAGCATTTTGGAGATAGTGACCACAATTCTGTGACTTTCACTTTAGTAATGGAGAGGGATAGGTACGTGCAACAGGGCAAGGTTTACAATTGGGGGAAGGGTAAATACGATGTTGTCAGACAAGAATTGAAGTGCATAAGTTGGGAACATAGGCTGGCAGGGAAGGACACAAGTGAAATGTGGAACTTGTTCAAGGAACAGGTGCTACGCGTCCTTGATATGTATGTCCCTGTCAGGCAGGGAAGAGATGGTCAAGTGAGGGAACCATGGTTGACAAGAGAGGTTGAATGTCTTGTTAAGAGGAAAAAGGTGACTTATGTAAGGCTGAGGAAACAAGGTTCAGACAGGGCATTGGAGGGATACAAGATAGCCAGGAGGGAACTGAAGAAAGGGATTAGGAGAGCTAAGAGAGGGCATGAACAATCTTTGGCGGGTAGGATCAAGGAAAACCCCAAGGCCTTTTACACATATGTGAGAAATATGAGAATGACTAGAGCGAGGGTAGGTCCGATCAAGGACAGTAGCGGGAGATTGTGTATTGAGTCTGAAGAGATAGGAGAGGTCTTGAATGAGTATTTTTCTTCTGTATTTACAAATGAGAGGGGCGCTATTGTTGGAGAGGACAGTGTGAAACAGATTGGTAAGCTCGAGGAAATACTTGTTAGGAAGGAAGATGTGTTGGGCATTTTGAAAAACTTGAGGATAGACAAGTCCCCCGGGCCTGACGGGATATATCCAAGGATTCTATGGGAAGCAAGAGATGAAATTGCAGAGCCGTTGGCAATGATCTTTTCATCCTCACTGTCAACAGGGGTGGTACCAGGAGATTGGAGAGTGGCGAATGTCGTGCCCCTGTTCAAAAAAGGGACTAGGGATAACCCTGGGAATTACAGGCCAGTTGGTCTTACTTCGGTGGTAGGCAAAGTAATGGAAAGGGTACTGAAGGATAGGATTTCTGAGCATCTGGAAAGACACTGCTTGATTAGGGATAGTCAGCACGGATTTGTGAGGGGTAGGTCTTGCCTTACAAGTCTTATTGAATTCTTTGAGGAGGTGACCAAGCATGTGGATGAAGGTAAAGCAGTGGATGTAGTGTACATGGATTTTAGTAAGGTCTTTGATAAAGTTCCCCATGGTAGGCTTATGCAGAAAGTAAGGAGGCATGGGATAGTGGGAAATTTGGCCAGTTGGATAACGAACTGGCTAACCGATAGAAGTCAGAGAGTAGTGGTGGATGGCAAATATTCAGCCTGGATCCCAGTTACCAGTGGCGTACCGCAGGGATCAGTTCTGGGTCCTCTGCTGTTTGTGATTTTCATTAATGACTTGGATGAGGGAGTTGAAGGGTGGGTCAGTAAATTTGCAGACGATACGAAGATTGGTGGAGTTGTGGATAGTAAGGAGGGCTGTTGTCGGCTGCAAAGAGACATAGATAGGATGCAGAGCTGGGCTGAAAAGTGGCAGATGGAGTTTAACACCTGAAAAGTGTGAGGTTGTCCATTTTGGAAGGACAAATATGAATGCGGAATACAGGGTTAACGGTAGAGTTCTTGACAATGTGGAGGAGCAGAGAGATCTTGGGGTCTATGTTCATACATCTTTGAAAGTTGCCACTCAAGTGGATAGAGCTGTGAAGAAGGCCTATGGTGTGCTCGCATTCATTAACAGAGGGATTGAATTTAAGAGCCGTGAGGTGATGATGCAGCTGTACAAAACTTTGGTAAGGCCACATTTAGAGTACTGTGTACAGTTCTGGTCGCCTCATTTTAGGAAGGATGTGGAAGCTTTGGAAAAGGTGCAAAGAAGATTTACCAGGATGTTGCCTGGAATGGAGAGTAGGTCTTACGAGGAAAGGTTGAGGGTGCTAGGCCTTTTCTCATTAGAACGGAGAAGGATGAGGGGCGACTTGATAGAGGTTTATAAGATGATCAGGGGAATAGATAGAGTAGACAGTCAGAGACTTTTTCCCCGGGTGGAACAAACCATTACAAGGGGACATAAATTTAAGGTGAAAGGTGGAAGATATAGGAGGGATATCAGAGGTAGGTTCTTTACCCAGAGAGTAGTGGGGGCATGGAATGCACTGCCTGTGGAAGTAGTTGAGTCGGAAACATTAGAGACCTTCAAGCAGCTATTGGATAGGTACATGGATTACGGTAAAATGATATAGTGTAGATTTATTTGTTCTCAAGGGCAGCACGGTAGCATTGTGGATAGCACAATTGCTTCACAGCTCCAGGGTCCCAGGTTCGATTCCGGCTTGGGTCACTGCCTGTGCGGAGTCTGCACGTCCTCCCCTTGTCTGCGTGGGTTTCCTCCGGGTGCTCCGGTTTCCTCCCGCAGTCCAAAGATGTGCGGGTTAGGTGAATTGGCCAATGATAAATTGTCCTTAATGTCCAAATTGCCCTTGGTGTTGGGTGGAGGTGTTGA
This sequence comes from Scyliorhinus torazame, assembly GCF_047496885.1. Taxonomy (NCBI): domain Eukaryota; kingdom Metazoa; phylum Chordata; class Chondrichthyes; order Carcharhiniformes; family Scyliorhinidae; genus Scyliorhinus; species Scyliorhinus torazame. The sequence goes on from NC_092723.1 coordinate 34,573,866, forward strand.
GTTTGGGTAGGGTGCTCTTTCCAAGAGCCGGTGCAGACTCAAAGGGCCGAATGGCCTCCTTCTGCACTGTAAATTCAATGATAATCTATGATTAATCTAGGACAAGGGTTCGGCACAACATCGTGGGCCGAAGGGCCTGTTCTGTGCTGTATTTTCTATGTTCTATGTACCAGTGAGGGCTGAAACTTATCATTGTTTTAGGGCGCTGAACATTTTTGCTAAATCCTCAGCTAAAATCTGTATTACCGATCCTGGGGCACTCGACCCTCCACTGTGCCGATACCCTTGTTCGCAGCGCAAAGTGTTGGAGGGAAGAAATACTCAGAGTCTTTTCTCGACCGTGCAGAGTTGCAAAAGTTGTGTTTATTCGGAATTGCTGTGTGCACACAGGAGAGATATAATTCTGCTGCTACCCTTAGCTCGCAAAAGTCAGCTCTGATCAATTCAGAGTTACATGCATATAGGGGCTGGTTTAGCACAGCGGGCTAAACAGCTGGCTTGTAATGCAGAACAATGCCAGCAACGCGGGTTCAATTCCTGTACCTACCTCCCCGAACAGGCGCTGGAATGTGGCGACTAGGGGTTTTTCACAGTAACTTCATTGAAGCCTCCTTGTGACAATAAGTGATTATTATTATTATATATTTAAAGTTCTTTCACAGTTACAAGTAGGCATTGATGTCATCGATTCATTCGGAACAATACAAGGTGAGCTGTATGCATATTTTCTGGGCCCTTTAATGGGAAAACGATCACCTAATACAATGTTTCTTTACAATCTCCTGGATTCTGTTCAACCTATTTCCCTTAACCTGAACTCCTTGATGGGGTGTTAATGTGTTTTCATTCCCTGCTCTGGGCTGGACAATGAATCTCTTACAGACAGGCTGGAACCATGGTGATGTGGGTCCCCATTCTTATCCTAATGCCCGTTAGGATGGTTGAATTATCCCGACTTTTCTTTAAGGTTCAACATTTTAACCCCTTGCCTACTGGTTTGATCATAGATCATAGAATTTACAGTGCAGAAGGAGGCCATTCGGCCCATCGACTCTGCACCGGCTCTTAGAAAGAGCACCCTACCCAAGGTCAACACCTCCACCCTATCCCCATAACCCAGTAACCCCACCCAACACTAAAGGCAATTTTGGACACTAAGGGCAATTTATCATGGCCAATCCACCTAACCTGCACATCTTTGGACTGTGGGAGGAAACCGGAGCACCCGGAGGAAACTCACGCACACACGGCGAGGATGTGCAGACCCCGCACAGACAGTGACCCAGCGGGGAATCGAGCCTGGTACCCTGGAGCTGTGAAGCACTTGTGCTATCCACAATGCTACCGTGCTGCCCATAAATAAAGAACCTTTATTGTCACATGTAGGTTTATATTAACACTGCAATGAAGTTACTGTGAAAAGCCCGTAGTCGCCACATTCCGGCGCCTGTTCGGGTACAGAGAGGGAGAATTCAGAATTCTCAGCTGGTATGGGAATTGAACCCGTGCTACTGGCCTTATTCTGCATCACAAACTAGCTGTCTAGCCCACTGAGCTAAACCATCCCTGCTTTGTCCTTTGACCTGAGCTGCTTTAATCCTTGAGACATCTTTATTATTATTTATATAAATTCTTTGATACATATAGCAATTTCTTCCTCTAACAATCATTTTCATTCAAGTAGCCAAATGGGTTTTGGAGGTTTACAGATATAAGTGAAAAGTTGAAAATTTGGCAGTTGTAAATATTTGTGGTTGCTTATTTTTACAGGGGAAGTCAGTAACAGTATTAGCTTCCAAAATAGTGAAAGGCTGACTATTAGCCTTGCTTCAGAGGGGTTGCAGTTGTCATTGTTCTTTTTAATTAAAAATGAAGGCTAAAACTGTTAGAATTCCAGACACAATGGAGGTACTTTTCAAATTGGCTGCCGAAGCTGTAACCTGCCCGTTATAGAACCCACCCAATTTTCCTTCCATTGAATTCAAAGGAATGAGAACCAGACAGGTTCTGCAATGAATGATCAATTTCCAAACCATCATGATTCAGAAGTACTATGGGTGCCAAAGTTTTACCACAATGTAGCTCGCCATCGGAACCTAACCAATTTTAATTTGTACTGAGCCCCACAGATCAATCCAGGAGTGGGAGGCAATCAAGATTGTGGCCACGATGGTCCCCACAGTTATTTCATTGAATCATAGAATCCCTGCAGTGCAGAAAGGCCATTCGGCCCATAGAGTCTGCACCAACCTTCAGTGGAGCTGGAAGCAGCATTCCTGTTCCTTTTGATGCCACAAGAAAGGGCATTTTAGAATGATTCTGCTTCTTTTTTCCATGCAACTTCCAGCTATCCCCATAAGAAACACTGGCTAGGTGGTTGAAGATCCAGAAATAACCATTAGAGGTTTGTGCTTATTTCAAGAAAGACCCCAATCAATGTCGCAGTATCCATGCAGATCAGGTGCAAGCCTCGAACGCAGAAGATCTTAATACATCTCCTTGTTTTTTGTTCAGCAATTGCGAATGGTACTTTGACTTGATCCGAGCGATCACTGAGAAAGTTGACTCATGCAACAAGATGCAAGATCCACTCTTGTTTTCTATCCAGAACATGGTTGGATGCTGCCTATCCTTTTCCATTTGATGTGCTCTGTTGGAACTTGTCCTTCCTTTATTCTGCTGTCAGTGTTTCTGTGGTGCTGAAGTCCAGCATTTTTACTTGCATTACAGGCCACCTTAACATATAGAACAAACAACAAAGAACAAAGAAATGTACAGCACAGGAACAGGCCCTTCGGCCCTCCAAGCCCGTGCCGACCATGCTGCCCGACTAAACTACAATCTTCTACACTTCCTGGGTCCGTATCCCTCTATTCCCATCCTATTCATGTATTTGTCAAGATGCCCCTTAAATGTCACTGTCATCCCTGCTTCCACCACCTCCTCTGGTAGCGAGTTCCAGGCACCCACTACCCTCTGCGTAAAAAACTTGCCTCGTACATCTACTCTTAACCTTGCCCCTCTCACCTTAAACCTATGCCCCCTAGTAATTGACCCCTCTACCCTGGGGAAAAGCCTCTGACTATCCACTCTGTCTATGCCCCTCATAATTTTGTAGACCTCTATCAGGTCTCCCCTCAACCTCCTTCGTTCCAGTGAGAACAAATCGAGTTTATTCAACCGCTCCTCAAAGCTAATGCCCTCCATACCAGGCAACATTCTGGTAAATCTCTTCTGCACCCTCTCTAAAGCCTCCACATCCTTCTGGTAGTGTGGCGACCAGAATTGAACACTATACTCCAAGTGTGGCCTAACTAAGGTTCTATACAGCTGCAACATGACTTGCCAATTCTTATACTCAATGCCCCGGCCAATGAAGGCAAGCATGCCGTATGCCTTCTTGACTACCTTCTCCACCTGTGTTGCCCCTTTCAATGACCTGTGGACCTGTACACCTAGATCTCTCTGACTTTCAATACTCTTGAGGGTTCTACCATTCACTGTATATTCCCTACCTGAATTAGACCTTCCAAAATGCATTACCTCACATTTGTCCGGATAAAACTCCATCTGCCATCTCTCCGCCCAAGTCTCCAAACAATCTAAATCCTGCTGTATTCTCTGACAGTCCTCATCGCTATCCGCAATTCCACCAACCTTTGTGTTGTCTGCAAACTTACTAATCAGACCAGTTACATTTTCCTCCAAATCATTTATATATACTACAAAGAGCAAAGGTCCCAGCACTGATCCCTGTGGAACACCACTGGTCACAGCCCTCCAATTAGAAAAGCATCCTTCCATTGCTACTCTCTGCCTTCTATGACCTAGCCAGTTCTGTATCCACCTTGCCAGCTCACCCCTGATCCCGTGTGACTTCACCTTTTGTACTAGTCTACCATGAGGGACCTTGTCAAAGGCCTTACTGAAGTCCATATAGACAACATCCACTGCCCTAGCTGCATCAATCATCTTAGTGACCTCCTTGAAAAACTCTATCAAGTTAGTGAGACACGACCTTCCCTTCACAAAACCGTGCTGCCTCTCACTAATACGTCCATTTGCTTCCAAATGGGAGTAGATCCTGTCTCGAAGAATTCTCTCCAGTAATTTCCCTACCACTGAAGTAAGGCTCACCGGCCTGTAGTTCCCGGGATTATCCTTGCTACCCTTCTTAAACAGAGGAACAACATAGGCTATTCTCCAGTCCTCCGGGACATCCCCTGAAGACAGTGAGGATCCAAAGATTTCTGTCAAGGCCTCAGCAATTTCCTCTCCAGCCTCCTTCAGTATTCTGGGGTAGATCCCACAGGCCCTGGGGATTTATCTACCTTAATATTTTTTAAGACACCCAACACCTCGTCTTTTTGGATCTCAATGTGACCCAGGCTATCTACACACCCTTCTCCAGACTCAACATCTACCAATTTATTCTCTTTGGTGAATACTGAAGCAAAGTATTCATTTTGTACCTCGCCCATTTCCTCTGGCTCCACACATAGATTCCATTGCCTATCCTTCAGTGGGCCAACCCTTTCCCTGGCTACCCTCTTGCTTTTTATGTACGTGTAAAAAGCCTTGGGATTTTCCTTAACCCTATTTGCCAATGACTTTTCGTGACCCCTTCTAGCCCTCCTGACTCCTTGCTTAAGTTCCTTCCTACTTTCCTTATATTCCACGCAGGCTTCGTCTGTTCCCAGCCTTTTAGCCCTGACAAATGCCTCCTTTTTCTTTTTGACGAGGCCTACAATATCACTCGTCATCCAAGGTTCCCGAAAATTGCCGTATTTATCTTTCTTCCTCACAGGAACATGCCGGTCCTGTATTCCTTTCAACTGCCACTTGAAAGCCTCCCACATGTCAGATGTTGATTTGCCCTCAAACATCCGCCCCCAATCTATGTTCTTCAGTTCCCGCCTAATATTGTTATAATTAGCCTTCCCCCAATTTAGCACATTCATCCTAGGACCACTCTTATCCTTGTCCACCAGTACTTGAAAACTTACTGAATTGTGGTCACTGTTACCGAAATGCTCCCCTACTGAAACATCTACCACCTGACCGGGCTCATTCCCCAATACCAGGTCCAGTACCGCCCCTTCCCTAGTTGGACTGTCTACATATTGTTTTAAGAAGCCCTCCTGGATGCTCCTTACAAACTCCGCCCCATCTAAGCCCCTGGCACTAAGTGAGTCCCAGTCAATATTGGGGAAGTTGAAGTCTCCCATCACCACAACCCTGTTATTTTTACTCTTTTCCAAAATCTGTCTACCTATCTGCTCCTCTATCTCCCGCTGGCTGTTGAGAGGCCTGTAGTAAACCCCAACATTGTGACTGCACCCTTCTTATTCCTGATCTCTACCCATATAGCCTCACTGCCCTCTGAGGTGTCCTCCCGCAGTACAGCTGTGATATTCTCCCGAACCAGTAGCGCAACTCCGCCTTCCCTATTATATCCCCCTCTATCCCGCCTGAAACATCTAAATCCTGGAACGTTTAGCTGCCAATCCTGCCCTTCCCTCAACCAGGTCTCTGTAATAGCAACAACATCATAGATCCAAGTACTAATCCAAGCTCTAAGTTCATCTGCCTTACCCGTACTATTTCTTGCATTAAAACATATGCACTTCAGGCCACCAGACCCGCTGTGTTCAGCAACTTCTCCCTGTCTGCTCTGCCTCAGAGCCCCACTGTCCCTATTCCCTAGTTCTCCCTCAATGCTCTCACCTTCTGACCTATTGCTCCCATGCCCACCCCCCTGCCATACTAGTTTAAACCCTCCCGTGTGACACTAGCAAACCTCGCAGCCAGGATATTTATGCCTCTCCGGTTTAGATGCAACCTGTCCTTCTTATATAGGTCACACCTGCCCCGGAAGAGCTCCCAGTGGTCCAGATAACAGAAACCCTCCCTCCTACACCAGCTGTTTAGCCACGTGTTTAGCTGCTCTATCTTCCTATTTCTAGCCTCACTGGCACGTGGCACAGGGAGTAATCCCGAGATTACAACCCGAGAGGTCCTGTCTTTTAACTTTCTGCCTAGCTCCCTGAACTCCTGCTGCAGGACCTCATGCCCCTTCCTGCCTATGTAGTTAGTACCAATATGTACAACGACCTCTGCCTGTTTGCCCTCCCCCTTCAGGATGCCCTCTACCCGTTCGGAGACATCCTGCGCCCTGACACCAGGGAGGCAACATACCATCCTGGAGTCTCTTTCACGTCCACAGAAGCGCCTATCTGTGCCCCTGACTATAGAGTCCCCTATTACTATTACTCTTCTGCGCTTTGACCCTCCCTTCTGAACATCAGAGCCAGCCGTGGTGCCACTGCTCTGGCTGCTGCTGTTTTCCCCTAATAAGCTATCCCCCCCGACAGTATCCAAAGGGGTATACCTGTTTGAGAGGGGGACAACCACAGGGGATTCCTGCACTGACTGCCTGCCCTTTCTGGTGGTCACCCATTTCTCTGCCTGCACCTTGGGTGTGACCACATTTACATAACTGACGCTTTCCGCCACCTGCATGCTCCTAAGTGCATCCAATTGCTGCTCCAACCGAACCATGCGCTCTCTAAGGAGCTCCAGTTGGGTGCACTTTCTGCAGATGAAGCCATCCGGGACGTTGGAAGCCTCCCGGACCTGCCACATCTCACAGTCAGAGCGCTGCACCCCTCTAACTGACATTGTGTCAATTAATTAAAATTAAATTTAAATTTAAAAAAAATATATATATATATTTTTTAAAAATTCAAAGTTACTGTTAACTATCTGTTTCCTAGCACTAGATTTCTAATAGAAATGTGACAGCTAAATATAGTACTCTCCGATCTCTGGCTTAGATATCCCTCTAAATTATAATTAAGTAATTATGTTTAATTAGTTACCAATGCTTAATTTTTTAACTTTAGTGTAGATTCCCAACCAGCCATTCAGGCCACAGCTTTTCTGTGATGTCACTTCAGTTTCCCCCCGACACACACAATTTGAAAAAGGTATAAAAGTAAAAATGAGTAAAAATCACTTACTTACCTTCTTACCTTCTGAGTGTCTTAGATGTTCTCAGGTTCTCTTCCTGACAGAGACTGCTCCTCCTCCTCCGACAAGAGTTGAGGAGGGAATAAAATGCAACAATCAATAAAAACTTTCACACTCTGCATTTCTCAATTTTATTTCCCAAACAACCACGCAAAAATGGCAATGTACCTGCTCTCTGCACATCATATTGTCCATCGCTCAGTTTTTATTTACCAATCAAGAATACAATTAGCCACACTAGAAGGCTAAATTAAAGCAAAAATTATTGATCCTTATTTGATAAGGATTGTCACTGCAAAGCAGGACACAGAATTGGGAATCACCTGAAATACAATGGTGACTTTGGATTTATCTGTCTTCCTGAGTGGTTTGTTACTTTATAGAGTCATGTTGTGAAGAACAGTTCATGATATAATGATGAAAGAGTCAATTGAAAATGACTGGACATTTCCTTCATGTATGAATTATATCCTGATGATAAAATAGGTCTGAAAACATCAACTATATAAACAAAAAATGACTCGAAGAAGAAAACAGGCACATTCTGCATGGGCTAATATATCCTGGGCTTGTCTTTGGAATAACATCTGCAGCCATGTCACAACTGTCTAAGGGATTGGTTTGCATTTGGGAAATCTCAGTGATTGCGATCATGGTATTTTTTTGCTTTCTGCAATCGCCTGTTTTCCAACAAAGTGAACCCTCTGATGATTTCAATTCTATTTTCATTGCGGTTTAATATCCTTCTGCTTAACTTGGGTTGCTTTTGAAAATATACATCAACCGTGCCCCTGATAAAATATAAATCGACACAAATCACACAGCTCTGGAGTTGCAGGAACAATCAATAAATTCTGTTGATTCGGCACAATGTGCCGGATATTTACTATTTATCTTCATCCAGCCAATATTTTCTTGTCATTTGCAGGCAGTGTGTATTGTAGTCCCCACAACCCTCTGTTTCTTTTCTTGTATATTTTAAATCAGTAATTATGAATATAGAAATATAAAACTTTCTGATAGATTTAATTGCAAAGATAGAGGGCGGGATTCTCCGTTTCTGAGACTGTGGGCGGGATTCACTGATCGCTGACGCTGGAATCGAGTTTGGCGATCGGCTGGAGAATCCATTTTTACACCGGAATCGGTGGCGGCGTTGTTTTTCCGATGCTCCGCTCCCTCAAAAATGACGTACTCGAGGAATATGCCCGACGCCGTAGGGACGGCCTCGTGATGTCACCTGAGGCCCTTCCCTGATGCTCTGCCCCCGCTGGGTCGAGTCCCCGACGGCTTGGCTCGGGTGTCCTCTCACTTTTCAGGACCTTGTGTGGCAGCTGCGGACTGTGTCCAACGCCGCCACAATCGGCTGGGGTAGCGTGGGGGAGCTGTTCTGCTGGCAGGGGGAGCTTCGGCAGCGGCTGGGGGAACTGGTAAGGGGTGGTGAGGGAGGTTATGGGGCGCAGCTTTTGGAAGGCCGGGTTCGTGCGCGGCCGGCGCCATGTCCTACGGTGCAGACGCCGCAGGCCGCCGTCATGCAGCTCTGCGTCCGTATCGGCAAGTAAAGCCGGGGGCTTTACATGGCGCGGCAGCTAGCCCCCCACCGGATGGAGCATCGGTGTTGGGGCGGAGCCGGCTTTTTGGTCTTAAGACCAGACGGACCCTATGGACATAGCCGCAGAATCGGCGAATCAGGCCCTAAATGTTGACTCCGATGCAGAATTTGTGGACTTTCATGACAGCAAAACTGGCGCCGGACCAGGAGCGATTGAGCGACTGTTAAGGGGCTAGCATCAGCACCACGTGGAACACAATCGATTCTCATGAGAAACGATGCCGGATTCGCCGGGTCCGTGATTGCGACTCAGTCGGCTGACAAACTGCAGCCGCATATACCCACTTCAATCCCCACACACACCATCTAAACCAACGAGATGGCAGTAAGGAGAGCGGCACCAAGGTTTGCAGATGCAGAGTTCGAGACCCTTTTGGAAGCCATGGAGGAGAGGAGGATGACCCTGTACCCCGGCCTGGTGAGGAGGCTGCCAGCTGCTGCCGTTCGCCGTGCCTGGGGGCAGATGGCAGAGGCAGTCAGTGCTGTGGGCAACGTCATCCGGACCGGCCAGCAGTGCCGTAAAAGACTGACCTCCTCAGGACAGCTAGGATTAGTAGGCATCACTGTGCCCCTGGCACTAACCCCGGTCCCACACACCCATAACCATACTTTCCTCCCACCTGATGGTGGGCGAACCCCCAGCTCTGCACCACATGCCGGCACACATACCGGCCACCATGGCCGGGTGCCTTGGCCACTGAAGCCTCCAGCTACCCACCCCCCTGGGCTGCATGCGCGGTATGTCTAACACTGTCATTTTCTCCCCCCCCCCCCCCAGGAAAAGGCAACGCAAAACCGTTGGGAGTGGGAGAATACAGGAGGGGAACCGCCGGACCTGTGGCCCCTCACTGTGGCTGAGCAGAGGGCCCTGGATGTGTTCAGCGGCCCAGAGGTAAGGGAGGTTCCCAAGGTGGAGTTTAAACACAGGTTAAGGAAGTAAGAACGTGCTTAGTTGCAGTTCCCCATGCCATGTGTGTCAACCCCCTCCAACACCACCCTCACCCCCACACCACCCTCACCCCCACCGCACCCTCACCACACTACCACCCACACGCTCACCCCCACCACCCCGGCCGATGGTCTAACCATTCGTCATGTCTTGTGTCTTACAGGACCTGCTGGTGATGGGGCGGGTCTATCTGGCGTCCTCCCGCCTGTCATGATATTCAAACACACACATCATGATAGACACACCAACAGACAAATCAGAACACACAACACCACAACCAATGACAGAAAGATATAAAAGCACAGACACGACCCCCGGTGGTCAGTATTAGCTGCAGAGTAGGACCAGGACAGATCTGTTACCAAACACACTCAGGGAGACAGCACGTGCAGAGTATCCAGAACGAACTGTATTATAAGAGTTAAAATAAAATAGAGTTGTACCACATACAACTGTGTTGGCTCATCTGTGCACCAGAGCACCCAACACCACATGGTACAGGAGTGGATCGATACCTGCCGGCATACCTCAGTGTACAGAGACAACCAGCAGTGCCCAGGCAAAATGATAGAGCTCCCGGTTCCGCAGCCGCTCCAGTGCTACGGCGATCTCCGCGAAAACTGGCGGCGATTCCGGCAATGGTTCGAATTGTTCCTGGTGGCAGCTGAACTCCAAGACCTGGATGATAGCGAAAAAATTGAATTTCTCCTCACCATCGCCGGTGCAAGGGCAAGAGAAATATTCACAAGGTTCAGGTTCTTCAGGAGGCAGCAAAGGTACGATTACCAGGCAGTCCTGGACAAATTCTCCAAGTACAGTGAAGAAAACGCACTCCAATCGGCAAGTAAAGGTAAGAAAAGCTGCAGTACTCACCTCGTGGCCGGGATCCCGGAGCCCGAATTCCCAGAGGCCGAAATCCCGGGCCTGAGAGAGGGCTGGGTCGAGGTCGGCGGCCATCTTGCTAAAGGTATCACGCTAGCACAGTTGCGCGAGCAGTGCGCAGAACCGGAAGTATCGTTTGCGCATGCGCGAGATGCTGCGCATGCGCAGTCAAGAAAACGGCCATCGGTAAAGGAACAGCGATTTGAGCATGCGCAGTCGCTTCCTACGTGCTACATACCGAGCGTCAGGATGTCAGAGGCCCCAGACTGCACCAATTTAAAGGGGAAACGTCCCAAATCCAATTTAAAAGGGAAACGTCCCAAATCAAAAAAACAAAAATCTGTTAAAGCTGTAAAACAACCTTCCCTCACCTGGATGACAGCACAGTGCCGCAAATTGACCCAGGAGATGAATTTGACCTCCGAAGAACCCTCCGACAAGCAGTTACCTACGCACAAGCCGATGATTCCGACCTCGAATACTTCGATGACGATCTTTACAGTGTTTCCGGACCTCGCGAGCCCAATGATAGCTCCGTGGTCCTATACGACTATGACTCGGACGAACCTTTCGTGTTGCACATTGGCGGCCCCCACATTGAATCCGACGCAGATGCGGATTCATTTTTCGGATTTGAGGATCTTCAATCCAGCAGATATGACGTTCCAACTTATCAGTACCGGATGA